>NW_027286070.1:27920062-28205062 GCF_022747635.1 Hetaerina americana
CTATGGCGCAAATGACCTTAGCTGTCGGTCGCCTCCCCTCAAAACTACTACTACTACTTTTGTTTCGACTTGGGGGGTGAGTGACATACCTGGGAGAGAGGGCAAGCTGAACCGCGGCTCACCCGCTTGCGAATCAGAGAGGGGCGAAATGTAAGCTCCCGCATACGAGTGCGTACATATATGTACACACGTAAAAACCCGCGCACACTCGGTGTGGGTACACGGCTGAGCGCGACTAGGTTTGCCTTAACCTTTTTGAGGGCGAGGGAGTGGGAGAAAGAAGGACGTGGCGGTGCTCTTATGACGGATCGTGCTCGGAATGCTCGAGAATGAAAGCCCCGTGCGAGTGGGTTCGGCCGCTCCTCGTCAGCGGGAGGTGAAAGGGCTTGGAGAATATCGAATGTGGCTTGGGAGAGGTTGGGTGTGAAGGGAGTGGGATAGGCCTTCGAGAAGGGAAGGCACGGCCATGAAGAAGAGCAAGAAGCAGACGGGACACCATTTATTTTGACGCAGAAAGGATGTATTTAACACAAAACCCATTCACACGAATGAATAAAAAGTATAACACTTTTGAAAGGACAAGTAAGGCCAAATAAGGAGCTTACAGCTACGTGCTTAATACTGTGCAGTGATGGAGTCACTCGGGCAGCCAAGACCCCACATTATTTCCTTCTTTGTTCCTTCGTTACAACTGATTGCCTTCATGCTGTCTAATAAGCCTATTTTCTGACTTCCCCTAAGCCACTTATCCAAAATTTTCCCTAATACCACGACCTTCAAGAATTCACTACGTTTTATTATTTTCTCCAGCCACAGTATCCATATTTTCTGGATTTATACTCTTTGATTGATATGCTTGAATTGCCGTAAAATAACTTCGATTATACTTGGAGGAAACAAAAAAGGAGGCACAAAAATACTTTTAAAGTTTCATCGGTGCACCACTGATTGTGTAGAAATGAAACCGGTGAAGCACAGTTCGAGAGACAGGGTAAGGAAGTAATGGGGTGCATTTGAGGGAGTGAGGGGGAGACTTTAGACACTATTTTTTTGAGTTGGCGACACTGAACCTTGGCGGTTTGAACGTTATACTAGCCTGATATGTACTATCTCAAAAAACTAACTTAGATATTGCTCGCGGATTGTGAGAGATTTACGATTACTGAAAAGCAGAACAACTGCCGAGCCGTTTTTAGTTAAAAGTAGTTTGTGAGGGGATGGGGTAACAAAAAGCAAAGGTTGTAGGGAATTATCTTTTCTAATAACTTGGAGGAACCTGAAGCCGAGCTTACCGCTCTAATATTTTTATGTCATTCCTTTATCCTTTTTTGAAAATCAGGGTAACATTTGCCTTATTTCAACGGTTATGCTAGTCATTTCTGTTGGTGTTAACGTTAAATAAACGGTTCAATTTATTTAAAATTTTGATATCATTAAACGATATAATTTAAACAGAACTACCACCCATTTTTTATCTAAACAATAGGAATACGTATCACCCAGCTTGACTGATTTATAAGTCCTCATTATCGTAATATTTTAAATGAATCTCTGAGTTTTTTGCTTAAATGCTTTTAGACTTAAATACGCTAGCATCTCCTGGACGCCTCCTATGACGCAATGTTATTTCAAAAGCATCAATTTTGTTTACCCCACCCTATAATAAAATGACATACCAATTGTTTAGTGCATTAGACTTTTCTTTATCATCTAAGAATGGAGTTCATCTCTTCTCCTGTACGTCTGTCATTTTTCCCTCCAGTCTCAAGTTTTCCTCCTTCTCAAGTTCTTTTTAATTTATTGTCATCATGATTTAGTTATGTAAAAATGCCATTTTAGCTTTTGTTTTACTTTATAATAGATAAACAAATATTTATAATTCCCGAGAGACTCCGAGCTCTCATTCAGTTCAATATTAATGACATTAAAATATTTCACAAAGGTAGAGTTATGATTTTGCGATTGGGTTACTACAATCAGAATGTTCTTCTAGAACTTTTTTTAAAACCAAGTTGTGAAATCCCTCCTACATTATCTAATTCAATGTCAAATCGATTTTTTATATATTCTGGTCACCACTTACCTATTTCGAATTCCTTTTCCAAAAAAGGACTGACATCCTTCACTGTCACCACGTTAGTGCTACGACAAGCTTTTTTATTTACTTACATCTTGAAATGAGAGCTTTCCCAGTTCGTATTCATGGATCGTTTGATAATTTATTAGTAATTTCAAGAGATGTATCTCGTACTATTGGAAAATTTATGTTTATATTAAGTCTCATCTCTCACTATACTACTGTTTAAGATTCGTCTATTTCAATCACCTGGTTTCATTTCCACAGTCAATTGAAGCAAAATACTTATGTTCATTTAGAAATTTGGAAAACAATGAGTTAAGTTACAATTATCAAACACTCCTGTATAAAAGGCTTAACACCGAAAAAGATCAAATCTCAGTTGGTTAGAGTTGATGGCATGTATATTCCTATATTTGCGATTGGTTACAATGGGTAAATGAGTTTAAACGTGGCCGTATATCTAAAAGTGATGAAAATTCATGGGGACGTTCAGTGGAAGTGACTTCCTCCGAAATGATTGAAATGTTACACAATATGGTTTTGAGTGATCGAGCAATATAGTTTGCGAATTAGTTGAGGTTACAGGCATACCACAAGGTAGGTACAATATTTTCTAATTTGCACGAAATATTACACATATTTTTTCTTGTATAAATACTACTGCACACAATGTATATGAAAATGTATACGACAGTCGAAGTAACTTGTCGACTGTGTCATAAGAATCAATAAATCCCCTAAATTGCTGTTATAATGACAAATTTTGTGGTTTCTATAGGTGCACATTTTCCATAAGTTTCGTAGAGCTCCCGAAAATCAATTTTTACGTAATCTCTTTGTTTTATTTGTAGAGGTTTTAACAAGGCTCGCTGGAAGATAATTATGTTAATGGCTTCATTCATGGAAACTTATGATCTTTAGAACTAAGTTACTACCATAGTTATACCGTTGATTTTTAATATCATTGCATTTTTATTTACTTGCGACACCAAGTGCTGCTATGAATAATGTTGAGTAGTCTATATAGCAGAGTAAGAAGCGCTGCTGATTCGTATCTGTGGTAATGGATGAAATCATTTGGCCATGATTACATTGGAGAAGACTTCCTGGTGGAAGTTAAAAAATATCTTCGTCTTAGATGGAGATGGATGTCTAAGGATTTCAAGGAATCAAGGCTTAATTCCAAAGTGAAATTGATGGAGTCCTGGAGAAAATTTAAGAGTCCCTGAAATATATCTCACCGTCTCCAACTACTCAAGGTTTACTATTATGTCTCCCACACAAAATATTCCTTACAAAAACTATGTAATTTAAATATTTAATTAAGAATTCACTTCTTTACAGACAATAGTTTCCCGCTGTAATTTTTCTTCGTTTCAGTGACGGTATTAGATGGTCTTTACTCTAAAATCAAACATGTATTGATTTGGCTACAGATTCTCTTAGTTGTATCCACGGCACCAAAGCAACTGCTATATAATTCCAGGTACAAATTCAGCATATTATAGGAACTGATGGTGGTATTAAAGAGAATTGAAACGTTACACGTATCTGCAAGACACTTCATCTTCTCTATCACTCTTACCCTTCAGCTCTCAACCACCAGAAATAAATAAATCAATGGTATTTGGCGTGAGATATTAAGGGATTTGGGTAATTAGTGATTAGTATTAATATTCCATATGCTTGTAACTCTTCGGTTAATTGGATGAGCTTTTTTCTAATTACATGGTCATGATAACGTACTTGACCAAATGTAACTTTTCTGGTCTAGTTGGAGAACACGCATGAGAATCATCTTAGCATAGATGATGTGGATAACAGTCATAAAAATGTATTCAGATATTGCATGTTCGGAAATGCAGCTCATACCAATGCAACTTTCATAATTAACGAAAAAAACGTTACCATTACGCCTATGGTATTTAGTTTCTGATTGGGATAGGATGTAGTGGCATTGAACTGTTCGCCTATTGATTTGGTGATAATTCACGAAAAGAACGGTAAAAAAGGGTTGCAGTATGGAGTACCAACCGGCTAGTTAAACCACTTTAAAGAGGCTCCAAAATTCTTGACGTTGAACGGTGTCATCTCGTAGCCTAGTGCGCTCATTTTTAATTTCTTCTGAGGGATTTCTATTGAAATTTCCACATTTTTAATTTTAGTATTGAGATCTACAGACGGTTTATAGGTGCCCTAGGTTTGTTAAATATTTTTTATGTTTTATTTGTGAATGAGAAATTCTCTAGCCGGGGTTGCCGCTTTATTCAATGTTTTCATCTTTTATCCGTTCCCATTTCTGGACGTCATTCGGAATAGCCTTATCTTGATTAGACGCGCTCCAAGGAGATTTCGGACTAGATGCACGTAAGCAGGGCTCTCTCGAGTAGAAGTTCGCAGCCTTAACCAAATATAGGGCCGCAAGATTTCCAACACTAAATTCCATCACCACCTGAGAATGTACTAAAATTATGGTACCAACCGCAAAGTAGGATGACGAAGCCCTTATTGCTAGTTTTATTTGCCCAAAAATGGTCCAGTAAAGCCTCAAATCGGTAAGAAATGTATAAACCACGTGATTGCTCGCCAAACACTATGAAGTCGCGTTCTTTAGTCTCAAAGGTCTGAGTTCAAACGCGGATGTTTCTCTTGGTCGGAAATATTATCATTTTGATAAAATGTACAGTTCAACTTCTTCCATAGTAACTGAATTGTTTGTTGGGTGTAATAATAATTATAATACAATATTGGTAATGGCATTCCGGAAACAATTTCATTTGAATTGCATGGAATAATCAGGTGATGAGTGATATCACCCCATTACTCTTGGGAAAAATGAACAGATTTATATTTTACTATTTAATTCAGCTGTATGAGGGTGTTTTAAAGAAAAATTGTCAATCTTAAATTGGGTAAAAGGCATAGGATATTCTATTAATTGTATACATCTACGATGTTAGTCTGAAGGGCGTATGAATTTATCACGGGATATAAGCCAAACCGGAAGGAATCAATCGAGATATATGAAGATAATTTCCATGTTCATATCCTACTGCATGGATCTCATAGGCAGTAGGGTCATTATTTATGAATAATTCGGGTAGTGATTAAGGGTATGGAATTATATATCTTTCTTGACCACTTGCTAAAACAATTACTGCTTTGCTCAAAATGTTGTAACAATCCATGTTTTAGTTAGGCTATGACTGTACCATACAGTATGCTTCATGAAAATACCTTGAGATAATCATTCTACATTTAGAATGATTTTCGTTCGGATCACTGTTTACTCACCCCCTTGTATAATAGGGCAATTTGTAAATTCACGGGGATGTGGCAAAAAATCCGTCATTTTAAATATTTAACAATAATTGGGGCAATTATTATTTGAAAACGTTTTGCATAATTGCAAATTATTTTTCCTGTCTTTAGGTTGCATTTCGTTCTATATTGCTTCATTGCTTGAATGCCTCTCTCGAGGGGTGGCCAAATATTTACGAGTATGCTTTAGTATGCCCGAGAAAACGAGTACATAAGTTAAGTGCGAGTATTTCCGCCTTCCATTAGCCTTGGTCCATTATTGAAAATTGCCAAGTATTTCATGGCAGATTCACACAGGAATAGCTTTTATAGGTGAACTGTGTCCATGGAGGTTGATTATTCACATTACCTTGAAATTAATTGTGAAACAATAGGAATTGTACTGAGTAGTAAAGAAGAGATTTTAATGCTAACACTCGGATAAGGAAATAGAGTGAGTTTTAGAGTAAGCAGGGTTAACATGCTCTTTCCTGTTTGGAGCAGGGATTGCGAAGCTCTAAATGGGGGACGTCACTAATCCCAATGACCTCATGGCATTATTTGCCCGCTTTTCGTGCGAGACATGAGTGAGGCATGCTCTTCCGAGTCATACATTTAGCAGCAGCTGTCATGAATCTTGAGGTGCATTCGATGTAACTTAAGATCAAAGGTTACTAAAACTGAGTTTGGCGTCTAACTATTGCATTAATACTTGTCTTCAGCTCTGGAGATCTCTCAGGAGTCTCCTATGTCAGAATTATCCATGTGATGTACCAGCTCGGTGAAAATCTAAGAGATATCCTGGGCCAAATTTTCCATGAGGTATCTCAGCTCAGTGGGGAGGTCTCTCACAGCTAAGAGGTGACTATAAATATGGTTTATCCCATTCCTTCAAACAATGCGTATTTTAGAGAGCCAAAACTTAATATAAAAATAGCTATTCATTTTATTTAAAAGGAAAATGGGTTAAACGGCTTGCCGATCTCATTCCTTCCTCCCATATACATTTAACAACGAGATTCTGATTTAGAAACTCTGGCGATATTTTTTATGAAATTCATCACTCAACCTTTTACACGTTACGAGCCATGGGGGTTTATGATGGGAACCTACTTTTATGCTGCAAATTTATATTTTCATAGTTAAAAAATTACCTATTCCAGAGCCTTCCGATTTTGGTAAAGGTCACCGACTCCAAATATCCACACGGTCATGAACGTCGCACACAGTGAGGGATAAATTAATCCTTCCTTTCTAGCTGAATCCGAAGGCAAAGGTAACGCCCTTCACGCTGGTAGGTCCACCCATGTTTTCGGTTCCTCCTCCTGTGGACACATACCCGCTGGATTCAAAGGAAATTTTCGGAGTGAGGGAGTGGGAGCTGCACCTTTAGGTTTGCAGTTTACTCTCGGGCAAGGTTGTAAATGTTAGCCGACGAAAGGTCAGGCAAGGGTACTAGACTAACGCGCTAGTGGTTTCGAGCGACGACAATTCGCTCGGCGAAGGTTGCGCTTTCAGAGTTCTATAGCCATAACCCTCCCTTTCTAGAAGGGGTAGATTGAAGGAACGGTTCGTAGACTCTGCTATTGGATCAAGGTCTCGGAGAGTCGGGAGTTAAATGTGTTCCAATGGTAAGCAGTGAAACACCAGTAAATCACCTAGCGAAACACAGGCATCGCGACGCAGTTAAAGTGCTCCCGATTTAATGTGGGAATACGGGGTTAGCGTGGAGCTAAATTCGATTAGTAACTGTCAGATGGGACAGTGACGAATTGTGACGTGCAGGGTAGGCATTACATCGAGGAAAGGCATACATGAGTGTGGAAATTAATTTCACGAATGTGCGAAACAAAAAATAACATTTGGACACATGCATTTTAATGTGTTATATTCTTCCTGGAACTATTCATACACGAAAATAATCTTAATAATTAACACGAATACTAAAATTTACCGTCAAACAATATTGAATTGTAAAAACCATATCAACATAAGAATACCGTACCCTGGGCTTACTCTCTTTGTGCATGTGAATGATATTTTAAAATAAATGCCCCGTGAAAGTTACAGAGGGACTTTATAGAAGTTAGGGCGTTCAATTTGGTTTTTATGCTGTGTAACGTCATCCAAAATTTAATAGCCGAAAAATATTGTTAACCGTAATATAATCATGATATTAAGCATAATATATTAAAACTATTTATATCGATCAAGTACATATGCACGAAATATCGTCATTATACAGATGTATCGTCATAATTCACCGATCTACTTCCAACTGATAATGAGTCTCAGGGCTGTGTGCCCACTCTTTAGCGTGTGCAATTGCGCGCGCGTACAAACCCCCATGAAAGCATGCAAAATTTGAAAAAAATGAGACGCTGCTGTCAGCTTATGCGTAGAATTTGTTAAATATCCTTAAGCTAAGCAGGAAATTATTTGAAATAATATGTGCTATATTCTTGAATGAGTGGTCCCATATACTTTCAGTTTCTCTGCAATTGGTGCAAATCCTATTTATGATTTTATGCCAACTCATTTGTAGAAAATTTCGGATTCGAACCATTCGGATGTGGTTTAACATGTGATTGGAGTATTTTAACATGCATGAATTATAAAATTTACATAAATTGTCCATCATCTGGATGGAAAGTCCATCTCTAATGTCATGGTTATAGACTTGTGAACTTAGAAATTTCTGGCCACCTTTTGCAATAATTTTTATAAAAATTTTATAGCATAAACATACAAAAAATCCTTAGCATATTATTATTAACATAATTTTTATTCAATCGTCTCGGAAAAAGAAATAAATATAAACACAATCGGCCGAAACACGAGACAGGATGTATTCTAAATATTTACAGCAATCGGTACTTAAAAATTGTTATGCTTTCGCAGGTGAAGTATTTGAGCGTAAGAGAAATGAAAATGGAGACACATTTATAATGATTATGGGGAAAGTGGAAAATGTATCAATATGCAGATATTAATATCCTTATTTTGATGATATGTTTCATATTAGATCTGAATAAAATCCATCAGTATTTTATTTATAGGAGGATGATCCTTAAAGGAAATTAATGACCCTGATAGGAAAACAATAGTTACAATCCCACCATCTTGCACGTGTGAAATACCTAGAACAGAAAAACCTTCAAGATAATCTATTTGTTTTTTTAATTTAATTTTCCATGTGGGGATAATAATTAAACTCGAGTGAAGTTATAAACAGTGTACTATTTTTACATTCAATTAACTGAACCACTCTTCGGAGAAGGAGAAAACCTAGCTACGGTGACATTTAGAAAACGGACATGTTCACGAAGTCGTAAATCACCAAAGGATTCCCGAAAAAGGACCGTTTAATTTCGTTTCGGGCGAGAAAAGATAGGAAAAAAATCGTGCGGGTAGTGCCAGGTGAGGTTTAACGTTGGTGAGGAAGAAAAAATAAATAAAAATTTGACCAGTCTAAAAGGAGGTACCCGAGGAAGTCGGTATATTTGTTCTGTTAAAGGCCAACGCGAGCGGCCAGCAATTGCGTGGTGTTTACGGGAATGGAAAAAGTTTCAAGTCACGAAGTGGTTAGGAGTCTCGTGTCGTGTGGGAACGAGATTTGAGCCTCGATCGAGGGCGGAAGAGAAGGGGAGAGAGATGGTGCTCCGCGCGTCTTCTTGAAGCGTCACTTCCCTGGGATTCAATCAGCTCACGGGTCGGCACACGAGGTGCGTCGCGGGCGAAGTCGTTCGGCCTCAGCGATTTCCAAAGTTCCTGATGAGCAAAGTTCGCTTGAGGGGCAACGGGGCGGATTGACTTTCAAGTTACAGAGGTCACCGGGTCAAAGGGTGCGGGGTTGCGGTGAAGGGACGGGGAGAGAAGATAAAAGGGAGCAGAATAATTCTCACGTTAGTGTCCGCGAAGCACAGGCAGGGAAAGAGGTGGGCTATATAACTGCTAATTAGATCCATGCTGTTACGAACCCGGTGCTCACATAAAATACTCGGTAAAGCACACAGAACAACAATTCTTATACCGGATTCTTCTCTGAGAGGAACACAGTTCCGCAGTTCTTAAATTTACCGTACAATACCTCTTTCTCACGGTTCTACACAGAGTGGGTGTTCTCAGTGCGTGTTGAAAACACGATTGTTTGGCTATGAATAGCCCCTATGCAAAGCTTAACTTTTAGAGATGCCTGTAATACCCAGTTAAAGCATTATATATACAAAAGTAAACGTGTTTTGTAGCTGTGTGTATATCTTAATAAAAGTGTAATTACATGGGCCACGCTGAATTAAGGTTAGCAACGTATAGTTTTTCGTGCACGAAAATGCCTATATTGGGTGTTGTTCGATATTTAAATACAAATAACATAATTTATGCATTTTTGTAGTTGATCATATTTTTCCAGGCTTTGATCAAACATAGTAACATGCATTTATAGCTGTTGGTTATTTACAAAACTTTTATTAAGGCGGGAAAAAGGTGGAAAAGTATTTGCAGCGACCTATTACGTATCGTGAAGTGCTGTCTAGGGTAGTGAGTTGTTATTAGAGATTAATGGTTTGAAGGTACAAACAGCTAGTTTCTCAAAGACTCGAGGTAGTTGCGTAAAATAAACTGGGAGATTTGGTAAGAAAGAGCCAACAGAAAATATTCCGTAAAGAACATATACGATTGTAAATAGAAGCATTGTATTCCGTAGGATATGGAAAAAGAGGTAGGTAATATTTTATGGAAGTTATGGATTCAACTCCAACTTATTTTAATTGATATAGGTTGGGTTGAAATAAGAGGGAGAGGGAGAGGGAGAGGGAGGGAGGGAGGGAGAGGGAGAGGGAGAGGGAGAGGGAGAGGGAGAGGGAGAGGGAGGGGGAGAGGGAGGGAGAGAGGGAGAGAGGGAGAGAGGGAGAGAGGGAGAGAGGGAGAGAGGGAGAGAGGGAGAGAGGGAGAGAGGGAGAGAGGGAGAGAGGGAGGGAGGGAGGGAGGGAGAGAGGGAGAGAGGGAGAGAGGGAGAGAGGGAGAGAGGGAGAGAGGGAGAGAGGGAGAGAGGGAGAGAGGGAGAGAGGGAGAGAGGGAGAGAGGGAGAGAGGGATAAAGGGAGTAATCCACAATTTTCTCCGCTTTTCCACTAATATGACAAGGGAAAAGATCTTAATTTAAAGTTTAAAATTCATGTGAAAGAATATTTTGAATAATTCCAACGCCTAAAGCTTAAGATTTGATAGATAAAATAGTATTATCTGGTTTGAAATCGGTAAAACTTCTTTTTGCTATCATTAGAAACAACATCAAAAGGAATTTTATTCCAACACATATGTAATGGAAGAAATCTGCAAAACACCTCTAACTTAAAACATGCATTTGTCGAGAAACTATACGAAATATTGAAACCATTAGAAATATTACATCAAAGTGCGTAGAAATCGAAATAAGTTCACAGAAAACCAAATTGCCTTTCAAGCATAATATTTAGTTTAGTTTTACTACTTCCATCTAATTTCCAATCAATTTTACATCGCAATATCTTCAAAATGATAGGCTCTGTTTTTTCTATGAAGAATGCTCATTTCCTCTCAGTCACTTTTCCAAAATCATGTCCGTGAAGAAACTTTATCTCTCTTTCTGTCAATATTTTCGCAAATTTCACCTCAATCTGCATTCAGATGTTATTCCATCCCTCCTCCTCATATGCAGATGCACATTTTGTAACACTGAACGCTGGAAGTTTCAGTAAATACGGCATAGGGTAACGGGACAGCTATTCCTAAACGGAGTCATCGTCCTTTCCTCATTCAAGGGAATAACTTATCCGAATGTCGACGATAAATAGTCGACGGAGCATCACGGGTGCAAGAGTGCACGACAGTGCGACCCCGGGAGTTTGCTGGTGGGTATGGGAGGAGGGTTTGGGAGGAGGGTTTGGGAGGAGGGTTTCTCGGAGGGTGTGGGCAGGGAGGATAGAGTGTGAGGCGTGCAGTGTATGGAAGAGGGGAGAGAGAAAGTAGAGGCGACATGGGGAGCCTGGAGAATATAGTGGGAGGCATGTGGGGTAGAAGGGGATGGGTTCAGCTGGGCAGAGGGGTGGGAGAGACAAACGGACCACTGAACCGTGATTCTCGCTCGGATCATCCAGTATTTTCCCTAACCCCTTCCCGTCCTCCCACATTAACCTCACACCCTCACCCCTCCACTTCACCCTCCACCCAACCATCTCAGGTCCTCATCCTCTCAGAAATCCCTCCTCATCCCCAGCCCATCCAAACCATACTCTCCCACCCCGCTTCCCCACGTCCAACCGTTCATTTGTCTCAATTTTTTTCGAAAAAAAATCCTCCGGGGCCTCCCATAAATGACCCACGTCGATCCCATTATTTGAAAATTGATTTTATAAAGATCTTCCTTTCCGTGTCATTTTTTTCCCGAGCGATTTGGAGGAAATATTTTTTTTTCTCCTCGGACTAAAGGAAAAATGAATGAAAGGAAAACGACGGACGAGAAGGATAGACGATCCAGGCGAAGGTCATGTGCCTGCTCGTTTCCCACTCTTTTTTCCTCCCTCTTCGTGTGTGTTGGATGGGATGGGGTGAGCGCAGTAAAAGGAAGACAAATGTGTCGCCTGTTAAGTGAGTTATTTAAGGGTCTCAGTGGCACGGAATGGCTCTCTTATCGCGCGCGGGATGGCTTGGTGCTTCTGGTGCCGTGAGCGCCAGCAAAAAGTTTTCGACTCCACCTTTCTCCATGCTTGAATCAAGAGAGAATTAGGCAAAGCCTCCATTTTGGCACAACATCCTTGCGGACGTCTCGAAACGTGATGCGAACGACAGATATGCACTCGGGGCGAATTATAAACAGTTTGTTATGCAATCCACGGCCAAACACTTAATCCTTCGCCTCTTTTAACCCAAACTCCTTTGCCTTTAATTTTTTTAGATAAAGGATAGACATTAATATGAATATTAATAAGAGGCTCCATCGCCAGCCAACATCGCGCTGTTTTCTTGCGTTCATGTTTAACTCCAGCAAATTTTATGTACTTGTCAAAATAAATATTTCCATTTCCCTCTTGGGCCACTTAAATGAAATATGCCTGGATTAGTCTTTTGAGTTTTAGCCCGGTGCACTAACTTAAAGTAGAATAATGAAATTTATACTCAGTGCGGAGATAATGTTTCTAATTACTGTTTTCAGAGTTCCATTGGGTATATCTGGCGGCAACACAGCGGAAGTAAACCTATTTTAAAACTGGAAAATGAATCAAATAGATTACTTAATGACAAAAGAGGAAATGAAATATTGTAGGAAGGGTACGTCTTACATATGTCTACTCGTATTTGGGAACAATTGAGTACTGTCAAAGAAAGTTAATAATAATCTCAGACCCTATTTATATTCATTATTCAGACTTACTTTTCAAAAATTATGAGCATAGATAAAACTGTTTTATCTTTGCCACGCTCGTTTCAGCGACTAGAGTCATCAGCATGTAAATTTGACTTAGATTTCATTTCTACGTGTAAACTGTAATCTTAGACCAAGGTTTTGAAACACGTTGCACGATATGCCGTGAATTTCTATGGTTTTCTTATTTTCACTGATAAACTGCTTTCACCGGAACGTTTAAACTTCTGTTATTTATCACCATACGTAATTTATTTATGAAAGCTCAAATTTATTATAACGGCGACGCCACTGATTCCATGGCCGCCAAGAACGTCAATTTAATCACTAGAAAGATGGTGATTAATAAAAACACGATCCACGGCCGAGACTTCTTAGGTTCATTGTCAAACGACTTTCGGCCTTCTTTAAACTACCGCACTCATGTATGCAAATTTTTAACACATCCATTATATAATAACCATATATCTCAATCAGTTTACGATAAATGTCAATGGTTGCTAACGTACGTAGGTGAAGAAAACGGATGATTACCCGCTGCTCTTGTACACTAAACGACAGAATTTTAAGCATTAAATACGACTCTGAATTTAGTGAATGCTATACAAGTTCGGGGCATTGCACAGTACAGCAAAGTCTTGCACTCACTATAAGGTGTCTAGCTTTTATTAGGTACTTTTAACGGGGTACTTAACTTTCTAATTAGTCCCAATCCCAAGAACCTAATGAGGAACCTTAGAAATCAAGGGCATCTCGTATATTTAATGATATTATTAAGTCAATATATTTCTGATCGCAGTATTATTCATTTTATACAGTAGTACTGAATTGAATGAATGAAAGAAGAAGAAATGCCGAATAGAAAAAGACAAGGAATCGGACTTAGAATCTAACAAAATTAGTAATTACGAATAAAATGAGGAAGGATCTAACATATTTTAATTTTTAATTTAATGCATTCTCTATTTTGAGAACTACTTATTTCTATTACCCTCATTTTCACGAGGAAGGTGCCAACATGAGAACTACTTTCAAAGAATAATGGGGTAGTGAGCAGATGTACCCATGACTTTGAGGGACATCCTTGGTCCTTGAAGTCAAAAGATATTTGCGCATGGAAGGACTTATTTGGGATGGTTGCTTGAACTAAAAATTAAATATGCTTTTACAGTTATTGAGTCCGCTATATGTATTAGTGAAATGCCATCTTTACAAGCAATGTTGAACAAAACCTTTTTTTCTAAACTAGGATAATGCAGTCCCTGATCTTCGGACGTGCGGAATTGAAAATAAATCGCACATAAATATTATTGAGGTGAAATTATTTCAAAGCATAATGAAAAACGATGGAATTCAAATTAGCACTCAAAGCCCCTTTTTGATGGGCCTAGAGATTTAATTCCTAACCATTAATGTGAAAAGGAACTACTCCTCCCTAAGAAAATCTCATTAATTTTTAACACGCATAGCATAGAAAATGAGTATTCTGTGCATTCTGAATAAACATTGCAGTGTGAATTTCCTTCCCTCACTGACCTCCCGGGACAATTGGCCATTTCTTTCATCGTCTTGTTCTTTTTCTTTTACTTTGCGGAAGCTCCAACTACAAAGGATACCACTTTTAAAAGGTTCGCTCCCTTATACATTCGCCCAGGAAACGTTCCCCTCACTTTGCGTGAGCTTGTCTCTGCTGCGGGTGGGTTTGTTTGCGCGGCGGACAAAAGAGACGAGACTATGCTGCCGAATTGAAATAAGGGTTAAGGGAGGTCACGCTAAGGAACAGTGGAGCAAAGAGAGTCGTGTTGCTTTCGGGTGGGCTCAATGGAGGAGAAGAGGCGAAACAGTACTTCATTACAGAAGTAGAAGAGGTAAAGTTAGAGGGGAGTTGGTTCAATGGAAATAAACTTGGATTCTGTTTTTGGTCCTTAAGAATATAAGTAGATAAGGGTGACAATATTTTGGATATTGTCGATGGAAGCAGACCAAGTGGTGGTGAGTAGTGAAGAATCTATTTTTATCATGAATTAAAAGGAGCGAAATAATTTCATCGGTACTGAATCTACCGACCGAAGTAAACTATTGCTGGCCGAGTGCTTACAACAAAGCGTTTTAGTCTTTAATCACTTAATACACTTCGCGGTCGTCAATCAGCCTGTTTGAACTTTTGGGAGAACTCAAGAGAAATTTTTCGAAATGAATCTAGCTCATAGATTTTGTTTTGCCTCATAATAAAAAAGCTAGTGAATTTAATTATTAATAGTAATTAAATAACTTACCCAATATGTTAAAGGAATATTCAAATCTCTTTGATAATTATGCATATATATATATGCATATATATATACTATATATATATATGTATATATATATATATATATATATATATATATATATATATATATATATGTGTGTGTGTGTGTGTGTGTGTGTGTGTGTGTGTGTGTGTGTGTGTGTGTGTTATTGCATCAATTTATTTACAGAAACTCACGAAGAGGGCAAAAAGAAACTTTACACTTCCACGATAAAAATTTAATATTTCAGGACCACGACTTGTTAATTTGAACCTCAGTGTGATGAAGTATAATTAGACAATACGGTTGAATACCAATGTAATCAAATAAGGATTTCTATTTTAAAGTCTTGAAGATATTACGGTTACCTAATTGTTAAACGTATTCATTATACTTAACATATTTAAAATTAATATCATGAACTTAATGCCTATTTATGGAAAAATGATTAAATCGCAAACGATAAAAAATATAAAAACATTACTATCCTTGCTTCTTTTGTACTAAAATGTTATTGTTATCTAACTGTCACTAATTAACTTTATTTGCCAAAGAATGCTGAAAGATCTCGTCGCAATTGCGAATAATTCCAATTAGCCCTGACATTCGCAAGGTTTTCCACGCACACCAGCACACTTCAAATGAAACTTGAAGGAAGAGATTATTTAGTACACTAAAAACGTTCATATGCCATGCAAATTGCTCAATGCTTTGGACCCTCCTCAATCAAAGCTCTAATTAGAGCGAGGTACCCACGAAAACGAGCAAACTCGTACGTAATCGAAGGACCCCTGGGTTCCGCGAGCGGAGAGAAAAATCAGTCTTTTGTTGTTGGCTGCGCATGCATAAAGATTACACCGCTTCCGCCCCTTTCCTCCCTTAATTTATTATTATTTAACCGCTCGACATCTCCATAAACTCGCCTCCTCCCCCTACGGTTTTATGTCCAAGCCGCATGCCCATGGATAACACAGGTCACCCTTCAAGGGTCCATTCCTTCCCTTCGCACGCCCTCAAACGCCCCCTCACACCCCTCACCCCCCTCGCCCGCACCCACCCCTCTCCCTAGTCCTGGCGTCATGCAGTCCCATTCCACTCTGCTGACCGTCCCGTTTACATGAATCGCGGCCAAGTTATGACCACTCAAAGGGACTCGGCCTAGAGTTTCGCCCCCGTATGCCCCCTCTCCCATTCTCATTCCCACTCCCACAGGCGGTCCTAAAAACCGCGCCGCCACTCGCCCCTCCTTCCGACGACCCGAGAGAAGCCCGCGCCTGGAATGGGGGTGGGAACATGGGGGCTGGGTGGGAGAAAATTCTCCCCTATCTTCTCTCTCTCCCAGATCCCATTCCCCCTTCCTTTCCAACAAGGCCAAGGCTTCCCCGCCGAGCCCACTGCGCTACACATGACCTCATAGGCGCCGGGACAACGGCACCCAAATTCAAATACACCAGGGCATCCCCCTGTGGCTCCTTCCCCTTCCGGCTCCACAATATCCCGAAATCCCCAATGTGAACGGTCCCATGCCTTATTCAAATCATCCATCTCTCTAGCTACACATATCCTTCCCCAGGTTGCAAGTCCATACCTAATATTGTCAGTTGATGATGAAACTTAAAGGAATATCTCTCAGTGCATCCAAAATGATCATGATGACATGGATAATAAATGAGACTAGACAGAAAAGAGAAATTGAATTCAGCTGAAATATTGCTAAGTAAACCCAAATTCACAAAAATAAAGAATGTTTCAGTGGATTTAATCGAAATGACAAACAAGGGACGAAGTTCAAGAGTTTAAAAACCCCAGAAGACCATCCAAATAGAAACTGGTTGAGAAATTTCATAAATTAAAAATATGACTACCAAAGGAGAATAATATCAACGAAGGATACGTTGAGGCAGGAGATTTAGAGAAAGATAGAGAGATAGGAAAAGCGTATACGACAGTGAGACCGTTCAAGAATACGAAAGAGATGAAAAGTGGTATATTAAAAAATACATACAACATGTGGAACAGATTGTAACAAGCGATTGGGTGGACCATAATGAGTCTCTGTTTTCTAGAACTGAACCAAAGTTTCAGCCGCAGAAATAGACGATCATGTAGAGGACAAAGAAACAAGTTGTTATGCTTCAAATGGTGAATTTTTGAAAGTCAAAATTTAATATCACAGAAAAAAGTGTTAGAAAAACTCCAAGAGTAAATGTCTTAAAATTTACCAAGTAAGAGTAAGAATCCTTAGTAAGACCTAGGGTAAGAGTCTTAAAATTGGCCAAGATGGGTGACGATGTAATAAATAATTTTTAGTACGATACAATATAGTTTGTAATATTTATGTCTCTGAAAAAATTAGAGAAAAATTGAGAAATAAGTGATTGTTGCCACTACAAAGAAACCAGGCGGAGAAAAATGAAAAATCTGTGCCTAAAGTTTGGTATCCCATGATTCAAAAGTCATAACCAACCTTGTTCTTTGGGAGCCGTTGATTGAATCAATGTTGGCAATAGAAGACTTTATTTTTAGAAGCACAATGGAAGTCCTGGTTAGATCTGAAAATAATCATCGCGTAGCGAATGAGAAAAAAGAAAAAAAATGATATATTTTCGTACATTTATAAAAAGCTTTCGTTAATATTGAATATAAGAGAATGTTTGAGAGAAAGATTAAAAAAAAATTAAGAAAACGGAAACAATATAATTTGGAGTTAAATGGAAATGAAAATGCAACCCTGAGATTTAGAGGCCAACAAAGGAAGTCAAAAATTAACAACTTGGTGAGAGAATGATGCACCTCATCACATATTTTATTTTGTACTTGTATTGAGGATATAATGGAGAGAACAACGACAGAAGTTACGGCAATAAATGTGAGACCAAAGATAAAATGGAAGTAGAATAATATATTAAGCTCAGCCGACGATTTAACCAAATTGGTGGAGAGTGAGGAAAGCTTAACTGATATAGTAAATAAAGCATATTCTGAATTATTACTACAATGCGGATGCAAAATTAAAAAAAAAAGATTTTGGCTTGCAACAAAAATGGCAGCAAAGCGTGCAGATATCAATAATCAGGAAATTAAACAGAGTGAAAGAAAGCAGGGGTTTGGGAAGCGAGATCAGTTTAGATGATAGCAGCAAGGTATTGATCTGGTACAGCAGCTAGTGTCCTGGATTCCTACCCTAGGTTCCGTGTTCGCATCCCTGTGTTTGCAGAATGTTTTAGTGGTATCTGGATTCCTGTTTGGGTACCATATGGAGAAAGGTTCAAGTAGAGTACGCTATTCGTCGGATGAGACGTTTAATGTAAGGCTCCTTGGCGGTTTTTGTTAATGGTAGGCTAATGCCGACAACAGATTTCTCTCAACCTTTCCCGAAACCCTTGAAAATCCCGCCACTACCAAGTTACCAACCTATATCTGAGTGGTACAAATAACACCAGCTGTCCATCAACTCTCCATTACCACCATTACTCTAAATGCAGCATGTGAGAAGCAACGATCCTAATTAACAAAATAAAAACAATATTCAGAAAGGAGAGGAAGTTTCACGCCTTAATGAATGAGACAAAAAATAAGAAAAGTCCTGGTGATAATTTTTATCTGGAGTGTGGAATTAAGCAAACGTTAAATCTGCATAAAAGGGGCAGCAAAGACAAAGAGAAAGGACGAAGAGAGTGATATAAAGTGAATAGAGGTATACTAATTCTACTTGATTGATTGATATACTGATGATTATACTAACGATTTTTTCGCTCATAGAATTGATGATTGGTAAAACAAATATTGACTTTTAAAGGCTATGACCTCTACCGTTTCTTTATTTCACTTATTGATTAAGGCTATTGAATATGTCTGGTTTATTCAACGTTAGCACCTCCGGTATCCATCACGAGACTATGTGATCTACGCCTGAATATGCGTAGAATACAGGTGTATTTATGATCAATAGTTCATGATGGATATACCCTTTTCTCTTTTACGCATGTAAGTAAACTAGAAATTCCATTATAAAGGACATGAGTATAGGGAAATGAGAATTTGCTTAAAATGGGTGTAAATAACTAATGCCATATTTAAAATTTCATGATATGCCGAATCAGTACGATACGCATCGTTTGATCATTCAAAGGAACCATCCATTTTTCGACGGGATGTGTTTATTATTTTTCATTTTATAAAGCTAAATATTTAACTTTACATACTTAGCTCTACTAAATATTTTTAAATCCAAAGGAATTTCTACAGTAATTACGGGTTATAATTTTGATGCACAAGTTAATCACCGAGAAAATCTTGGGCCAAATCTTCAAAAATAGAAAAAGATAATTTTTCTTTTAAGAATAAATAATTAATTTTGATGCACATTCCTAGTATTTGGTTGACTACAATAATATAATTTATTAACTCTCAGTTAAGGCGTTCTTTAATATGCCGTTAAAATATTTTAATTCATTATATATTAAAACTGTTAGTATTATACATAGACTAGGTTTCACTATAAAAAGGCTATTTAATTAGGTGTTACTTACAAATAATAATTGTTTAGAATCGGATTTAGAAAAATAATAATTGTAAATTGGACGGCTAAATTATTAAAAAATGTGAAAACAGGCCACATGCATTACTCACTGATTTAAAACAATAGATTTTCTTTAATTTTTTTTGATGATGATATTTAATTTGGAAGTACTTTGGATAATATTTGCTAAAACGTTAGAACGTGTTATGTTGAAGCATGTCGTGAAAAAATATTACATCACGTCACTCCACAGCTGGCAGACTTCTCAACCTGCTACCATTAAGTACTGTGAACCATTGAAAAAATTTGGAGAGCATTTATAGCAATTATACGCTTCACAATAAGCTCTTCAAAACAATTGTAAACATTAATGTAAACAAAGCTGTAAAAATGACAAATTACTTGAAGCCCGTTGACTAGAGCATTAACAATCTGTTAATGTCAAAAAATTAAAAATAAAAGATTAAATGAACGCCAAATGTCCGGGCTGAGTCGAATAATTTTTCGTGATTTATTTCTACAGATGTAGGGAGTGCGTTCAATGGGGTATAATTTTATGTTACTGTAATTTCTTACGATATTATCCTTGAACAATTAAAATAAAAAATATCATATGAAAAGCAGTAGCTACTTTTCCTGCCATTAATTGTATAGTAGCAGACCTTTTCCAGTGGAAATGTTTTATATTGGAAATGGAAAGGAAGGAAACTCTTGCAATTTCCTTCAATATTTTATTTTATAAGTTAAAACGCTGGAGTTGGAGTTTGAAGTCGATGTAGAAACCCGGGTCGTGAAAATAAAAAGGAGTAAAGGGTAAATCGCAAGTACTCATTATGTTTCTTTTATACATTCCTTTCGGGTTCCGTTAAAATCGTTTGTTTGAATATAGCTGAACAAAAATTCGAATTTTACTTAAAACTTTAAGCCTAGAAAGACAGTGAATAACGACGAGGAATCTAATTTGCCGCAGGTCAATTGCACGTGACAAAATGTCATATTTCATACAAAGACGGGACCAAAGGTCAGCTTTGATGTTAAATCTTTAGACTAGTCACCACTCTTAGGTTATCGAACAGAAAAAATGGAAGAGTAAAGGATCGAATTCCAGGAATGTGTGATAACTTTTGCTTGTATCTTATCATTATTCATTCACTGTATCAAACATTTGTAAGTGAGAATAAGTCTAATGGTCCTAGAATAAATAATGTAAGAATGAATTGCAGACGACGTGACCAAATTAATAAACGGAACGAATAAAATTTACTGTTAAAGGTGAAGGTTCCCATCACTTGCCGTGTGTGTGAATAAATTTTCTTAAAGTTACGACTTTGACGACATATTTCAGCTTTTAATGTTCTTGATTGCTTAAAAATATGCTTAATTTTACCATTTAATTGGCTGCTGATACAGCAGTTAAATCTCCATTCGATAATACACTTGACACTTGCATCGAGGGATGTAGCACCTCTGTTTTATTGAAAATATTTATCCCCCTATGTATACCTGAGTTTTTTCCATAGTAAAAGTTTAGGGATTCCATCATTTCGACGAAAAAAAGCTTTCGTCTAGTTTATAGAAAATATCCAATTTATTTTACTTGCCTTCGGAGAAAAGAGATTTGTATTTGAATCAGCTATAAAAATAATAGTGATAGGGATTTACTTGGCTAGAACCTATGTGTAAATGAGCTGATTAAGCTAGCAGGTGGTAAGAAATTGCAGACTTATGTTCAGGTTCCATTAAAAAGGTATTGCTAACCGCTTACAGAGTCTCTTCATTCATAGGTTGACATAGTCTCCTTTTAAAGGGGACTATTTTATGATACGATATAACTCATGATTTAATTATTACTTTTATTTAAATAATAATACTAAAAAATCTTACTTTAAAATGGTGTATTTGATTCTTAGTAAGAACGTGCATTCCTCTGATTAGGTTTAAAAATGGCACTATGTAAACACCAGGACTAAATATTTTTACAGTTTATTCTATTTAGCAATTTACTGGAGAATTTTGACGCTAAATAACTTGACTTGCATGTTAAGGAAAAAGAATTTATTAAATTTAAATTTGGAAATCTTACAAACCCTTTTGATGAAAATCGCCTTTTATCCCTTGAAATATATTCCACAAAATCATCGGCGTGCTATAAGATGCATACAATGGACATTGTAACAGGAAGGAAAAAGCAAAAAAAAATGATGATATTGAATTAACTATTCCTGCTCAGATAATATTTGAACATTGAATTCTGCAGATTGTCAAATGATAATGTAACCATTTCACCGATGAATAAAATACTCAAACAATACTCAAAAGTAACTACCATGCGCCACTTAAAATTGTAAGATGACAATTACCCTGGTCGCGGGAGTAATCTAAAGGAGATAGTAATTAGATTATATTAACTCCAACGGATGATGTTGGCGAAGATATATCAATCGCAGAGAAGTCGCTCCTCTATGCACAAGTTTCCACTCCATCTCGTCTCCATAGAGCTTCATGGATTAATGCGTGCTTGTCGAGGATGTGATTCTATAAGTTAGCGCTAGTATGATAATCTGTGCTGAGGATATGACACCTTTAACTGTATTCCGACTCGTGGAGGAAGATGAATAATTTCGCGCAGGGACTGCTTACACGATTGCAGGGCCGCATTCCGGTATGAGGTGGTCCAATATCCAGGGTGGGTTTATCGCATAATCTACCTATTATATGTAATTGTACCGAAGGTTTAGGAAGGTATAACGAAGTCACGACAAAGTTACCAGCGTTTTTATGTATCCCATGAAGAAAATCAAAAACAGATTTCTTCACATATACTCACAGACAAGATCGTTAACGCAGTCACTGAACGGTTTCGGCGGTGAAATTCCGAACTTAGTTAATATAAATTTTAATGTGTTTAGTGCTCCTTTCTACGTTTCTATGTGTAGTATACGGAATATGTCTTTATGTTTATCCTACCTCTCTGAGATTTTTCACTCATTATTGAGTGTGCATGGATGTATGTGTATGCATCTGCATAAATTATGAGATATACTTTATATCTAGCTATTTTAAAAATGACCTACTCGTTACTAATCATGAGTAAAGTATTGATTGAAAGTGCCATTCGCAAGAATATTAGAAACACTTTGATTAAAATAAACTGATAATTTTACAATCTACCATACTGCATTTAATCAAAAAGCAGCATTAGGTACGTATGATATCAACGCATTAAAGCAAATTATTTCCCTTGTTCAATCAAAGAATTATTTAGATGAAAATAACTTCAAATAGATTTCATACCCAGGAACATGAAACTTGTGAATTATGATGACATCGTGGCTAAATAAGACTTTCAAGAGATGTTTCGATAAATAAACATAGGTTATGTGCACTAACATCAAATAATCGTCATATTATTTCTCCGATGATGACTCCGTTAAAAGTTACTGTTGCGGCATCTACCGCAGTTTCTTTGGAATTTGTCAAAGTATTAACACCATTAGTGTTTAAAGTTGGCTTTAACCTCGTGGACAGTGGCGCCTCGCTCACGACTACGAATGCATGTGACATTGTATGTACGACATTTCGTCACAACATCTAGTTCATTTAAAACCCCCAAAATTTCAGAGTTTAAAAGGACGCCTCGGTAGCTTAAGTGGCTAAAGCACTCGACCGGATATTGAGGGATCTGGGTTCGAGTCCCAGTCAAGGCGAATGATTTTTACACTCTGAAATTGTTGCATTGAACTTTAATGTTATTATTATTGTAAATAGGTTTCATCTATTCTAGTTGACATTTTAGACATTTTTATTTTTGTTTTACAAATGGTTATTCAGAATAACCTACCTTTTATGACATTTAGTCATGGCCAATTAAACACGTGATGTTTTCAAGAGTTAGGTCATTTAATAGTGACGATATGTAAGAAAATGAATTACAGAAATATTTTAATATTAAATAATAATCTCAAACATAGTTTTCAAAGAGACATTCTGAAGTTTTCTTTGCCCACACTACATGGTAAACCCATTACTTAAGAAAGTACTGGCAAGATATTTGTTTTTATTAATTTTTAACTGTTCTTTAATAATTAATTTCAACTTATCTCGTATAACACTCGTACCGTCAGTTTTTCTAAAAATAACTTAATAAACGTTACATAATTTTGAGAGGGATTGAAATTGATTTCTTTTTTAAAAAATAACATTATTTTAGCCTTAATAATGCTGAATAGATAACAATAGAGTAAGACTTGCAGCAACGAATACATTATAAAATAATATACCCAAGTTGAATTCTGCATAATATGTTTTCATCACGCTGAGCAGATATAAAATATGATGCTTTTTGTTAAGCGTTGTTTGTCATTCGTTAAACACGATACACAAACTGTATGGGATTATGTTAAGATACAGATGGCAAAGTTATGCAAAAGAATTTATCTTGCGATTTTGAAATTCATCGTGGTATTGAATGAAGAGCGGTCACGTAAAGATTAGAATTCATGAAAGTATCTTACTGTTATTTGAACATTTCAGGGTATCGTATACCAAAGATAAGGAAGGGCTAAATAAAACTGCAGGCACTTAAGATTACTTTACTCGAGGCTCTTGGTACTTCGACAGAAGACTAAAGGCCACGGAGCGTCTTAGAAACGTGCTTGGGATTTAATTTACAGATGTGATGCAGTTGAGTGCAGTGGTATCGATTTATACTTTTTCATTCCACAATGATTGCTGTGATAAGAAGAATGACCGAAGTTAAATTTCCGTGAAGAATGTGTACTTCCATTAGCCTTATTACAGAGACTTAATAGCTGAGCACATGCTTAAGAAAGTTGTCAACTTTACATTTAAGTTGCATTTATAAACATATTTTACTCTTACTCCGCCTTCGTTCTACACATCAAAACGCTTCCTTTAAATTTCATTGTTTTCTTTAGGTTTCCAATACTAATACTGGAATTATTTTGTAAAGAGTTGATAGTCCCTGATGACTAATAACTGTTATTCACTAAATCAAGAGGTGAAAATGTTAAAGGCAGTCTATTGAGTAAAAATAAGTTTCGAAAGTTAAAGAAATACAGTGCACATTCTTGTATTTGTGAACTTCAGAAGTAATAAGCTCTTCTGTGATCTTGAACTCTCTCCTTTTTATTCAGAATCTATTTGATTTCACTCACCATCGTCTCTTTTTCTTTCTTCCTATTACTCTCTTAACTAAACATTCTACAGGAATTTATTCAATTTTTATCGTGACCAATGTATAACTCATCGCTTTTCCTCCTGTATATTTCGCAGGTGGTTAGAAATATTACTAAAGGCCGTCAAGCGGGGGGATGTTTAATTAAAAAAAATAATTTTCTGGGCATGAAAAAATACACATAATAATATATTCTATGGATTCAAATTTCTTCTTTAACTGTCTGAAAATTATGTCCTTGGGAAAAGGGTTTCTATATTCAGTAAATATCTATTTTTCAATCATGGCTAAGTTGATATTTGGTCAGCATTTTCACAACATATATAATAATGCCGAGAGTTATTCAAAATAAGTGATTTCCCTGCAGTCATGGGAAGTGCATTGGGAGAACATCAAATATTATGCCTATTTACATGGTTAAGACAAATCAATGTGTTACCATTATGAAGAAGAAAACTATAATGATGTAATTTCTATTTACCATAGCAATTAAAAAGATTTTTACCGACAGTAATAGAAATGCCGTGCTTATGTTCACCAAGGTTAACAATTTACTCATCAATGTATGTAAACGTTATTAAAAATATAAAATAAACAATCAAAATATATAAAACCTTCAATCACTAAGGAAGGCTTAAACGTAATTCAAAAAAATTTTCCCATACAGTTATTTATCGTAATTTTCTTGATAATTTCCTGAATTTCCTGGTATTTAATTTCAGGACAACAAGCACCTGGAGTAATTTCTTCTTCTGCATACTACAAAAAACTAAAAAGAAGTATCTTTGGTCTATTAGCCTATCGTACTAATTTCTCGGCTCATAACGACTGATTAAATGTAAATGTTCACCGAAAGACCGAAACGTGGGTGCATGTCTGTGTTATTCGGACCATTATCATCTATTCTCTAACATTATCAACTTGCAACCGAAAAATGATTTGTCAATGGCTGAAAGTAAATGGGATAATATGTAACCCAAAATACCCCCAAAACTGCATCAGTTGTCAAGAGTATATGACACAATTATTAATATGATAAAATGCAAAAGACACGAGAGAAATGTTTTGAGATTAAATGTTTTCTAGAGGTAATATGATTTTTCTAAGCCTTTTATCAAATTTAAAACTATTTTTCTGTATATTGTTGACATTTTTACTTGAAAAAGGTCCACATGAACGATACCGAAAAGAAATGCTGCTTATTTCCCTATAATTTAGGCACTCGCTAAGGCATACTGTAACTCTTGAAGGGTATTTTTTATCGTCAGAACTATTTAATCCTGAAATGGTTTCCAGCATTATCTAAGCTGATTTAAGGTTTTCACTTGCCAAGTTATATCCTTACTTCACATTAGGAGTTTTTTTTCTTCTGTTAGAGCGGCTATTCACACGGAGACGCCTTGCATAAAAGTTTCACGAAAAATTACTTAGGAGAGGGAAGTTAATTGAATTTGAGGATGCTTTTAGCATCTTTTAAGAAATATTGTGACTCGGAGCTCGGGACTCCAGCAATAATGGATTCAGAAATATCACTCGAAAGCATCTCTTTTTCATTTGGGAGATGCACTACAAAGAGGATGCAGCAAAAATGTCGAGGGGAAGAAAAAAACACGTCTCGTCGGAAGATGCAGGGGAAAAAATCGGAGTGGTAAGAGACGAAGGCGGGAGATGAAGGGGGGGGGGGAAGAGAAAGAGGAGAGGGAGAAGGAAATGGGAAATTGGGAAAAAGCTCAATCCGTGCGTGTGAGCATTGCCCTATGTGTTGAAATGAGATAGTACGCGGCAAGAGAAAAGAAATTTATTCCGGCTCAAATGGCCCGTGCTCCCTTTTTGGCCGCTGGGGCGGTGTTGCGGCGTCTAGACGTGGCACGTCCCATTACTGCATCGTGTGCATAGTCATGGATACATTATTAAAAAGAAGAAAATATTGTAAAACATGTCCTGAGGTGCATATATGACTGCATAAATGTGGATGAAGGACGCTACGAAATTTGTATAAAGAGTTTCGAATTTCTTGCATCGCCAACGATGGAGTGGATCGAGAGAGACGGAAAGAGTTATAAAAGACGAAGATTTTTTTATTACTTCTTACCGTGGATAAGGTAACTAAGACACCAAAGTGCTTACAAAGAAGACTTAAGACTATTATCTTCTTGGCTACAAACCAGAAAGCGAGGTACTTACGCTTTAGTCTCAATTGCTGTTTTCTCTCGCAGACTGAGACCGTTGAGAGCTTATGTATGATAAATGTAGACTTCCTGAGTGCAGCGTATTCTCGTGACGAGAAGGATAAGCGAATTAAAAAAAATAATTTTAATGATGAAATGGCGGAAGCGTTATTATCTACAGGAAATAACAAGGTATTCACCAGAATTATACTCAATTAAAAATTAAGGACTTGCATTATATATTTCTTATAATGGTTTAAAAAATCACTGTAATTAGTGTATTGCCTGATAACTGATTCAAAAATTAGCCAGACTTTTGACTTCAAAATAAATAAATATTTAATTGAATACTACCGTAATTAAATAATTTTGATATCATGTTGCTACTTACTGGAACTAATTTAATGGCACACTTCGGGGACAACACTTCACGTTTGAAGATTTCGTTTCGTCTAAATAGTGAATTGGAAGTACCAAAGATTGAAATCTCATGGGTTCATTTTTCAGATTAATGAATCAAGATAAGTAGGGACAAAAACTAATTTTTTCCTTTACTTCAATCTCCATAATTTTATCTCAATAATTAACTAGACAATATTTATGCGAAACGGCACTGATTTCTATAGGTTGAATTTTTGTTATTAATTTCACCACACATAGTAAAATATCTGTGGTAAGATGAGAAGAACGTAACATCGTTAAAATATAGTGTTTAAACTATGAAAAGTATAATTTACATTTAGGCTGGACCTCAAATAGTTAATTACATCCGATTTTAAAGATAAACTAAGAACCTGAAAGCACCTACTGCCCATTGGACTAAACTTTACGAATGAAACGTGGTCACAAAGCAAAAATCACTTCTATCCTTTCACAATTATATGAATCTCTCAACCCGAATTTAAGTTTATTCAAAAATTTAAAATCAATTTAATATACGAGTAACTAAGGATAAATATTTTGCTTCTTTTTTAAAGTGAGTATTTGTAAACAATAACCAGAAAAAATATTTTCCTCGTTAAAATACTGCGTATTACTACTGCAATCATCGCGTAGCATGAAAAAATTGGCAAACCATATACTTGAAGTCGTAAAAACTGTTGATTTATTGCAGTACAACTAATAATCATTTTATTTACACATTTTTTTCATAATTCATAGAATGTGGGAAAAGAATTGATTTTACATACGAATTAAAACCCCATCGCATCTTCAGCCTTTAAAGTAAAAGCGCGAATGGAGGTAAGGGGTCCGGTAATCGGTTTCTCTTAGGAGGCAAGGCCTGTATCGGAGGGTCCAAAACCACTCTTCCTCGATAGCCTCGTTCGTCCCGTTCTGTGCCGGGCACCAGTAAAGGGTCGAGAGGAGGGTAGGGAGGAGGAGAGGATGGACAACACTGGAGGGCGCCTATCTCATTGCCTTGCGTCACCCACTTCCACGGGAACTTCCGAGTCAAGTCCAAGCGCTCATTACGCCCGTCCGGGTGACGGTGTGGGTCAGGGGCGGCGCACAGTGGGTGATCCCCTATTGCCTTTGCTCTGCTGTGTACCGCTCTCAAGCCCTCCAAAGCCTATCTTTCCCCATCCGTCCCTTCAACTTTCCTTCTCCTACCAATCGTCAGCCCTATCATCATCCTACCATACGTTTCACGACAGCGGAATACTTACATCCTGTCTCGTGGTAACCATTCACTGATGGAATACACATAATACAATAAAATACCGGGACCAATTAAAGAAACCACGTGTTATATTTTCAGTTCGCGGGTTAGAATCTCATCGCCAATTATTTTCTCGTTTTACTTGGTAAAAGGAAACAAATTAGTGTGGAAATATTGAAATTCTTATTTTCTTCTACAAATAAAAAGGCTCGTTGGCCACATCTCGAATTTCCGACAACACACCGCAAAACTGATAACTCTGACGAGCTTTAATAAAAACGAAGTTCATTAAAAAACCTCCAGAAAAAAAATCTAATTTTTATTGTTGATCATCACTGCACTCGGAGAAGGTCACAGCGGGGTACGTACTGGTACAGATATACTTAACGTGGAGTAAATACTTTTCGAATAAAAGAAATCAATGTTCCACGTTTATTCTCATGGAATGCGCCTAAATCAAATACAGGACTTTCCTCCCCTCACGTCATACCCTGACAAGTAAAAACTTCTGTATGCGAACTCATGCTCCCTTGTAACGTCTGTCCCCACGTCATATACTGTGAGCCACTGCGTTGGCATTTAGCGGTATGCATGCATACCCATGGAAGTGTATTATGCACACATGTGTAGGCAAGCTAATACGGTGCATGTGTTCCTATTGATAAAATGAGTGTCAGTGATTTCTATTCAAACGGCAGAGATTTAAATCATTAAGCTTTTGCAACGTTTATAAAATAAAGAGAGTGAAAAAAAATAACTACACATATTTAATACAGACACGATTGTATGTATCATCTCATGCGGCTAATTCCGTCATTCAAATCACATTTTTTTGATTCTATTCCCAATTTTATCTCGCTCAAAAAGTATTTAAGGAATTTAAAGCGGCTTTCCACCATAGGGTTTTCGGTTCGGAGAGTACCAGCAGTACGTCTATTTAAATCCAACAAACAGCGTGTAGTCCGACGGTAAAACTATTCCTAAATAATTCCGCAATATCTCTCCTAGGCTTAATGTTTTCAGAAGCCAGTTAAACGCAGGGTTAGGGAAATACTCGTACGGGTAATTTAATTATTTTTTTCATACTAAGGATTCTATCTGCTCTAAAATCAAACTCTCTTATACGATAGAGTTCCAGTTCATATGTTTGAACATTTTTATTTTTGAAATTCCAATCATGTGTAACAGCCAATTCCAAATATGGGTGGTTGCTCTCCTTAGTCTGGACTATAATCCAGTTTTCGGAAATTGACCATATCCAACTTGGGCACGCCTTCATAGATATCAAATCACCCCTTACTGGAATGGTACAAAGAAGGTTAATGTCACATTAAGGAGGAGCTGTTTTATTGTTTTACTTCTATGATTTTTTAATTTACCAGCGAAAATGATAGCTATCGTATACATTGTACGAAAATCATTTTGGTCTTCTTATGCTGACAGAGACATTGGGGGTTTTTGTAGAAAAATCATGGATTTCCTCCATATAGAAAGAACGACGATCAAAAGCATTCGATTGGTGAGCAAAGCTCCAGTGCTGTCATCATCAACATATCTCTAACCATTCATAGCGCAGAGAGAATTATTTGCGGGCAAAATTATCTGAATTTTCTTTTCAACTTTGGATTCAATTAAATGTTTTTCGATTATTTTTATTTCCTACGAATATAGCATCAAATATGATTGACAACGTAGTAGCTAAGAATTCAAGGTTTTTCATTGAAGCAGCACTCGAAAAAATTCATATTCCTTTTAAATACATATTACAGTGTGGGAGATAATCCGCGAAACTCTGCTAGGACAAATATTATGAATGAACAGATACATACACACACACACACACACACACACACACACACACACACACACACACACACACACACACACACACACACACACACACACACACACACACACACACACACACACACACACACACACACACACACACACACACACACACACACACACACACACACACACACACACACACACACACACACACACACACACACACACACACACACACACACACACACACACACACACACACACACACACACACACACACACACACACACACACACACACACACACACACACACACACACACACACACACACACACACACACACACACACACACACACACACACACACACACACACACACACACACACACACACACACACACACACACACACACATATATATATATATATATATATATATATATATATATATATATACAGGGTCGCACCCAAAAGTGGTAGGACTGATTTTTGTTCAAGAGTTTTATTGACAATATACTTACATCGACTTAATAATCTTCAAAGTATGCTCCTTGAGCTACTACACACTTAGTATAACGTTGCTCCCATTCCCCGTACGCCCACTGGAAATTTTCTTTGGGGATGCCGTTGATGACCCTCGTCGAAGCCTCTAGAACGGCCTTTATCGAGTCAAAACATCGTCCCTTGAGCTGTCTTTACATCAGGGGGAAGAAGAAGAAGTCCGGTGGTGCCAGATCGGGAGAATAGGGCGGGTGCGGCAACGCGGCAACGCCGTATTTGGCCAGGAGCTGTCTGACGACGAGCGGTCGACATTCAGAATTTTGGGCACCATCTTGGCGCACACCTTGCGCATGGCCAAATCCTGTGAAATAATGCGTTGGACGTTGGATGCAGACAGACCCAACTGGTCTGCGATTTCTTCACTGGTTAAGCTTCGGTCTGTGTTCAGCAGTGTCCTCACTCTGTCCACATTCATGTCGGTTCTTGCCGTCGACGGCCGTCCGGAGCGATGGTCGTCTTCAACGAGCTCCCTACCCTCTTGAAACAACTTGTGCCACTCAAATACTGTGGAACGGCTTAAGGCAGTGTCCCCATAAGCCTGCTTGATCATATCGAGGGTCTCAGTTGCCGTCTTCCCGAGTTTCGCACAAAACTTCACGGAATAACGTTGCTCTAAATTCAGATTCATTTTGTTTTTCGACGCGGACAAAAAACTTGCTTCACTAAAAATGGTGTCCTCACTCAACGACAGTTCGCAGGCGACTGGGGCTGATGTCGGTCTGTTGCTAAGAGCCCCCTCCACCTTACCCTGCAAGGCAGACCCCCCTCCACCGCTCCGTTCACGCCATAGAAAATCAGTCCTACCACTTTTGGGTGCAACCCTGTATACAGTATATATACACTATGGGATTTTAATTATACTTTAAGTTTAGTTTTATCATCCTAGACGCATCAGTAAAAGCATTTGAATTCAGAATTTTATTTTACGGAATATTCTATTATACATTTTTCTATGCCAACGCGTAAACTAAAAAGCTACAAGTTGTAGTGGATTAATAAACATTTACTTTGATCATTTTGAGGTTTGGAGATAAATTTAATGTATTTTGAATGTAATTTTTCAAGACATATTGAGGCAAATGTTTAGAATCCATAAGGACAATTAATGCTCGAATATTCTATTTGGAGGCACAATGCATTTTCATCCATGCTCCTTCTTTTGCTCCAGTTTCATCTGCGAGCTTTTTTCTCTAAATATGCTTCACTATGTTGCAAATAGTGCAAGAAGACCCAGAAGTACCCGGCTTGACCTAGATATGATGGCGATCATATGGCGGTAGTTCTTTGAAAAATATCACTGCATTAGAAAGTATGCAATCTATAAGGCATATCCATTATTGAAATAGAAAGAAAGACTCGTACTTTTCCACAGATTTTATTATACGGCACGACGCGTTTCACCGACTTGCGGCATCATCAGGTACAAATTTGCAAAACAGACAGAGAAAGCATATATACCCTCAGGACAGAGTGGGGGCGGGGAGGGTTGGAAGGATTTGAGGGGGGTGGGGGCTCGCAGGTGCGTTGATGGATTGTTTTGACCATTTCCAGGATAATTTCTCGGAGAGGAGTGCGGAGGGGTATGGGAATAATTGCTCATTACAAAGTGTCGTGTTGGGGTTCACCAAGTGCCTTCTAATCTCTAATTGCTCGAGAGCGTCCATTTTTAATCCTTTTGGGAGTGTGTGTAATACTATATCTCTGGGACAAAGTCACTGCTGTGGTTGAATTCTAGTAAATGCTTGGCGAAGAGAGAGTTGTTATTCTGATTTTTGTGACACCTAGCGTGTTCCTTGACTCGTAACTTGATATTCCTGCCGGTCTGACCGACATAAACGCTGTTGCAATCCTCGCATTTCAGTTTATAAATGCCTGATTTGAGAAGGCTATCCTGGGTGTCTTTTCCATTGGCTAGAAGTTTGGAGAGGGTTATGGGTGAGTAGAAGGCTGCTTTGAGTGAGGTGGGTAGGCAGTTGGAAATCCTATATGAAAGATCTCCCAGAAACGGGATCGAGCACCACTTAAAATCTTTAGATACTGCGGGCTGAGATACGAAAATGCTTTTTATGGCCATTGCTTTTTGTTTTTTCCGTAGTAATGTGTCAACTAGTTTGGGGTTGAAACCATTGTTGGTAGCTATATTAGTGATATTCACGAGTTCAATTTTGAAGTGTTTGGGGGAAAGGGGGATGTGTAGGAGGCGGTGGATCATGGAGTGGAGGGCTGCGTGTTTGTGAGAAAAGTGGTGTGCGGAATCATTAGAAATTATATGGTCTGTATATGTGGGTTTCCTATAAATTGCAAATTCGTGTCTATTATCCCTAATTGTGATTGTCAAGTCGAGGAAGTTGATGGTGCCGTTGACGTCTTTTTCCATGGAGAAGGAGATATTCCGATGAAGAGTGTTTAGGAAATTAAGGAAGGAGTCTAACTGTCGGTTGGTTCCGGTCCATAGGCATAGTATATCGTCCACGTAACGAAACCAATAGCCCACGTTTTTGTTATGCTGATTGTCAGCATTAAAAAGATGTTCTTCTACAGAATTGAGGAAGACTTCGGCTAGGAAGGGGGACAGTGGGGAACCCATAGCTAACCCATCCGTTTGGCTGTAAAGGGTGTGGTTGAAACTAAAATAATTCTGGTGAACTGTCATTTTGATGAGGGGGACCAATTCGTCTGAGATATTTTGAGCAATGGTGGAATCCTTGAGTAGTTCTTCCACCCTAAGCAAAGTTTCCGATATTGGTACGCAAGTAAATAAATTGCTAATGTCGAAGGAGACTAGCCTCGCTTTTTCCGGGACATCAATATCTTTCAATTTTCGGGCTAGCTCTATGGAGTTTTTAACTCCATATTTAGGTTTAAAACCTGTGAGATCTCGGAGCAAAACGTCTAATTTTCGTGCCAGAAGGTGTGAAGGGGCGGACACAGCTGAGATGACAGGCCGAATAGGTATGGCTTTTTTGTGTAATTTGGGGAGTCCGTACAACCTGGGGGCGGAGGGGTTCATTTGGATTAAACTAAATTTTTCCCTAGCATTTAAAAACTTACACTTGAACACGGCACGTTTCACTTCACTTTGGAAACTCGCGGTTGGGTCTTTGGATAACGGAGTAATAGGATTGTTGTTGATGAACTCAAGGCACTTTTCCACATACACTCGTTTATCCAACACTACGACACTAGATCCCTTGTCAGCTTTCTGGATGATGAGGTCTTCCTTGCCAATAGTCTTCTTCAGGCGTCGGAGGGTGGACGTATGTTGCTGAAGGCTGGAAAAGCGGGTTGTTGTTGGCACTGCTTCCTTCAATGAGGACATGATGATTTCAGCAACTTGGTGTTTGGTAGCCAGAGATTGGTTCCGAAGGGCAACCTCGCAATCTGCGGCTAGATTTTTAATGTCGGCTTCGGAAACTTTCTTAGAGGGAGCAAACTTCAACCCTTTCTTTAAGATATTACTCTCCTCCTCAGTGAACGTATGATGACTAAGGTTGACAACTCTTGCGGCCGGAACAAATTTCGATACTGTGCGGGGACTGTTTTCTTTAGTAGTGCACTGGTAATTTTGAGGTGGACTATTAATAAGGTTACTCAGTTTTTTCCCCTGGGTTACATGTTTCAACTTTGAAGGCACCACGTTGTTTAGTACTTGTTTAGCAGCCATCAATAGTGCAAAATTTCAGTGAATTTGTGCAAATGTAGAAAATTGGCCATCGTTATGCGACACAAACTTTTATTTGAAAGGCGTCAGTCAACCTAATATAAAATCTGAACTGGGTTCTACTCTGGGTGAGTCTGTTCCTTCGGTTACAACAGTTAAATATTAAGTTGCATAGTTTGAACGGGGCCGTACGAGCTGCCAAGACTAGCATCGCATTGTTCGACCAAATGAGGTGACGACTCCAGTAACGATGAAGAAAATCCACAGTGATAATAGATGATCGTGGACTGAAAGTGCGCGAGCTAGGAGACATAGTTGACAGTTAAAAAAGTGTGGGTTATCGCATATTAACTGAAAATTTGGACACGAGAAAGCTGTGTGCAAAATGGGTGCCGTGTTAGCTAACACTCGAGAAAAACTAGTATCGTGAAGATCTTTCAATAGAATGATTAGCAAGGTTTCACTGCAACGAAGCAGAATTTTTGAGCCGTTTCATAACCATGGATGACAATGGGTCCATTGCTTCACACCTGAGAAAAAAGCACAATCAAAACAATGGATCAAATGGGAGAATCGGCTCCAAAGAAGGCGAAGACCGTTTCATCTGCAGACAAGGTCATGGCGTCGGTGTTTTGGGAAGCGCGTGGGAAAATTTTCATTGAATATCTTGGAAAAGAAAAAAATATCAACGGCGAGAATAATGGGAACTTTTTGCAACGTTTGAGCGAAGATATCAAGCAAAAGCGGTCGCATTTGGCTAAGAAGAAAGTGTTGTTTCATCAAGACAATGCACCAGCTCACAAATCCCTAATATTTATGGTCAAAATTCATGAATTAAGTTTGAATTGCTACTTCATACACCCTGTTTGCCAGATTAGGCCCTCTCTGATTATTTTCTTTTTCGGAAACTTGAAGAAATGGCTCGGTGGTCAAAGATTTTTCAACGAAGTGATAAAAAGGAGTGATGAAGGATGAGTGAAGGAGTGATGTCGGTAGTTATTGGCATTTAGAGGAGCAAGACAGTTCTTACAATAGAAAGAGTATCGAACTTATTGATTATCGCTGGGAAAATTACATAGAGCTGAAAGGAGACTATGTTGCAAAATAAATACGTTTTTTTCTAAATTTTTGTGTTTTATTTACTGGGGCGGGTACTTCTGGGACTATCCTCGTATATTGGCCAGTTTTGAACATGAAACCTTAAACTGTGTTTAGAATACGAAATCACTGTAATCATTTAATCATTCCTCGCCAAATTATCCTGGTCATTTTATTTGGAATGTCATAAATTTATGTCCCATCAGGTAAGCACCGTAATAATTAATCTGATAGTTTTATGGGTAAGTTAACAGTTACAATAAACAATAAAAATAGTGATTATCAGTGGAAATTATGAAATTACTCCTGCAAGAAACTTTTGTGATCAAAACCGAAATATTCTTAACAAGCCCTCATTAATCATTCTGAGAAATATGAAACCTTCTGAGCATAGACAAAAGGTTTTGGTAATTTTTAACTTCTAATTTATAATTTCCTCACTTCATGATGATTTGAGGGCAAATGTATCAATGGTAAATAAAGATACAGGTCTATCTTCGCCTTTCAATGAAATGGGATTAATGGCCTCATGAAAATTCTCAATAAATTTATTTTAGTCTACCTGACGTAGAGGATTACCCCTTCATTTACTCAGGAGTCTTTTAGCAAGGAGGGAGATTTATAGATTGGCAATTTTTCGGGAGCAATCCTTAATTAAAGGCCTAATTCAGACCCCATTCCCGAAGACCATTTAATTCCTTGTTCTGCTCCTCACCCTCCCATTCTTCTCCGCCTCGGCTCTCCCTCATCCCTTAGCCCCTTAGCCTCAATCCCGTACACCAGTCCCCCGCGACCCCCTCAAAAGCTCCTCACCCCAAGCCCGGGTGCCCGCTTCAATTTGGAGGGCCTAACACCACTCCCGAGTCGCCCGTGTCGGCAGTGATCTTCATGTAGGTCACACACCGGGGTTGCTTAACTCCCCTCCCCTCCTCCATCCCTCTCCCCCGTCGCTGCCACCCGAGCACCTAGTTCCCCGTCACCTCCCCCCATCCGTATTACCACCCCTATTTCCACCCGACGGCGTCCAATGCACACAGAGGGACGTATCCACCCCCATCCCATTTTACACTTCCCATAGTGTTCAGCAGTGGACGTCCCCACACCAAATTATCCTCCACATCTTGCCCCTCGTGTTCTTGTCCTCCTCCGTATCTTTCTTCTTCATCCCTTTCAACCCCTTCATCATAGTGCCATCGTTGCTGTCTTTTAATAACCTTTACAATACAGGTTAAATCTATAAATATTCAATTAGTAAGGTCACAAAATTTCCCAATAACATGTGTATTTGCTGCTGAGGGTTTTTCTTGTTAAGGATACGCAGTACTCTTTTTTCAAGAAATAATTTAAAATTTATAATAGCCACAAATGTATTTGTATATGACAATCACAAAAACAATGGGAAACCCACGTCAACACGCACACGCATACATGTAGACACATGTTCATCAAGGTATTCTACTTGTTACATTTGGCTTTGGAATGATCCTAAAGACTATTACCTCGGGTTTTTCGCGAGAATTTCCCTTTATGTATCCTCAATTATTTTTTTAGATGCATCTGTCGCATGAAATAATAAATATTAGATCTCATGCCTATGTCTGAAGAGGAGAACTTTTGAAGTGCCAATCTTGTACCGGAAAAACTAAAGATTTTTGCGCATTTACCTATTCATTAAATCAATTCTCCTTTATTCCTCTGACCTACCCTCTATCTCTCTTCAATGCAGTCAGAGAGGGACGTCGGGATTTGTGGTCCCGCCGAACGATCCCAAATGAGGTGGAAATACGAGTAGTGACCTTCTTCTTCTCCCATCCCCCCTGTTGGCCGGAGGGGAAGAGTGCAGGGTGATAGGGCAGTCATGGGCGCAGCAGTGGGTACTGCTCTTCCCCCTTTTCCCTGCCGCTGATCCTAAAGGGGACTTATCCAGCAAACTACACCGCTAATCCAACTTCCATGGGGAGGCTGGGGTGGTATCGGGGAAAAGAAGGGGGTGGCGGGGTGGAAGGAGGGCTTTGCTCTCTTGTTCCCTTCGCAGGAAAGCGAGCGCTCTCCTTGGGCGTTTCATCATCCCCCCGTAATGCCACTCCTCCCCCTCACTCTCGACTCAACCACCTCCTCCTCCTCCGTCAGTTTGAGAGCCGAAGCGGCCGTGATTTACCATTGTCACACTCTTCACTTGCTTTGAGCTGTATTCGTCTCGGGGTCCACTTTGTTGCGTTTATTTCTGCACATGTCCCAATGTATGTGCAGCGCAGTGAGGGACTTAGTCAATCCCTCTAGGATACAATGAGGCATGGTGAATTTTCGGCGTGGTGGATTTTATTTTACAGAAAATACATGACTTCATTTCAGAGCGCTCCCCACTTGTTTACGATCGTCAATTTTTATTCTAAAGTTCACTTTGCGGGCGGTTCCCGCAATCTTGAAACCTGAATAACTGGTCCTACCCTACGTCCGTTTTAGTGGTTAAAAAATATATTGCGCGTTTGCTTTTGAAATGACGAGCTTGGAGTTTATGGCGACATAAATGAAATATGTGTGTATAAAATGTTCATTTCGTTACGTCCCTAACTCGCGGATGAAACTTCCGCTTTCATGACACATTTTTGGGCTTAAAACAGGAATTCGCAGTTTTTTTGAAAATTTAAAAATAAATATGATTTCTTCTAGGCTAAGTTCCCAAGTTTCTCTAATGTTATGCCAGAAATCACAGTTTGATTTTTGTCATGAATGAAATATGTTTTATTATCCTAGCTGATTGAAGCATAGGAATGATCTCCATAAAATTGGCTCAAGGAATTCTACCTTTTGAGCTTACATTCGTATGATTTATCCTTATTTATACTTATAAAATTGAGTTATTGACTTATAATTCCTCCCTCTGCTCGGGTATGTATTTTTTTGCGACTGTTTACATGTTTCTATACTGTTTTTAACTCGGTGAGGTTCAAAATTGAATGCATCCATGATAAAAGATGTGCCTCTGGTAAATGCGCCGCCTATGATTTAATAGTAGCCCGACTTATGGGTTGATGTGCCCGCCGACATAGTCATAGGACCATGTAGAGAGAAAAACTGGGACAGGAAACTTCTCCTGTTGTCACACTACGTCTCCAAACTCACCCAATCGTTTACAAAGCGAAATGCGATAACAACTACACGCCGCATGCAGAGGAGAACTGGTCCCATAGCTCAAAACCGTGTCTGCACCATCGAAGGGTGGGCCTGAGTCCACAGTCCACAAGTCCAATTTGGCTTCTCCCTAGATTTTCATTATTCAAACCCCTATCAAGCAAGAGAGGCTAGGCTTGAGTTTCCCAGCTAGATCTTCGTAGTGAACAAAGATTCAGGCATACCCCTTCGGAGTTCGCACCATTATTTGGAGATGCGAGCCTTATCTTAATTCTTTGTAAAATGACACGATAAGAAAATGTACTACTTAAAATATTCAGAAAATTTCTTCAAGATGTGATTTTAGTCCTGAAGAAAAAAAATAGGTCACATTCTCTTTGATTTTAGCCCTTTAATATAACCTTTAAATTTGTGCTGTATATGAGCTTATCCAAATTATAATCTCTTAATATAAAAGTATAGTATTGAAACTTTTCCTTTATAGAAAACACAAGATATACACGTATGGATTTATTTTAGAATGATGGTAGCAATAGCTCAGACGCACTTATGCTGCTGTAACAAAGCAAATTAATATCCTCAAACATATTGGAAAAGTTCCTGTATTATTAAAATACTTATTGATACATCTTCCTTTTATTCTGTTAACAATAACTGATACTAATACTAATATTGTTTTTGAGATAATTATTTCCCTAGGGACAAAATATAAAAGTCTAATATTTATGTTAAGCATGGTCTAACTTAAGAACCCTCATATGCGCTATTCCCTTAACATAGATTTAATAAAATATAAGGTATTTCCTTGAGGAAAAGGGAGTGTAAACACTATGATACTGCCAAAAGCTAATTTTTTTAAATTCTTTAAATTTTGTCTCATCATAATTTCCTCACTTTATTTTTTCTCATTCCCTATGAAATCGATGTCTCCATTCAACTCTCCGTGTGTGCGATAATGATTCGCAGATTTTTTCCGGATTGAATAGAGAGAAAAAAAATCATTTCTCAAGTCGCAGACTCCTTTACACCATTTCAAGGAAAATTTTCCGATCACCCGCATCTCCTGATTGCCTTTAAATTCTTCTATTTTACCGTCTAACTCGAATACACCTGAAGAGTAGGAAATATCAAATGTTCCTCGCTTGGGCCCATCGTAAAAAAAGGCGGCGGGGTATCATGATCCCCGAGTGTATCGCAGCTGGAGGCAATCGTGAAATCTAACAAACGTGCTGAGCCGGTTTTCTTCTTTACTTTAAAGTATCTCGGTCGGAATGTGCTACGCACTGAATTAAGTTCCACGGAAAATTAGGTCGAATCCCAAGAAATGAGAATTCGCCTGTTAAATTCTTTGGAAATAAGAAAGTTTCCAAGAATCAAATAAAAATAGCCCTTTAACTAATTCGTAGCCAATGAGTAGAAATAATGTAGTGATTGACCCTTAAAAAGTATTACATAATAAAAATAATGTTTTAGTAAAATGTTTTTATAAGTCTTTATATTATGCTGTTGATATTACGTTTCGCATTAATCAAAAACGAACGAAAGCCTTATAGTTTCCCTTAACTGATGAGTCCTAAAATTTCCAGTTAAATACAGTTCACTCGGTTAATGAACCAAAACGATGCTTTAAAAAGCCTAAAGAAAAAAATGAATTCCTATTTCAAAAGTTTTGTTGGTTTTTTAAGACGAAATCTTGAGATTCTATTTCAGTGGGTAGGTTACGTATTTCGGATATCCCATAATGAATTGGGGCCAACTAGTTGCAAACTAAATAACATTTGGGAATATAGATGCAATTTTTTAGAGTAATCCATTATATTAAATTAATATTTTCGGAGAAATACTCTTTAAGTTAAGATAAAATTACCATTGTATATAAGAAAAATGAATTCAAAAGAATTGTTGTTGATGTCCAGGCGTTAAGTGGATACCGAGGTGGTGTGAAACCGAGGATATTCGTAAAAAAATAAGTACTAAAATGATTTCCCCTCCAGTTTCCGTGGCTAGCGTATATTGACTCATAATTGTAATAAATTCACACCTAACTATTAATACACGCAAGGGTGGGAGCAAAAAAGACGACATTGCTAAATGTATGAGTAAATAAATTATTTCTCTCGATTTTCGGGTATTCACTGCACACGTTGGCTATATTGGTAACACTAAATACGCAAAAAATGGAGAGAGGCTCCACTGATAAACGCCGTGGAAACTTAAGAACCTATAAAAGTTATTGTTTACAATGCTGGGAATAACAAATTCAGATAGATACTCATAAACAATATAAAACTGCAGACCTACGCGTCTGAAGAAATTCCTTACAAGTCAAAATAATTAACCGATTTATTTCTTCATGGCACTAACATATACGGTCCATAGTCATAATTTACAAATCCCAAGAAAACACCTGAAATTTGGAAGAGTTGCATTACTGACATTAACGGCACATATGATTTATATATGTGCATACATATGTATAGCTAAAAAATTTATTGACATTGGGGCATTGCATTTGCAAATTAAGTAATGAAATGAGGCCTAAGTTAAGTGCTTGTGAATAATAGTTAACGCGCGTATTTTATAAAATAAAGGTATTAAGTACTGAAATACGAAAAAAATGATAAATATGATTCAGATCTATCATGTTTCGTTTCAACAAGGTGAATTACATAATTTGCGACATTTCATGAAATAATTTCAATGGCAATAGATTGCTCAATTCAAATTGATGAAATACTTTTATACGACAAAATTATTTGAAGTTACTGCAAATGCAGATTTTAAGAGAGCAAATCTATTATGAAATAATATTTCGTGTGTTTTCGATACCAGTAACTAAGTAATATGCTGAAATAATGGGGTATACAAAAATGGACGCATTAGCCTAAAGAGTTTCAAAATTAATGCTACCACATATTTAACACAAATTGGAATCTTTATTCAATTTCAGAGACATTTATGAAAGTAAAAAGAGGATTATTATTTAAAGAAAGTAGGCGAATATGCTTGATGCTTCGACGGGCAAGTATGTTAATCCGTGGCGGTCAACACATGTACATGTACATAAAGGTCGTTCGCCAATCCCAAAGAAGAGTGTACTACAGAAAATCAATATTAATTGAAGATTAAAATCAATTAGAGAATTTATACAGGTTGACAATAATAGTAACACATTAAAATTTCTTTATATGTACTATATTGTATCTCAAAGAGTAATCCATGAGGACGAGTCAAGTTTTCATTTATTTTATCATTAGAATAACAATAATTGCTCATAACTAACCCACCTAACCAAAATTGTATCTCTTTATCTTATAAAATTGTGATAACAAACTGTGGCTCAAAATGAGATTAAATTCTAGAAGAATGAATTCTCTCATTTACATGCATGTATATGGTATAACTTGTAATTGCGATTTACTGTAATTGATGTCCTTTTTATTTTTTCCAAATAATCAATCTGCTTCAAATTTACGAAAAGAAAATTCCCCTTATATTTCTTCGTAATATATATCAGGAAAGAACCACTTTGAGGCCAAATCTTGGTGTGTACCACAATATTTCAAAGGGAACGTCTCTTCATTTTCATAGCTGTGGAATACTGACTGGAGTCTAGTAGATACCTTTTCACAGCAATTGGGACATTCTTGAATCTGTGGAAGAATACCGGTTATATATAAGTTTATGGAGTGGACTCCAGGGAGGGAGGGATTCTCCGAATGGGGATTTGGTCATTTTTTTAACGTCCTATCGCTTCACCACGTCTACTCAATCCATTTTCCATTTACATCCTTAATTGCCCTTTCGACCAACGTGAGGACGACACCGTCGCTGAGACCGTCGAGGTGGACGGATTTCCTTTCCCGTGAAAAAAATAAAATGAATGAAGGAGTTGAGGAGGGTTTAAATAAAGAGTAAGGTTACGGGAAATAACATGCATTCCAGCTGGAGAAGTAAACTGAAAGCAGATTGAATTGGAATTTCGGAGGAGGAGAAGAAATCTGAGTTTAATCGAGCATTCATGAACGTGCTTACATAAATTAATGAGAGAACGTCGCCCTCACGGACATGATCTCGTTCATTCGTAATGCAAACAGCGGAAACTCTAGTCGATTTGCCATTGCTTTCTCATCACCATCATGATCCGTAGGCAACTATAGGATTGGATTTTAGCAGTTTCCTAATATATTCTTTACGATGACCACCTATTTATTCCTTTATATCATACTGTATTTATAATATGCGGAACTAAATTTTTATCATTTATCTTTGTAATTTTAATTTTTCTTTTTATGGTTGGTATTCTAATGGTTAATACTGTACTTTTTTACCTATGAATGTTCCCAAATGGTTTTACTCATCTTGGCTTATTTATTTAATTTTCGGACATTATTGGGAGTTATACAATAGCATAAAGCAATTTTTCATTTAATTTTTTCCATTGTTTACAATTTTCTGCATAGGTATTGATACAAAGATGTGGAAATCATTTAATTAGACAGTCGAGAGCCATAGTAAATTATTTCATATTGATACTGCGGGAATACAAACAATGGAAGACTGCGCGGAATCAAGAGCACGGATTGAGATTCACACCGAAATGGTTGTAGAATCGCGGCTGAAGTAAATCATTGGACTTGAATGGGGTTTCATCCCGAATCTTGGCGATACTCCACCTATTTGAGAATAAAACGCATTCGGGTCAAAAGCCAGTTCTCGACGCCCTCCATCTAGTTGGAAGATGAGTGGCGACGTGTGTGAAAAAAAATATCTTTGCTGATTAATGGCAACGACATGATTTACGCTGGTCTTTGATTATTGAAGCGATTTTATCTTTTAACATTTATTAAAAACTAAGATCATGCGATGGAAATTTTTTTCTCGTAATATAAAATGGAGGTGAATATTGTTTGACGTAGGAGAAAAGTAGAGGAGAAGAAACCTTCGGGTGGTTTTGTCGTGAAGAAAAATGTGGGGGAGAGGGAAAAGGGTTTGCATCTCTACTACTTAATTTTTGCGCGTCATAGGACGAGTCCCCTGCTCAGGTCAGAGCTCAGTAAAATTTCAGGGATGGGAAGTTGTTTTCGAGGAGAGATATAGAGGACGTTTTAATCACCGTGGCTATCTCTCCCACTACCCTCCTGCCCCTCACTCTTCTGTCCGTCTGTCCCTTCCTATTCCAATCCCCTTTGCTCGTCCGTGGAGACCTGCGTTGCTGAGGTTTGATTAATGGAATCTCGGGGACGGGAGTGTGAGTAGGACGAGGGAGGAAAGCGCGAGGTAGTGCGGAGAAATGAGTCGCGTTGAGTAGGTGGCGGGTATATATCTTGTGCTTTTTTATTCATATACCGGTTTACATTGCATCGTATCTGAGCACATAGATGCAGACTTTTAGGGTTTAACCACTACCTAGAACACTCTTGATTACTCTCCGGAAGAAATAAGAGAGAGGGATTTAGACCTCCTAGCCACTGAATGAAAATCCAGTTAAAATTTTTCTCTTTAAGTGTGATTAAATAATGGATTATAATTGATGAATATATTTTATTCTTTATGCAAGGTATGCATATATTAAGGCGGTTAAAGGGTTACTTAAAAGTTTTATATAACTAAACGGCTTTCAAACCGGGATAATGAAAATTTTATATAGGTGTGCGGTAAAAATACTATTGTTCATCTCCGTTGAAGTCACTAAATATAACATTTACCTGCTGTCTATATTTAAACAGAAAAAGGCGAAAGAAACGAGTGGAATATTCTTAACCCTAAGCAATGAGATATTTTTCACACTTTAATTTTGAAGAATTTGAAACATATATTCATACATTTATTTTTAACTTAATTGTCACAAAAGATGCTCAAATCTCCTACCTTGAATTAAAAGAACACCTACGGAACATTGAAAGTCCAAATTCCAGTATAAAAGTGAAAAACAAAGCATTTCTTCATAATTCTTTTCAACCACTACAGTAATCGACCGAAAGGTAAGTTAGAATCATGACTGAGGTGGCTTTTTCATATTACGTCTATGAATTCTATAAAAACTCTGGTAACAGAAAAATTACTGTTGTGAAGCTCACCATGCCTAGTCTTCATCCAGAATAAAACACTGGATCCCCGGTAATTCCCAGTGCTTTATCCACAGAGATACTATACCCATATTATTTGCCTACTCTGAGGTTATTGTAATTTTAAAATAAATAATTATTTTGAGTGTTTTTATCACGCCTTCCTTTTTATAAAATTAAATCTAAAATGTTATTAGATCCTTAAATTGAGCTATATTAATAGCTGTTGACCGTATCAATCCCTTGCTCGATATTTTGACCCTTTTAAAAGGATCCATGATGGGAGTCATGATCCTTCTAAAGGGCGCGGCTAATTTAAATGAAGTAAGTGGATGTTAGTCCTTGATCTAGGGTCTATGTTTTGTCTTAGTTTATCCTCTTTGCTTAGTGTTGCAAATTATTTCTAATTTGATGCTGTAAACAAGGGAGTAATGCATTGAGTATTTTATTTAGTCATTTTAGAGTAATATTTAAAATGAAATGTGAACACCTATTCTAGAAGATTACAAAAGTATGAAACCTACAGTGCAACATGAGATTTTGTTTGAAAAAATAAACAGAATGCAGGAACAAATCCTAAGTCATGCTACTTTTATATTATTTCAGCTAAAATATAAGATCCATGCATAAATAAAAAAATATCGTGAACATTGTATAAACCTTGCAAACTTAAACTCATGCTCGAAGAAACACTACCATCACTAACATTTTCCACATTCATTAAAAATATTACAAAAGCCATTGTACGTTTTTCTTAATTATGAAAAAATATAAATAGGCTTAAGTTTGTCAAAAATTCAGCCGCTTTACTAATTTCGTTTTTGAAGAATTTATCTTCACAAGTATCCATTATTTTGAAGTCGTAAAAAAATACGCAGCAAACTTATTCGATTTCATCGAGAGATTGGAGATTATAGCAAATAATTCACAAAGGGGTCAAGAAAGATGGGTATTGCGAGTGATGATTGAAAAGAAGTATAAAGACGAGTAAAGGAGAAGTAAATGAAGAGAGAATGGAAAGAAAAGTAAGTATTTATATACGTTTATGTGAGCATGAAAGACGGGAGGAGAGGTAAAGGGACCGGTGAGGTCAGAAAAAGAGGAAGAGGGAGAGTGGTAGATATGCTCATGTAATATTCATGGCTCTGGCCACCACAGGTTGCGTTAAACATGCATCCAGACCCGTAGCCTTCCTGGAAACTTAACTCTGCTTTACCTTCCACTCTCTAGAGATCCACCAACCCCTTACACACATGAATACATATATACCTATGAAAAAGCATCTAAACACGCAAGGTGAGCTCACCATGTGGTCGTCCTCTTTAAATATATATATATATAATATATATATATATATATATATATATATATGAAGTTATGACTGTCATTACTTCTATTTCTTCCGGTGAAGACGGAGTTGAATTCCGTAGAAGTAATTAAGAAATAACGTGTCAGTGATCTTTTTATGTTTTCTTATATTGTTTGTTGCTGTCAAAGCTTGTTATTCAACACTTCCGTATTACCTCGACGAAATCATCTATATATATATTTAATAAAACGAATATGAGAGAGAATAAAAAGGTAGGTATCGCGAAAAAGAAATCCCTGAATATAGAAATACTGCATGTGTGTTCTAAAAAATAGGAAAAAGGTGGGAAATTTACGATTCTATTATAATGTTTTTTTTGTATTTTTAAATCACTCGATGATTTTTTCTCAAACATTAACTTACGCGCTTCCACCAGGAAGATGAAAAAGGCGGGCTTCCTCGCAGAAAATTCGGCGAGGAGGGTGACTTTTTGGGATGGCGTTACTGGCCGGGGGAGATTTCCTCCCTGGAGAGAGGGAGGAAAGGTCATTAAAAAGGGAGCCTTATATAATGAGATTAGTTCCAATTCGCGCTCTCTTTTATAGGGGGTGGATTGCTCTAAAGGAATTTTCTTGGCGTCTCATGCATAATTTGGTGAGAAGCTAATGCGGCCTTTTGGCTACTTTCAGAGTGCATTCAAAGTGAAATATCTTAACATTGAATGAGTTAACTCATCCATTAATTAGCTTAAGATTGGAGCACGTCAATCCAAATTCGATCCTCCAGAGAGATTAAAAAATATTTTTAGAACAAAATTTGGTTTACTCAAATGGTTATAATTTCAAAAATTCGCTATTACTACCTTAATACTATAATATACCAATTAAAGTGTCTGAATACTGTTAAAGGATAATATTTGATGTAATAAGTAAAACCTTATGGTGATAATAAAACAATATTTTATTCAACTTGCCCGCTAGGCTTTAGGACAGCGAGGAATTACGGAAAATATTTAAACAAGGGTGATGCGATTTTCTAAAAATCTAAGGCTAAGCTAAACAAAGGCTAAGCTAAAAAAAAAGGCTAAGCTAAACATTAAAATAGGAGGGCAAAAAATAGAGCAGGTAGAACAGTTCACGTATCTCGGTAGTGTTTTGGACCAACACGGTCAAAGTAGCAGGGACGTAAGGAGAAGAATTGCGCTAGGCACAAGGAGGGAGTTGATGACGGGGACGTTGAGTAAGGATGTTAAGAAAAGACTCGTAAAAACTTTGATATGGAGCGTAGCTATGTACGGCGCGGAAACGTGGTCATTGAAGCAGGAGGATAGACGTAGATTGGAGGCTTTTGAAATGTGGGTGTGGAGAAGAATGTAGAAGGTGAAATGGACAGAGAAGAAAACAAATGTGGAAGTACTTGGTATGGTGGGCGAAGAGAGGGGTTTGCTGGGAGAAATCCTATGGAGGCAGGAAAAGTGGATGAAGGGTGTACTGACCGGCAGTGGGATGTTAAAGACTGTGATAGAGGGGCGAATGTTAGGCAAACGAGGAAAGGGAAGGAACAGGATAGGGATGTTGGACGGGATGAAGAGAGGAAGAAAGTACACAGAGATGAAGAGGGACCTGATATAGAGTGGGATGTTGTGTTTTGCTAGGGGCCAAAAATTGTTGAATTAGTAATTTTGTCCATCCAAAAGCCTACCTTAACCGGTAGATTACCTAATAATAATAATAATTTAAACAAGGAGACACAAAAATCAACTTGGTAAACGGAGATAAAATACTGTGCTAAGAAAAAAATACGACATTTACATTAAATGCATTTGTATGACAAATAGGCCTACTCGCATATTGGTACATATAAGGGTTATTGGGAAAACCTCATTTTAAGATTCGGGAGCGTACAAGGTCTGTCCAAAAGGAGTATGACTTCTTTTTCCCGGATAGACGGACGGACGAGTGGCGATTTTTCTGGCAAGAATATAGGGAGGGGAGTCTCAGGAAAGGCTGCAGGTCGGTACTGCTCCGACAGGCGTTTAACCTACACCCTTATCAGTTAGGATACCGGCCTTTCAGTCGTTACCGTCCACGCCATTGTACCAGAGGACCTTGCGATGAGGAAAGTGTTTGCGAAGCTGGTGCCGAAAGTCTTGAGCGAGGAACAAAAACGTTTGCGGGTGGAAATTTCGCAAGATATTTTTTGACTGAGTCCAAGAAGATGAAGATTTTCTCGACAACGTTATTAACTCAAAGGATTGATCAAAAGAAGATCAAAGGATATCGGTTCGACTCCATCGAGGTGGTTCAAGCGGCGACGACAATAGCTCTCAACAGTATTCTGGAAACCGACTTACAGCGGGCTTTTGACGAGTGGCAGACAAACCGAACTAGGTGTATCGACGCAGGAGAAATGCATTTTGAACACTATTAAGTAATTGTAATGATAACTGCAATCAATTTTTATTTTTGGAATCAGTCCCGACACTTATTGTACGGATATATATATATGTATATATATATATATATATATATATATATATATATATACATATTTTAGATACTAGATAAAAGATGCGTTCCAGAAGTAATGTAATTATTTTGTAAGGTAATTTATTCTACAGATTTTGAAAAACCGTTACGCACCCTGGGACCTTTTGCAAGGTCTTGGTCACGGCTGATTGGATCTCTTCTATGGACTTAAAACGGGTATCTTTCATGGCTACCTTTATACGAGGGGACAATAAGAAGTCTGCTGGGGTGACGTCAGGCCTATAGGGGGTGGGGTAGCGTTGGTACCTGGTATTTGGCCAGGAGCTCGCGGACTTGTAGCGCGTTGTGGCATGGTGCGTTGTCGTGATGGAGTTGCCAGGTAGCGGAGATGACCCTTTTTCAGTCTTTCCAGCACACTCACGTAGTAGCCAGCGTTTGCTATCTGTCATTGAGGAACGAACTCCTTATGGACCACTCATTTACTGTCGAAAAAGACAATGAGAATGGTTTTCATTTTTGATTTGGTCATTCTTGGATTTTTGGGCTTAGGGAACTGGTCGGTATGCCATTCAGCGCTTTGGCGTTTTTTTCTGGGTCTTATTCCAAAACCCAGGTTTCATCACCATTGAAAATGTTGTCCAAATAATCAGGTTCATTTTCAATACTTTGCAAAATTTCTGTTGAAATTTCCTCTCGGTTGGTCTTTCATGACACAGTCTTGGCGCAGAAGTCTACAATAACTAACGTCTTGCCGCTTTTATTGATTGGAGAGTACTGAGATTAGTTCCGTGGCAAAGCTTAGCCTTCCCCAAACCTACTTCAAGTGGTTTGATTCCGCTTCAACCTGTAGGAGCGACGCGGGAAATCGAATTGTATTAATTTTGGATCACACTCTGTATATAATTACCATCCGTTTCAAAAAACTATGACCCTCATTCATTTAACATTTCATATTTTGATTTACACCATAAATATGAATTGGTACGGTATGATACAAAAACAGTTATTTTTTTAAAAAGACCATTTTGGTCTTCGCCATCAATTTAAACGTTTCAGTTAGCCAGCCAAAGGAAAAAATCGCTCTAACGTATATTAAAAAAATACACCATTATCCAATTTATTCAGAACCTTCTGATTAAAAGTAAAAAGCCAAAATATCATCGACTTTTTTGAGAATTTGCTTTGTCTTCCCTTCATAAAGAAAGTTTGATATAAGAGCAAATTATTTTGGAATTAATTGAGCGCGAAAGCTTAACTCGCCGAGTTAGGAAATTCCTGCCTTGGGATTATATATTCCTCAAAAATCAAATATGTAAACATTCATTAACGAATCTCTGTTGTTAGTGGAACCAGCTCTCAACGGATATCAGAAAGTCATAGAAGTAGCCTTGAGTGTGGATGAAAAAGTCAAGTAATTAATTTTAAGATTTGAACAAATGATGAGTTAGAATATTTCAAAATATCTTTCACTGCTAAGGTATGAACTGTATCCTTGCCGTTTTTCAAGGTATTTTCTTCAAAACTGATGGGGTATTGTTTACAAGATGAAAATGAAATTCGAGTGTACCTTTTATGCCAATTTGCTCGACACAGGAGAAACTGTGGTAAAACTAACTTGCAGTAGTGTAGTGTCAGCAGGAATTGATCTACTTGGCGCAGATATTACAAACTTTGGCAGTTATACGAATTCCATTGTTAATTTATGCATCCAATGTGCCCCAATCATGCTTTAACTGATTGAAGGACTTAAGCCTTTAAGAGCAGCGTAGATTTTAAAAGTATTGTCCATGAAGGGAAGGAAATTCCGGTGTTACGTGGACCTGAAACTTTGAATTTGAAAGTTTTGCACCGAGAGAGTAACAATTGGTGACTGAAAAGATAATGAGAAAAATGAATGTAAGGTATGCATGCATAACGAAGTAAAAGGGTTATTACTTTGTTAAAGCTGATGTTAAGGTTTAAATTGTGAAAATGAGTTTATTTGGGGCATACAGATTAGGTAAAGTCTGGATTAGGAATGAGAGGCCTAAGGTTTATCCAAGGAAATGCAAGTTAGTGTCCACGGCATTGCTCTAAAATAGCGTAAAATTAATTACTCGATGAGTTCTGAATTTCGCTGAGAGTGAAAAGAATCATGACCCTAGCAAAGGCATTAATATTCTAGAGGACTTCTAATCCGACCATGTAATCAATTTCAAGTTAATAATAATGGAAAACACTTCTGCATGTGCGTAGCAAAGGAGTTAAGTATTAATTTATTCATATATTTATATGTAAAACGCATGATTAAGTATGTGTATTAATGATTTATGATAAAAATAAAATTTGATACATATTAGATACTTCAAATTAGTGAAAACTCAAGGTAAGCGACAGTTGCTGAGTGAGGGATTTTGATGATTTTAATAGTAAAACTTCGTTGAAATTCTACTGCAATCAGCATTTGAAAGTATAACCAACTGATGTAAATATTGAAACACTGCGAGACAAAAAGTAAAAGAGTGCGATTGCATAGATGAGGATAATTTGAACTTAAATGAGTTTTTATGTATACATAAAAAATATGTATAAATATTTCTTGAACCGGTTCAAAAGAATTGAAGGTTGAGTTTGCGGAAGTTTTAGGCAAAAAATACGGGGTAGGGAGAATGAAAAGTGAACATTTTTGAGAAAGAATATGCTTGCTGGGAGAAAGGAGCGAAGGGCTCTTTTGGTGGAAGAAAGAGGCATCTTAAATGATGATAAAGGCAAAGGGCGAAGAAGCTTGCCTGATGATATATGGTAGCAAGTGGAAAAGAAAAACATGGAGATGCTTGCAAAGTTCATTATACATTTTTTGACTTTTTTCAGTACCCCAATGTGGAGAAACACCTTTGCGAAAGTCCATGGTAAATATTAGCGGGGCTGAAAAGTTTCAAATTGCTGCCGCTGACATAACACTTAATTATGGCCAATGAAATTTGCACCAAATGTATATTACACATTAGGCTGCCAATATAACTAAATTAACTTTGTATTCATTAGAAAAAAATAACAATTATTTTTTATTGAGCAAATTGTACTTCTAGCCGCTATTAATACACTGTCACAATTGATTCATAAATTCAAACAGCAATGGCAAAGTTCAGCGAATACACAGACTATGGACTTTCGTTTCAAATTCTTAATGGTTATTGGATAAACATAGATTAAGCAAAATCTTAAAGAAAAGTAAATTTCAGCCCGTTTTAATCAAATAGAATGCGTGAGCTCAACATTAAATTTCACTTGCTCCTTTTAAGTACTACATCTTTCGGCTGTGGTAACTAATTATCTTTACCACTGTGAAAAAATTTCGTGCTATTTCAAACACAACACCCTCGCCGAAACCATTATCGTGGATAACGATAGCGAGGGGATGAGTTTTCGTTTTGATTCATATTTTAGATTTCACGATCTATCTTGGTACTAGGAATAGCAACAGCGCTGGTATGTTTACTCACCATACTCAGAGAAACACGTATGTGGACTACTTTCTCCTGACCTATGTCCTTACGCTTCAAGATTTCCTTCCTTCTTTTGCAAATATTGTAAATCCAGACTCGCTTTAGATTTATAGAGAGATAAGGATTCGACAAGGGCACATAAGGATTGTAAACTGAACTTCATTTCCAATTTGATTGCAATGAAGGAGAGCATACGAACGTATCCCGACGGCTTTGACCTGACAAACGGAATAGAAAACGCAAAAGTATTTACTAAAATGAGCGGAAAATATGCGCTTGAAGTTGATGAAGTATTGTCCAGCAAAAATATTTATAACAACTAATATTTATTAAACAGTGGTACTTAGCTTCTTGTCAAAAGTATGTTTGGTCAGGTAAGCATATTTTGGCTCTTGGAAATTTCAACTGTAGAACCCTTCGCCTGGTGTATGAGCTGTTGTGTATGATTTCGTGTAAAATTGTAAGCCAAAGCATTAGTATACACAATGGTTTTTGTAAAATACGACAACGATTAATGAAATATTCATATTTTCATCATGGTTGTAAAACATGAAACATTGTTTTAATTGATGAAAATTGGGATTAGAAGTATTTCATAGGCATTAAATAAAAACTCTCAATCATTATTTTTTGAGAACTGTAATTTTTGAATATGATTTTCTTTTGCCTAGCAACTATCTTTTTTAATCTTTTTGTGATAATAAAGGCTGTATTTTAACCATGTCGTTGATAGTATACTTTAAGAATTCAAACTTCTAACCTATGAAAAACCGTAATCATATAATGAAATCATGCTTGCAAAATTGTCCAAAAAAGCCAAAATTACACTCTTCATTCGAGCATTCCTATATCATTCATAAAATGCAATGTTCTTTACTTCGAACTGCGTGGATATTTCATGTTTTAAATGCGATATAAAAATGGTAAATTGGAACCAGATTTGACCTACTGTATTTATATATCTGCGCGTAAGTTTATATTGGATAGAAAAGGATAATGTTCTTTTCTCACTAGTTTTAATTGAATCATTTTAAAATGTATAAATGTATACTCGGAGGCAGAAGGAAGATTCCTGCTGAAGGTTTTATAGCCCATTGTATTATACATACATGTAGCACATAATGAGTATTATTTTACTTTTAACTTATTTTCATCATACTAATAGGGTGTTTAGTATCATATGGATTCCGATGAGAAAATTTTGTTAATTGCAACTAATGGCATTAGTGAACAATATTTCAAAAGAAAGTCAATTACTCAAACTTTCTAAAGAATGATTCATGTATGTCGCAGTTTATTGTTTGTCATAATATCATAATATTTCTGGAGTTTTAATTACATTCCATTGTGTTTTATTTAACCTATTTAAGGATGTAGAGAAAAGAAATCAACCGTGCTTTACGAAATCAGCTCCCTCTTTCCCGCTTGAAAATGTTGGTAAAAAAATTAAAACAGTCCATAAAGTACATGGTATAATTCACAATCGGGTCCAAAATAGTTTTTTAATAGGAGAAAATTAATGATATAAAATTTATGAATAACCTTTGCCAGAATTCATTTATTTCTGGTTTTACTTTCTTATCCAAAAATACAAGTGCATGCACTTCTTGTTAATTTTAGATAATGAGCATGTGCTCTACATTCCAGTTTATTTAGTCCTTGGTCACATGTTATTTTCAGAGGGTGCAAGAATTCACGTATACAAGTACAAATATGAAGTTATGCATTAATTCCTTACGGATATAATGCCAAACACATTTTCCTACCTGTACATTTGCTGCCTATAAGGTCTGAGACTTAAATTCACTAACTCTGATGACTTGACTAAATTTAACTAATGGTTCGGTGATTTCCATCAATTTAAATCATCATGATTGTAGATTGCTATGTAAAATATGATAAATTAAAGTCTTCTTTATTCATAATATTTGAAAATACTTTATAATTTTAGATAATATTCCTCATTAGGAGCAATTTTAGGTATTCTGCATAAGAATGTCAATTATAGGGAAATAAAGACACCGGAAGATTGAGTTCTAGTCTTTAAATATTAAGATTAGAAATTGGAAAATTTAACAGAACAGTTTAAATACGTGGGTGTCACACTAGCATTTAATTTTTCATGGGGTAAATACGTCAGAATAAAATTGAGGTTTGCCCTAAAGAATCTGAGTTTCATCAGACAAGAAAGAGGCGACAGAAAGAAAAAGTAAGTAGGAGTAGTGGTTTGTTTTAGTTAGTCTCGTTAGAGTACCTGAGTACGTGGCAAGTATCTGGGAACCATAGGAGAAAACTTTAATTAAAGATTTAGATAAGGTTCACATAAAATTTGCTGTTTTATTAAAACTTGATACGAGAATAGGGTACACGTTGCAGGGATGTTGGAGGAATTCGTTTGGAAACCATTTATTCTCGAAGAGAGAAAGGAAAGAAAGAGACTTGGGTGCCAAATGATATTATTAGCTTCGACCGCAGAGATAAAATAAATAGAGATAACCACTGTCACGAACATATATAAGTATTCTTTTCTCCCTGGCGGGAGATGTAATATTAAAAAAATTGGACCAAGGAGAAATATTATATTAGCTTAACATAATTATTATTGGAATTCTACCGTTTAAAATAGGGTGTGGATGGACACAGATAATAATATGGTCCAACGACTACTTTTTTTGCATCTATTGATAAAAGAATCTGATGTTTGAAACTAAAATCTGACTTTCGATTCCTTAAACTCTCTTCCTTCATTCATGTTTATCCTCTTCCTCCACTTACCTCACCTGCTAAACATTTTCATCTCTATCACAGTAAACACCATCTCCATCACCACCATCATAAAAACCCTGTGCATCCATTTTTCCGGTCCCCTATACCTTTCTCCCTATAATCTTCAATCCTTCCCCCCACAGATAACACTTCTTCGTTTGTTATTACCTATCTGCTTAACGTTTTTCGTCCTTTTCTCCAACATATCAGAACCCTTCAATCCACGCCTGTCATTCTGTTTCAACGAATATGTTTCACACCGTATAAGACCGTGCTCTATGTCAGAGCTTTGACAAGTTATCTCTTAACATCTTTATTCAACGTTCTTGATATCAAATATCTCCTCAACAGTCGATGGAGGAGTATAAGCCTAAAGGACTTTAGCATACTAGCCAAAAGACACAAATTTCATTACTTTTCGTCAAACACACTGCTTATTTCAAGAAATATAAAGATATGTATGTGTGAATGTCCTCATGAATTTGTGCACTTTCTACAAAATATTTAAATGTATGCATCAACTAATATTTCTGTTTAAATGGTCGATGAAAGATCATTTTCCGCCACTAGTTCTTTCGGCCCTTTGCCGGATATTGATGCATTGGAAATAGAGATCTGGTAATAAGTCAATAGGGATATTATAACCCTGCAGCTACTTAAGATAAGACCATAAAAACCTTTTTTAGGAGTTAAATGATTAAGAAGAGTTTTCTTTGAACGTTTAACAGAGAAAAATTACTTCTTCCTAGTTTGTGAGCGTCGGCAGAGTATTTTTCTAATCTTTGTTAAACATCATGCATCGAAGGTTTTTATTCTGATAATGTTTAGCAATGAAATGGAATTTTAACCTTCTTAAGCAAGACAACCTCAACGGAGTTATTAAAACGTTATTTCGGTTGAAATTCTCTTACTTCCTTTCTTCCTTCGGAGGTGACATATTCCCTCGACTAAGAGTCCAAGGGATTCTCGAGTCTCCTTGGGGTGGAAAATAAAAAGAATGGAGACAACTCGTTTTGCTTTTCGGTTACCCCGCATTTTTCCAGGCGTTGGTAATCCATCACTTCTCCTATCCTTCGCACACTCGCGTATGTATAAAAGTGACACTCATCTCTCCTCCAGATACCTTTCCAGACGACGGCCAGCCCATATCTCCTCCCCACCCAAGGTACATCTCTTCCTCCAGCTCCATCCCTCTCTGGAGTGGTTAACTTATGCCCAAGTGATGGATAGCCCTCCTCCAGGTCGCACACAACTCCCATTTTGGCCACCCACCACCCCTCGCCCGCCACTAATATGTCACTGCCTCTCAACTTAATCTCTCACTCCCTTCCCTCCTTCTATATGTCGCTGTATCCTACTCCCCCCCCCTTGACAACCTCCGCGAACCCTCAAGCTCCCCTTTATTACCTTCACTTATTTTTTTTATTTTCTTGAGACGCGACAATTATTTCGTCTAAAAGGCTCTTCGCTCTGAGACAGCCGACGCTGCTACGTCATTATATCATTCCATATATTTGTAAAAATATTTATACATTCTCGGTTTTGAAATTATAAGGCCTTAGTGACTATGTTTTCCTTATTACTATTATTGATACATTAAAAAAATAAATAGTCATCCATTTGATTTTTTTTTCATTTTCGTACAAGTATATGCCCATTGGTATTTGTTCGCATTATGCTTTCACTAAGATTTGAAATCCAGATATGGTCACCAATTTCTATCACCTTAGTTAAATGCTTAGATTTCTGAAGATATCTTGAAGAGATGAATATACCACTTTTTAACCATAACACAATTTTTTTTACCGAGAACACTATGAAGATAATTAATTTACCAAGATAATTTACTTGTAGATATCATTACGTTTATTTCACTCATGGGATATAACTCGTAAATTACCAGTAAAATCCGTTCGGCTAATGTAGAATATTTTCACTCAAGGAATTGAATGATTCATAAAATAGCTCTTCCCTCAAGAAAAAAACAATTAATACCACCAAATGAAAATGAATACATATATTTATGATTTACCTCCCAAAAAACAGTAAATAATAGAAGCAAAGGCAATACGAGATGTATGAATGGAATATTCATATGTATACTACATTGCTCAGAGTGGCTACACATGTTGGTTCTTTAAATATTCTGGTTCCACTCAAGAAATATATGTCTTGAGTAAAACGAGTTAGCTTGGCTTTTTTTAAATAAATAGGCTGATTTAATGGTGTGCCACCTCTTGCCTCGGAGGTAAAAATTTTAAGAAATAGTCAGCACTGTTCATTAACTTTGTGCACGAATTAATACTAAGTGTGGTTGATATAACAATTATTTCTGACATACGAGTGCTTGAGTTCAATTACTACGATTTATTTTCCCGCTAATTTGACAATTCGCGATCAATAATTTAGGTAGAGCACATTGGCTACCGGAGAACACATTAGAACGGTAACAGGATTTTTTGAGTAACAAATAGCGTATAATTTACATCACTCTGATATCACTCATTAAAAAATCTAAATTTTCTACGCATAGAAGTTATACACTCATGTATCCTAATTATGTGTTGAAATGAGAAATATTAATTGTTCGAGAGAATATGAAAAAATAAGCTGAATTTTTTACTAATAAAGTTGGGATTATTTGATGGAACATATTAAAAATAGTCGCATAGTAACCAATTCAACCAACCATTCAAAAGTTTACCAAAAATGCTTATAATACCAAGTCTTTCAAAATATGCAGTGGCAGAGAAAATGAATAATTTAATTTTATTATTAATAATCTCCACGAGTTTTATGAAAAAAAACAAATAAAAAAAAATAATTTCGTAAATCTCCGGGAACCGATTGTCTCAACATTTAAAAAGAAATACAAGAGAATATTACTAACATATTTGAAAGTATTTGAGTCGAAGTTTCTCCTGGAAAATCTAAAATGAACCTTTACTGAACGATAGTATCCTGTGTAGTTCTCCATTTTCCTAAACTAGTCTAGAGCAGTCCCTTGCCATATTGAAGAACCTTATCAGTGACAAAGCTATCCTGCGTGTTATACATCACACAGGGCGTTATATATCCTGTGGGTTATGCGTCCCTCATGACGGGGACATATAAATAAAATGATTCCTTGCCGGCGATTACATCTTAGGTTAGAAATTCAACGTCTCGTAGAGGGAAGTTCTCGACTCATAATACTCCTTTGGGATCACCATCCGCGGCCGCCTGAGGAAGCCTCATTTTTCCGCTCATTCAAGGGGGCTTGCGTAATCTGCCACAGAACAACGCCTCCTCGGGGGGCCCCAATTCTGTATGCGTTTTACTTTTACGCAGTTTCAACGTGAAAGCAAGAGATAAATAACAACATATATATAATTTACTAGTTTTAAATTGTCTACGAGCACATAAATTAGATTATACTTCCTTTTAGATGATATTTAGAAATATATTTACGACAACGTTCGGCCTTAGAACAAACCTTAAGGTATATGAAATTTGGTTTAAGGAATGCAAGAAAATTCAAAATAAAATATTCATATCCATAAATATATCAGGAAATTAAAACTGAAGGTGGAATTTGGACGTTTGCTGATTTATTTAGGAGTGGCTGGTACCTTTAAAATACGACAGACTATCTTCTCATGGGTGCATGCAATTTTTACAGTTAAGGCGGTCAAATTGAAATGCTGGGTATGTAAACTGATATTGGCTTTATATATATATATGTATATATATAGATATATATATATATATTATAAATAATGTTTTTTAGGATTGAATCAAATAAATGTTGAGAAAAAAACGATCGAAAACTTAGTGTGCTGCATACGTTCTCTGTTTTTAAGTCCAGTATTGTTTAAGTCAAATGCTTTATCGCATTTAATGGGGTGATATTTTTTTGAAATCCGTGGAAACATACTTAATTGAAACCTGTAAATGCGGAAATGTTTTTCAAGCTATGCTTTCCAAATACCGACCGATTAACATAAGACTTTACGTTTAGGATATTGCCAGTTTCTGACAGAACAATGGTAGTCATGGTTTTACATGTTAAAGATGTAATACCCCCTCATTGTGTTCCAGTGGCGCTACAATGATGTTGCATACTGAATCATACGACCCTGTGTAAAGGATTAAGATCTTTAAAGAATCGCAAGAAAAATGACCGCAAGAGTAATTTTACATTGAGACATCGCTCCTTCTATTCAGGGATCATAACTCGAAAATATTTTTGTAACAACAACTTCGATGTATTGTTTCGCGCTTCCTTTCCGATAAACCTTGATCCTATGGATATTCAGCTTTATAATCAGTACTCCCTGGTTTCATATTTTCCATCATGGACCGTTGCATCAAAAGTTATTCGATGGACAAAAGGGACCTTAAGAGTATCAATCATGAATTCAAGGAATCGACATTGTGGAATATATCTACGCCTGTATGTAGTTTATTTTAAGATAAAAGAGAGCTTACAAACCTTTGGTGTACGTACTTTTCAGAGGAAAAATAGGAAGTCTTAGAACTTAAACACACCTCTTGTATGTGGAAACATTACAGAGAAATATGATAAAAAGTATTGTTATATACATTTTTAATCCATTTTTCTTGATGTTACCTAGATTATGGTGTTTTAATTTACAATTCCCATTAATATAAATACGACATCAGTAATAAGACTTCATGATTATCATTAATTTCTTCTTTACTTTACAGATAACAAATTTCCGTTTGTGTTTTTGTTTTGCATGGAATCGTTTTTACTGCATATTAAATGCTAAATGTTTCCTATCTCGCGTTTATGCCTTTCGGCATTTTTTTAACTTTTGCAAATATTCCTAACGCCATTAGTTGAGATGTAAAAACTTAAAAAAATTGAATCCAACACATTTTATTCAATGTACAGATTACTAACACAGTCTATGGCAGGTTTTTCAAAATGGATTTAACATTTACAATTGCCAAACTAACTGTATTATATAACAATTTTTTCACTTAGAGTTAATTTTCTTCTAGTTAAAGATATTAATTGATATTACCACATGTCTCATGATTACAAGGTACAGGAACTCTAATGACACGCGGTGAGATTTGAAATATCTTAATTGCCCATTGAATATCACAATCTCTTCGGTTGCCCTGGGAGAGAATGAGCACAGAAGAACATACATATATCTAGGAAGCTAAAGGTGGAAATGAGAAATGAATATAATTATAGAACACCCGTACGGCACGTGATGAAGTGTATGATTGCGTTAATTTTGGCGTTCATTTTTACCAGAAAGAAATTAAAGGAAACGTCCGCCGTCGGTGGACGTTAACTAATTCCCAAGCGCCCTTGGTTTTTTTTCTTCACCACACGCATGGTACATAATGCCACTCTCATTACGTAGCCAAAAGTAAATATTGCGGATCGAGAATCTTCAAGGGGAGTGTAACTATTAAGAAAACGGGAAATGACGCAATTTTCTCCACTTTCCATGCCGACCGCAGATAATGATCATTTCCTCTCCGCTTTATAAACACCATTGGAATTTATTTTAAGTACTCAAGAAAGTGTGAACCCGGGTAATGGGCGAAAAAATAAGAACACCTTATTTTTTAAGTGCGTTTCTTACTCCTTTGCGTTAAGAAAACAAAAAGTAATTATGAAATTTTTTATATAGCCACTTCCACTCATACTCATGTTTCCCATCCTTTTTTTCCTCCCACACAGAAAAGCAAGAGAAGCACAAAGTAACTCTTAATAAACCCTTCTCGCCCAATTCTCATAAACTTTTTCATCCTGCTGAGTCTTACTTTTTTGTGTATGTGTGCGCGCGCGGGTGTGATCGTGAGCTTGTGCTCATGCGAAACGAAGAAAGCAAAGCGAAATGAAGACAGGAAAAGGGAGGAAGATAAAGAAAAGTAGTTGCTGGGTGGTAGAAAGATAGAGGCCTCCTTTAGGAATTTCTCTCCACCCTGTACGTGACCTCCTTGAATCCCTAACGGCCTTTCATTTCTCCGGCAAAAAAGATAAAAGTAAACCTGATAAAGATAAGGAAAGGAGGAAGCCCTGGTCCTATGCCTCTTTAAAATCTTTTTTTCTCCTTGATAACTATTATATCTTACAAAAAACATAATAGCGTTTGCACACATGGTGTAGATCAACCCATATGTTCATCGTATGCTTGTATTGCTCATAAATCTCTGAGACTCTTTTTAAAAAATTAATTATAATATGCCCTAATAGGCTCGTACCTAAGCTCATTGTGTCCTCCTCTTACACTTGTACGTACTTCTAGGTTCACTTTTCTGGTGAAAATTGGAGGCTATGTTTAATGCGACATTTAATACTTGATCTAAGGTATTGTTATTCTTGATATTTGCGCCTTATATTAACATTTCATTCGATTTCTACTCAGTGGCCTAAGTTATCTACCAGTCTTATACCGTTGTCGTGTTTTACCACATTCTTTATCTGTCAAGGTTCAAGACTTATTTTCGCCTCTCTTTTCTTTTCCCTCCTATTTTATGGACATCAATACGTCTTTTCACCTTCACCTTTGTTTCCAAGGGCGATGGAAATTATGGCATCAGTCTAAAGGAACCAGAAAAGATCTTATCTCTTTCAGAACCATTACATTGCTTCCTCCACTCAACGTTTTCTTAGGAGGCGAGCGATCAGTTTCTGCAGCGTTCCCCACTTCCATTTTTGCTTTGGTTAATGACACTCACTGTTTTATTTGACTTAAGCTGTTCAGGTAATAATTTTCGAAGTGTATACTCATAAAATTCCTCATTTATAATTATCTAAGACCTATAATGTTACTACTTGTTCATAGAAAAACTTATAGCATATACATGCATATATATATAAATAAATAAATATATATATATATATATATATATATATATATATATATATATATATATATAAACATATACTCTTACACATATTCAAACACGAAACCAACCAAATATTCATTCACATGGATATCGACATATGGAAAAGGGACATACAAACACAGGAGAAATGGGGAAGGCGGAATAGAAGACATCACAAATTCAAAAATATTTCTTTGACTGTAGTTGAACCAAATCTCTTGCGACTTAAAATGCTCTAACCACTTGAGCTATGAAGGAAACGTAATGTAACCGGAATGCTGCGAGAAGAGTAAGCAACTAACTGTCCCAATTCTTTGGCCAGGAGATGGTGTTAGAGAGATCTTTCATCCACCAAAGGATAAATGTACCACGATATATGAAGAAAGAACAGTAGGGAAAGTAATCATATAATGAAAAATCAAATTATTAGCTTATATTTAACAAACTTGGACAGCAACAAACAATATAAGAACATATTAAGAGATCACTCACGTTATTTCTTGATAATTTCGACGGAATTAAGCTTCATCTGCATCGGAAGAAATAGAAGTTTTGATAAAGTATATATATATGTATATTATATGTATGTATATATATTATATGTATGTATATATATTATATGTATTTATATATATGTATATAAATGCATGTATATATATTTATTTATTTAGAACGTAATAGATTTAAAAAATTAAATATTGCTCGAGAATAAGTGAAATTAAAAATATTACTACGTTGCTATCCTTGCTATTTTTAAAACTTTGGCATAGACAAGGATAGTTAAAGAGAAATAGAAATAAAACCGACCAAGGATGTGAAAGAAACAATGAAGAAGGAGAGGAGATTTTTTGCAGAAATCATAAGGTGGCAGGAACCGAAGATGTAGAGCATTTTTTTAGTTGGTGAGAAAATGAGCACAATGAGTGAAAGAGGGTGGAATGTTACACAGTTGCGGTAGGAGAAAAAATAGTAAAGCATGAATAAATGGAGGAAGGAAGTAATCGGAATTGAAGAAAGATTTAATGTCGTGTCATCTCTCAGGTTGTATATAGTTGAGACAGCAGGAGATGAAAGAAATATATGTATCGCTCGCTGTTCAATTTAGACTCATCAACATCTAGCTTAATTATTACAAAGCGAATTATAATAGGATTAATATTTATAATAACATCCATTATCGTATTATTACTTATTGTGAATAGTCTTCGTATTAATATTAATTCTAGCTACGTTTTTAGTATCAAAGAATTCCCAATAATATTCACTTATTATTGAAATAAAGATCCGAAATCGTTGCTTCCAGGAGTATAATTTAGGTGCTCAAAACTACCTTTAGTAAACGTGGATTATTTTAAAATAGTTTAAAATAATCATTGTCCTATAAAATGCTTAAGAGCAAACTGAAATAAGATGCTGATGTACTTACTATTATGTTATTCACATACTATTTTTCTACAAATAAAAGTAGTAATACGCACGAGTTACAAGTAATACGTTTCACGAGTTAGGCTCGTACTATAATGGATATCGCAGTCTTAATTAGAACTTATCAATAGGACCCTTTTGATGAAAGTCTATTCAGCTAAAGCTTTGACAATAAGGTCTCTGCCAAAAAAGCGTCCTGTTTTATCAATGCTTAATTATAAGTTCAAATTATTCGCTGAGGCTTCCACCATGATTGAAAGGGAAAAAAAAAATGTGAATTGTAACCTTCTCCAATTCGTTTCAATCGGATGTAATTCAATGCATGATAACGAGTCTTTATTCTTAATATCCTTTACGTTTGCCGTCTTACTTCCCGATGTGTATTTTGCCTCCTCCCGTTATTTAATTTATCTTGGGAATGTATTTTTCACCTTTTCTCACTCCTATTTCATTTCTTTATATACTCATTTAAAGTATTTAATTAATTGATTCTTTATAAGTGGAGATGTGCCATTTCCTTTTTCTGAAATGTTCCCCATAATGCGTTTTTCTAATCTCTTCTTCAGATTTATCTTTTCTTAAATTATCTGTCAATCAATCAGTCAATCAATTATATTAAGATCGCTCTTTGAGCGTTAGATTTCAAATTCCTATATTTTTCTCCTTGTTAGTTTTCCAATGGTATTATATCTTTAATTCATGAAACACCATTTATTGCACCAAGTTTTTAAATAGCAATAACTTATTTTTATAAATCTTTTCATAGCATAGTCTTGGTCTTTTCAAGTGAATGATTTTTTAGCTTTAACTCTTGTGCAATATTCTGTAACTCTTAATTTTTAAGATTTTTTAGAAAATCATTTATCACAAGTAGGAGATTCTAATGCTGCCGTGACGAGGTATATTTTGGTGTTAAAAGCAAGATAAATTAAATAGAAGAAAAAATACATTTAAAAACATTAAACCAAGCACTTTTGCTTTAAATGAGAAAAAAATTAATATAAAAAAATGCGCATGAATTATAAGCTGTAGTAAGGGCTAATATCCTTGAAATAAATTTGGGAAACACGTGAGTTTTGGTTGGGAAACATTCATTATTAATTCATAAAGGTGCTTAGCAGTTTTCATGACCCGTCCCATTAAATCAATAATGAACAATATACAAAATAATGATCTGTAACTGAGTCAAGATTCCTGACAAAGACGGTGAAACTATGGTGAAGGTGATGTGGAGGGTATAAAATAAAATTTGTTGTAAGTATTGGATGCTAACACAATAAAGATGAGACATAGTTAGGAAAGTTTTGGAGGAAATTCAAAAAAGGGTAAAAAAATGGAAAATATAATAACAGACATTGAGATGTTTAAGGTTAAGAAAGTGTATTACATGAGTGAGGAAGGAAGAGGAAAACAATCACTATACTATATATCGGGACCATTAAAGTGAGAATTCAGGAAAGTGCAAAAATCTTCCGAAATGCCACATAGTATTTAGTAAATGCTAGTTTGTTCTAATAAATTCATAAAATAGGCCGATTTAATTCGCCTTCAATCATTACACCGATTTTGATAATATCATCTCTTGGAACCATTAATCTTGGATTTAACCGTTTTGCAAAAAAAACGTGCAAATCGAGATTGGCACGTTTTTTTGCAAAACTATTAAATTTTGAAATTAAACCACAACCCAAATTTATCAAGAGGAGAGACATATTTTTCTGATTCGCAAGTTCCTTGTTCTTTTTTTAGATAAAAATAATCCTGTGTTTGATCGAGCGATTTAGTTAGTCACAATAAATAATATGCTTCATGTACCCTCCACTTCTTAAAATTTTATGGCATAATATACAAGAAAACAGATGTCTATTATGGTGAACTTTTTTCCTGTAGGAGAGACTTTTTCCCAAAGACTAGAAAACAAATGCGAGTTGAAAAGAAAACTTTCAGAAGACATTCGACTTGGGATGGCTGTCGTAGAATAATGTGGGTGGGAATTTAGTTTTTTGTTGGAAGTTAACTTTTTTGTGTATAACATGCGACAACCCTAAGGTTATAAAAGGGGAAAACAACTTCTGAAGACATCTAACAAGGGAATAACCTAGAGACAGTAAAGAACAAGCCCCGATGTATTTCGATGCTTCGATGATTAAAGAGGAACCCTACGAAAAAATCAAGTGCCAGAGGCCAATCGCATTAATTTTTAGATACTGATTACCGTAGCTGTATTTTTGTATTGGTAACTCCTTGTTCACGGCGTGAATATCAAAGGTTTGCATTTTTGAATCTCCTTTCTAAGTCAAAACAAGAGTCCGAAATAGTTTTTATTTCACAAATGGTGCCAAACTATTTGACATTGGCGAACTGATTATATCGCCAAAAGTGATCATATCTGGTCCTGCTAATATCTATAATCCATTATCATAAAACAACTGTCTATTAAAGACCATTTATATCACACCATAACAGGTCTGAAATTTTCATCATTTGGAATTAAAAGCAGTAAGTCTTTCAATTAGTTAATAATTAATTCGTATAAAAATTTATTTCTGCGAAGTATCTGACATACAAAAATACTATCTATCCTTAAACTGTGCGTGGTACCTCAAAATGCAGATAAAATACAAATTGGATTCATAAACATTTTCCTAATACTATGTAATTTTGAATACATCAAGTAAACATATTAATACTACCTTGATCAAAAAGTTCCCGGAATAACCACCGTGTGGCGCTCCCATCGTTCCGATTTGAGTTCTGTTTTTTTTTGTTAAATTGGTACATCTGTTCTGCTAGTATATGTTATCATAGCAAAATCGAATAATTTTACATAATCAAATTTCACATTTGTAAACAATTTTTCGTGCAATTTGTCTTTGTTCTAATTTTACATATTTTACTTCATATAACTAATGTAATAAAAAATTGGTTAAAAAATTATATTTTACATAATTTTGCATTTGAATAAACGGTTTAATTTTATTGAAAAATTTATAATTTTTCGCTCTCTATTAAGAAAGATAAATTCAGATATTATTTAAGTGAAATAATTAAATAAAATGATTCTTTAATTAAGTAAAATATTTGCTGTATTTATCAAAGCTATAGTATTATGGATAAAATTTTAATTATCTCTTCGGAATATGTATCAGAGGAAATAATATTTTTTTCATATATTCTAAATATTCAAACCTTTGTTGTATTCTCACATAATGAGTCTAATGGAGGAAATTCTAAGATAATTCTTTCGGGACTTCATTTGGGTTAGATACGAGTTATTTAGATAAAACGCTAGCTATTTTAAACTTTAATTTTAAATCAACCAATTGAAAGGAAATGTCTTCCTTGAGATTGAGAAACAGATAACCACGCCACACTATTATATTACGAAGAACCGTAAACTTTGTAGATTAAAATTCTCCTGTACTCTCGGTTACTGAGTCAGATGTAAAGGGAAACTTTATTATAACTGCAATCAATAAAAAAATGGGAAATTCAACGAGGTTAAAAACCGTAATTTTGGCTTTCTAATTATTAGTTATTCACAAAAGGTTTTAAACTAATACTATGTGATAAAATTTAAAGTACTTATATCTCAAATTATTATCCCTATCACATTGCTGATGTGCGAAAGCAACATCCTTTCACATTATCCAATTGTATAAATGATACCATGAAGAGTGATGATAAAAGAATAAATAAAATATTTTTTCTATATCTAACTGAATCTATAATTTTGTCATAACAGGATTTTTGCCCGTTTGCCAATCCAAACGCATTAATAGTAATGATAAATGAGTATCAATAGATTCCTGTTTTTGTTTTTATATTATAAGTTGATTTTGACTTAATCAGGAACGGTATATTTCCATTTGACAAATTCTACGATATTTGTACTTGCAGGTATTGTGCAATGACAACTAATTGAATAAGTTGATGAAGTAAAGTTCAGCTTCTCGGTAAACAGGAACTCAATGGGAATGTAAAAACATTCATTAAAACTGTATGCTTGTTATGGGAAATCACTCAAAAGAATTAGTGTATAGATGTTTGATTATATCATTAGATATTAGAAATCATACAGTCTCTCTGTATAAATATTCAATTAGACTTCGAGGCGTATTCCTTGCATGAATCTAGAAATAATATCTTTGGAAATATTAGTTTAACAATTGCGTGTAATTTTTGTTGAAAATTTTAAGCTTTAAGTTAAACTGCTATTAAAATGATCAATCAATTTGTTGAATTTTTTTAACATATACTTGATTTAAATTCGAGAAATTTAATACGTTGACAAATAGAAATTTGCTTAGTTAAAGTGTCAATTTAAAAATTTAAAGTTAAATTGTTCAAACTATGCAAAGAAAGGAATAAGTAGGACTGGCCCAAATTTATTGATGATGAGAATTTAACAGCATAGATATCAAATCTATTACATTTATGTTCAAGAAATAATAACTACCAATGGCATATTTAACAAACTAATCGTTTTTAATTTGAACAGAAATTAAAACAACGCCCTCGATCTAATACTGCAATTATGGTGGATAAATAAAATGGTAGTACATTTTCTGTCTAGGGAATTCTTTCCACAACGCTTGTCCTTTATAGACGCACAACGATGGACGCTCGCTGAGTGAAATTTCTGGTTACATTGGTACTCCTCAATGAGATTCCTTCACTTCTTCAACAGGATAATAAAAAAGGCAAATCAAAAGCTCCTTTTGTGCAAAGAAGGTGGTGGCATAACCCTAAAAAAATAAATCGCATCCTCTGGTGAAAGGGTACCAAGTATGCGGGGAATAAAATTCGCTGCAAAAACAGGTGTACCATCTATGCATGTCATGACAAAAAAACAGTTGTGTATCTTTCCTCAAGCGCGCCATATGGCGACGGACCAAAAATTCCGAACAAAAGAAGCGCGAGGGAGTGAAAATGAAGTTTAGATGGCAATCGGAAGCAGAAAACCGCAATAGTTGAGCGAAAAGAAAACATGTCGTCGATGCGCGCCTGTATATAAATGTGTATATTTTTCCTTCCTACTTGTGTTGAGAGTGTATTAGCTCGGGCGGCTGGATTGGTATCATGAGGTTGGTTCTTTGTGAGGACGGGAGATTCAGGTATTTGGGAAGGGTTGGGGGCGGTTTTTCGGGTGGGTATTCGGATCGAGAGAGAAGAGAAGGGGACGGAAGAATGCGGTGACGGGGGTAGAGAGCGAGAGGAAGAGAGATATGCAAGATAATAAAGAGAGGTGTAGAAGAGGGGAAGGGGGATTTGAGGGAAAGTGAAAGAGAGAAAGAGCAGAAGAAATGAAGGAAATGTGCAAAGCAGAGAGGGCATGGGTGAGGAGAGAAATACAAGAAGGCCGCCTCCAAGAATGGAAGGGGGAGAGAGAGAAGTGCATAAAAATACAGACAAGATTACTCTCAGACTCACTCACCTACACACTCACACATACAAATACAAAAGAGCACACGCATATTGGGAAAAACTGGGTGAGCAAGGAAGCTGCGGCGTACATAATTGGATGAGCGGATGGGGTTTGAGGAACAATGGGGGAAAGATATAAGGGTGGTGGGCAGACTTTTCGTGTGGGTGGTGGCTGTTTGGTTGCTCCGAACGATGACATCGTAAGATAGTGTATCGAGGGATGGGAGAGGGTAGGGGTTAAAAGATGGAGGAAGGGGAAAAGGGCGATGCTATTCAAGAGGAGGGAGGTGTGAGAGGAAAATGGAAGTGGAGAGGTAAGAACAAAAGCCATAGGTTTGTAAATGGAGTGCCAGGCGTGCATTGTATGCTTCAGATTAGTAAGCAAACACAAAATATTTTATTATTCCCTTTCAGCCACTTTATTTTCTTCCTTTCCGCTGGTTATTGTGTGCTGCAAAACGAAAAAAAGAAGGTTATCTGAGTATTAAGCTAGTTCTTGACGTGGTTGGAAAACTTTTATATCGTGCAAAATATTAAGGGTCAGATAAGCCCAGCTTATGGGTATAATACAAATTTTTATGCATGTCTATTCATTATTTGAAAGATTAGTTAATTTTTTAGGTTAATAATTGAAATAGGTTTTGTCTCTATTATTTCAACCAATTTAATTATTACTCAGCAACATTATTACAACATTAGACCTATTTTTTCTTGATGCAAAATTATACAAATACTTAGCCCAGGAATAGAGATAATTTTAAATATTGTTTGTGTAATTCACTCGTTTAAGTGGATTTTGTATAAATTTCAATGCGTTACACTTTGTAGCGGAACTAAGCAACAGACTTAAAAATATTTGGTCAAATATTTGACATATCCAAGAAATTACTCATTTCCGTAGGGTATTAGGAATTCAAAATATTCAGATATTTTGGTTCTTAACTATGTTTAAATTGGAAGATATCGTTTAATATTTATGAAACCATTACATTATTTGAACTAGCTAATCCCATGCTACTGAGAGAGCTACCATAGCGTTCAATACACATCATACTTGAGTGTCGGGCATATCTTATCATGCTAGTGTATATCGTATGACACCATGGTTCTCAGTTTTGTTTTTCACATCCAACTTTCAGGAAGCTTTTATCACTGTTTATTTACCGCCGTTTTCACAAATAGAAGAAGAATTTGGCGTATTTTTTGCTCCATCTTCGTTTTTCCAAGCTTTTTGGCGTAAGAGCAAGAGCATCTTTGTCGAAGTCGGCAATTGAGAAATCTATCGAGGCGTAGGGTTTTAGTACTGTCACCCGTCGAAATGTGCTTTTTCTGATACAATTCTTGACTCATTTTTCATTTCCTACAGAGACGGAAACCGATGGAACTGTCCACGTAGAATGAGAAGTGATGATTACAAACCAGCAGGGGGGGTGGTGGAGAAAGGGCAAAAAAGTGATGGAATCCACGAATTGACTCAGCGGAAGGAAATTATTTGTCGCTTGCCAGACGAACTTCGCGGCCATAGCTTGCGTCAATCAAACCTTTTCCTGAACGCTGAACCATTAAACCACCTCTTCCAATCTTGGGCTTGTTATTTGGATATCAGACAAAACAGGCATTTCGGAGTGTTTGTTAATATCAACGGAAAAGACATTTTTCGTCGTCGGTAAAAATGAGAAAAGTTGGATTCCCACGAAATTTACAGTCAGTGTTCAGATCATGCGTTAGATGTTTTACTACTGAGCAAAAAATCTCCTCATTTATCATCCTTTTCAGAAAATATTTTATTATATACTTCTGCGTAGTTTTTATGGGTAATCCGGAATGATTTGGATTCCGAAATCCCCTTTGAAAATGATAGAAACATGGGTGTCTAAATCTGAGGTCTGGACGGGAATAGATGCAATTTTAGTAGAAGTAATTTTATAATATCTTGTCGAGATTATGGCAATTCGTCCAAAGAAGTATAGTTTGAAAATTTGAAGTAACGTTATATTTTACTTTAAAATAAATGACATGTTTTGACATTGCTTTCCGTGATTTTATGGATATATATCTACAACATGACAACATCCAAAAAGTTAAGCTTGAAGCCATAGTTTACCTCTGAAGCTATCTTAAATTTTCAAATTTAAAAATTTAATTGGGACGGCCTCGATTGTGTATAATTTGTTCTAGTTTCTGATTATCACCTTGAAAATCTCGCGAAAAATTTAACGTAGAGTGCTTTCTTGCGAATAGATTGAACATTTTTACCATTTTTTATAATACGGATATGATTCTTCCTATTATGTTACGATCGTAACCAGATGAATAATGACGGCAACATATCTTTAGCCATTAAGCGAAACTAATTGATACTTGTTGCAAGTTACTTCAACATGGAATAAATTACGAAATTTTGGTCAGCGAAGCGTTAGGTTTGCATTAGGCGTCATATGTTTTATGAAAAAAATTTTAGCATTTCTAAGATCTTAAAACCTGCTGTCACTGCTGTGTTCATAACGAGATTCATGGGTAAATAAATTGCACATTTTGAAATAGAAATAAAATTGTGATATATTCAAACTATTACGGCGTGAATTGCGAAACAGATAATAACATATCGAGGAAAAGTAACAACATGATAAAATCAGAAATTTTGATATCGTTCTTGGTGGTACACTTTCTAACCAGAGAGATTCAGGGGGTCGTAGGTGTTGACTAACTAAAAACTTTGACTCATTCCGCCAGTTATACAATTGCTATTTGATTTTACTCATTTCATAAAAGGAGCATAGAAAGGTTATTTGACTGACTAAATATAAATAATAGACAACTGCTACTTACTGACGCGACCTACTGCAACTGATTGACGAGGGAGAATTATCAGTAGGCTGTAGAAAAAATCACGAGTGAGGATAGGAGCTGAGTTCTATCATGAAAATGAAAATACATCAAAAAAGGTATGCCGACAAAACTAAAGGAAAAACCACAAAAGAAACTATAGGAATTGTTGATAAGGAAAGTACACAATGGATTGCGAAAGAGATGATTAGAAAGAAAGATTAGAGACGGAAAAAGAGGAATGCAAATTCAGAGTTAGGTAGAAAGAAGTCCAGAGTTAAATAATAAATTGAGACGGGTACCAAAATTGTGCAAAAGAGGCATATTGAAAGACGCAGGGCGAGGATATGGAAATTTGGTAGGGGAAGGTTGAAATTGGTGAGCTATTCAAGAAGTTCAAAACATTATCCGGAAGTTAGAAGGGAAAATGTGTGCTAACAGTTGGAGATAAGTTGGGTAAAATAATGGCTTAACCAGAAAAGATCCACGAGAGCTGGAAGGAGTACATAGAAAAACTGTATGATAAAGAACTGGGCCAATAAGGTTAGATATAGAAGGAGAATATTACGTAGATAAGGATAGCTTTGATCCAACCACTCTTGTCGATGAGATACAAAGTGCATTTAGGGAGATAGGGGTAGACAAAATTCCTGCAGAACTATTTAAAGGTTTAGGAAAATGTGGGAGGAAGAGTCTAGATTGACTAACTCGTAGCATTTATGAGGAAAGAATCTGGCCGGAAGACTTTGTGAGATGAGTGTTAGTTCCTATTCCGAAAAGGTATATGTTACATCATGTGCAGGATTACAGAACAATAAGTTTGGTTTCACATGCAGATAAAATCACTCTCAGGATCATCAAAAAAACGGATGAAGAGTAGAGAAAATAATTACTTAGGGGATGATCAGTTAGGGTTCAGGAATGGGAGAGACAGGCATCATATCATGGCAGTAATGAGAAAACTAATCGAGAGAAACATAGAATACAATCAGGAGGTATTCGCTAGTCAGGTGTATTTCAAACATATGTTTGATGAAGCGAATTGGGAATGGTTAATGAATATACTACAGAAAATAGGAGTAGATTGTTAGGATAGAGAGGGCTTCCTCTGAAGCCTTCTCTATCCTAACAGAGGCTTCTCTATCCTAACTCTATCTTCAGTTTCGATAGAGTACCTATTTGAGTACCATAAGAATACCTATTTGATAATGAGATTTTAAGATTTACTCTGGAAAAGGAACGAGAAATATGTTATATATCAATTAAAATATTCATCACAATTCCCCTTTATTAAATAACGTTCCTGTTCTGATATAATACAAATATTTTTAAAATTTAAGTTGATACTTTTATTAATATTAGGTTAAAGTATACCTTATCCCAAAAATTTGTTTTTGAATTACCGATGACAACGGACACATATTTCCATTATAAGAAGCGATTAAGTTTTTCGAACCATATTTAATGTTTAATACAAGTAAAGCTTCAAATTTGAACTTATTACTCACGTTAGAGGATACGCAATAAATGCCAAAGTAATATTCTAAGCATGGAAAATCGATATCACTTTGAGCTTTGGTGGAATTAAAAGACATGATTCACCACTTCGATATTTGAAACCGTGCTCCACCATTTACTTTCCAAATGAAAATCTGCCTGAGATTTGTCTTACTAAATTTCCATTGTATAAATATAATCCCTTAATAGACTTTAACCATAAAAATAAACCTAAATTTGTAAAGATTTTATTTAATAATCAAAGGACCAACATGTTTTTTTGAAACATTATGAATATAATATTTAGCTATGATTGTTATTTTTAGTTGGACCGATGCAATGAAATTTAGGAATCAAAAAGTTATATTTTTATCTCATAATTTGATAATATTAAAATTGTATTAACCACAGAATTAAAGTCAGTTCATTAAACCTTCAGAGGTTATTAGACCAAAGAAGGTTTTTTAGAAGCTCCCAAAACTATCCAGTCCGTTTAGTATTGTTTGTAGTATCTATCGTGGTTATTTATATCTTGGTTTCCTTCATTTATAATCTTCAGTAAAGTATTGTACTTAAGAATGTCATGTAACCTCCATCTTCTTATAAGCGCCCACTATAGGCGTTTCTCTTGACCCACTCTTCGAAGCACTTCCTCATTTTCTATCCTATCTATTAAAAAAGTTAAAAAAACAATTATGTGCAACAGAAAAGAGCAATTATTCCTCATTGTTGCTCTTAAAAAGATGGTTTACATTATTTTTCACGAGTATGCATTGATAGTATAATACGCAGTATTTAACCATGCATTTGAAGTAATTTTCAATCTATTTCATAATCCTGATCATTTAGCTACCAGCGTAATTATTTAAATAATTAAAAAAAAACTTCAAAGCAGTCATTTATTCATTACAGAGCAACATCTTCTCAATAGAATGGTATAATACTTCAAATCCTCAATAGTGTATTGAATTGATTGAGACAATAAACTAAACACTCGAATAACCTAAGTCGCAACCGTAACGGTAACGTAGTAGCAGGTCATGAAAAGCTAATATTTTTAATAAAAATATTAACATCTTCATAAACAAATATATGAAAAAATAACTATGCAAAAGATATAGGCTAATTTAAATCAACCAGCTGATCACAAAGGAAACAAGAATAAAAACAGTCTGCGATTCACGGGAGATTATAACTAATAATAACAGCACTTAGGAGTAATCTTTTGACATTAACGAAATCAATCGAATTATAATCGACAACTAATACCCTGATTATATGGCAATAGAGTGAGCAGGATTTACAAACTATCATTTAACTGATGAACATCCTTGATATAAATCTAAAATTTGACTATTCTTTCACTAATGTTTTAAATACAATGCTGAGCTTTCCTTACAATTATATTTAAAATTAAAAAATAGTAAATATGGAATATTAACTGACAGTAAAGAGATAAATCATTCAATTTAAAATAAAATCTTCCTTCAGATGTTGTGACTACTTCTCTTTTTCTCAATTACATTTTAAACATTTGCTAGTAAACTGCCCACCTGTATGTAAATCATCAGTTGAGTTACAAATCCACCAATATTTCAGTTTAAATTATCAAATAGAATTCATGGAAATGATCAAACGGGGTCCAAAACGCCTGGGAGGAAGGAAGGAGGACGTTATAGGGAGAGGGCGATAGGTGTGTGGGGTGACGACGTGGGAGGTGGGAAGGCCTTCCACTCTCGCATTAGCATTCGACGGTACATTAAAGGGATAAACGTCCCATGTGACGGTCCAACCTCCTGGGTCGTCCTTGCCTTGTGGCATCCAGGGGAACTATTGAAGTGCGCCCTCCTCTGTCCCACGGGAAGGAGAGCGTACCCTGGACTGTACGATGAGGAGGTCAAGGGAGGAGTGAAAGGCTTTACCTACCGGCGGAAGCCCTCCAGCTGGTCGAGTTCTCCCCCTTCCGGGACCACCCTATGCCTCTTCATCTCCCCACTCTAAACTATTAATTTAGTTTTCGTAATCGTCAACCCTCCTCTGCAGTTTTATTTCCAGATTCCTTCCCAAAAATGTCGGGTTAAATATATTGGAAGATTTATGAATTAAGTCGGGATATTAAACACGGGTTTTGAAGATATTAAAAATATTCATTAATTTTCAGAAAGCCAAAATAAACGAAAGTAGTCCTGGATCTTTTATTTGGCAATCAGGAAGACTTAGAAGCTCCATTGAGCTTCAATAATCTCGCTATATTTAATAATGAGAATTATCTCAGCTCTTTTTCCAGCTCCTCTCATTATTCAGCACCACCTTATTCCTTCAAATGAATTTCACTCTGTGAAAGCTTATGGAAGCAGAAAATATTTGGAATTTCACGGATAATATAGCTTAAACTGTGACACGGAAATCACACCCTAGCTGCTATATATAGTTTATTCATTTAGTCTATAGGTCCCCATATAATTATTATTTATTTAAATTATCTTCTGCATTTAAAAAGTTAATAGAATAAATTAATAAAGAATAAAGATGACTAGAAGTCTTTACCACTAAATGGAGCAGAAGAGATATTTAATAAATTTAACGCAAAGTGATCAATCATTCTGTGAATCCATCTAAACATCCTCGCCCAGTTTCACTGCGCTATCAGTGGGCGCATCAGAGAAAAGATTGTTTTCTCTGCTTGCATATTCAATTTATAATTATTCATTGTGCTATGCATGTAATATTTAAGTAAGTTCAGGGCGCTCTTCGAAAAAAATAAAAATCACTGGATTAGAAAATAAAATGGTCGTCGAAAGAAAAACGTTCATGGTGAAAATAAGTTAAAAAGTTTAATCCTGAATTTCAAATTTTATGATAGAAAGCAGAGGAAAGATGTTGGACAGAGTGAAAAAAGCAAAAATTATATATAAAGAAGAGGAACAGTTAAGTGTATTTGTTTGACGAATTTGACATCGTATCTATGATATCTGTGTCCATCAAAATTATTAAATATTAAATACAAATAATAATACGATGACAATTATTAATCCTAGTTCAACGTCAAAAATGATATTAAAAAAAGGTAGCAGCTGCTTAAAAATGCCTCTGTATATACTTTTCAAGGCCAAAAGTAGCTAAAAAAATATATCACGTATATAATCTAATGTTTTATGCTAAAATTATACTCTAAGTGAATGCGAGATTGAGGGTTAAAGGTACAGGGAGGTAAAATTTCAATTGAGAAAACAATTCTATGAAGGGGCAATAACCTCTACTTCCTTCTAAGCCAAGATTTAAGAAATATATCTGCAATGTCTTTACAAACTCATATTCTGTAAAACTGATTTTTATCTTGGTACTGTTGTTCAAACGAAAAATGTCTTATATTACTCGAAGTAACATTAGAGTGCACCGTTCCATCGAACGAATTTGATAGAGGGGTGTTCCGTAAAAACGATCAAAACTTGTAAAAAGAAGACTTGTGACCTCAATGGGGGAAGCAGGAGCAGAAGCTGTGGTGTACGTTTCTTTTTCAGGAGCGATAAAGAAGCTGGTAACCCATGGATGGACTAGAGGGGTCTCGAGGAAGGAAACTAGGACTGGGCGAGGGACGGGAGGCCAGTTTCTTGAAGCACGTGAGGCTTTAAATCAACTTGAGTAATGAGAGACCCTGTTACGCGAGGAAGGAAGTTTGGCGGAAAAAACTGGCTGAAAAAAGTAGCCCAGAAAACACGGAGAATTCTTACCGGATATCAGGAAAGAGAAAAAGAAATTGCATTCTTACTCAGAGATTTTTGTCCCACTTGCACGTGGAATCGTATTTTCTCTTTAAAACAGGAAAAATCATTTCGTGGGGAGTTATTCTTTCTCAGCAGAGTACTTGGACTTCGTAATGCATTCGAGTACACCTGAGCTGCAGTTTACCGATGTCGTGGTAAATGATTAAAAGGAACTGAACCGGAGTGAAAAACCACCCGCCAAGCTCTGGGGAAGAGTAACGGCATTTCGTTTTCCTTACGAGTGAGCTGGAGGTAAAATAATAATGATGTGCATTTTTCATCCAAAGACAAGGAGGTTTCCCAAGACATTTATCAGTCTTCTGCCGAAAAGTTTCACCGAAAATGATATATGAGATTAATTCCAATTTTTCACCCTCGATCGGTATTATTGAAGCGTCGTTAACGAAATAATTTCCTCATGTGAATTGAAATTATAATTTCTAATACTCATTAGCCTTCTCTCAATTTATAAATTCATATATAATACATACTCAAATATAAGTTATATATATATATATATATATATGTATATATATACATATAGACATATATATATATATATCCCTCCCCGGACTACAACCTTGACGTGGTGGAAGGGCTTGTGCGTTCCGATGACCCCTAGAGCTGTGCTGGCGGGAGTAATAAAAATTGCTCCTGGTAGGGTCACCCATGCCAGATAGGTCGAAGGTTAGGAGCCAGACAAAAGGTAGTCCACAGCGTCTGTTCCTCAGTGAGGCGGCTGCAATGGCGTCTGACCCCAGTGGGGCGGCCAGTAAGTGATGGTGTCACGTTGAAAACACTATTGAGGAAGGCAACGGGAAACCACCTCAATTATCATTCCTAAGAAAAATATGATGGACAATACAGAGATTTTGAGTCATGGAAACCACGGGGCTCGGCCCAATCGGCCGTGTGTCGTGTATTTCGTGTGACATGCACACCGAAATAGATTTGGAACATACATAAAGGACTAACATATGTAAAACGTCCTTTATAGGTGTTTTATCCCTATATTTATTTCCATGTGCATGAGTATATGTTCACCATATGGCGGATTTTCACCTTTGAATGCGTATATATCTATATATATATATATATATATATATATATATATATATATATATATACACACACACACACTCGTACATATATAACGATTGTACGGAAAAACTCATACGAGCGGCACAATAATGGGCTGACACAACATAACACAAATAGAACAGAATAGACACATATAAAAGAACACTTACACGGTAAATTGTTCGAGCTTTCGGCCCTCTCAGGGGCCTTCTTCAAGAGAGACTTCAGTCTCTCTTGAAGAAGGCCCCTGAGAGGGCCGAAAGCTCGAACAATTTACCGTGTAAGTGTTCTTTTATATGTGTCTATTCTGTTCTATTTGTGTTATGTTGTGTCAGCCCATTATATATATATATATATATATAGTATATATATATATATATATATATATATATATATATATATCGGTGAAAGGGTCATCTATTGAATAAAGAATCGGGTCATTTGGTTGCATGAAACCATACGGATTTCAGTAATTATTACATTTAACTTCTTAGCGTATACTGTCAAGAAGGCCTTAATGAGAAAATAACATATGTTCTTTGGCAAGCCAATATCACCTTTCTACCGTTTTATACTTTTGCGTAAATGCGATAGCATACATTATTCACGATTAAATAGCTCATTGTAACGGGAATTTCCATTAGTCTTATGATAAAGTTTATATTTGTGAGTCTAATCAGAAGATTTTCCTGAGGAAATATGAGGAATACTGTTAATTCCATGCTTTGAACTTCGTAATAGTGGGATGCAATAAATTAATTTAATTATAACAAACTGAATAAAAAATCCCATTTCCAGTTCACGTACCATTATTGCCATTATTGCCGAATGGGTTCATTTTTTATTTACTACTTTTAGCTCAATGAAAGCCCCTCTCTCTACATTTCTCGTAATAATTCTAATCTTTTGATATGAATAAATTTAAATTTCAAGAATAAAAATATTTAGGCGGTTTCTCAGGACATATGTGGAATCAAAGGTCCTCAGCCTTGGTCAAATTTATTTTATACAATAGAGACATGACCTTGAATCCATTTCCAATAATTTCAAAAAATATTAATTTTCATCATTGAAAACTTTATTGCTGGATACAATATTGGCTTGTTAATTTAGTGAACGTCAATACAGCGGGAGCCCTTGTTTGCGCATGCCGGTACCTATCGTAAACTGAAGTGTATCCTACCCGTTGACTTCAGTTGTCATTGAATTCGAGATTTATATTCCTAAATATGAAGTTTGTATATGTTCATGATAACTTTCATCAATAACTGAAACGTGATGCACTAAACCATTACATTTTTACTAAATAAATGTGGTATGCTAACTTACTTCAACATAGTCATACAAGTGAAAGGATTTCAACATACTCATAATACGAATAATAAAAAAAATGTATTTTTATTCTCACCATTAAAGAAATACGCCTAAATTCGAGTCAGAACAACCTAAAAGTAGATTCTAACTTCATGGACAAGACTTTTTCTACTCTGGATGTGTACTGTTATGGCATTGAAGGATTGTATAGGAGTGTGTCGCAGTTTCCTGAGTCGTAAGTTGACGAGTTTTCAGAAAAAGGAGGAGAAACGTTTGGGAAATGATCTCATTTTTTCCAGAAGCGGCATATGCACAAATTTTTGCATACTCTTTCACGTTAACTGGAAATTGAAGAGTGTATCTTAATTTTAAAAATAAGAAAACAAAATAATAATGCCTGTTATACCTTTTTAGGTGAGTTATCCAGCCTGAGCCAGAAGTCAAATTATTCAACCTCCCGCAAATGCAAAATATTTGAGATGGATAAAATAATCGTAGAATTCATTTAATTTTGCAGAATTTTATTTGTTATTTCCTTCCAAATTTTTATATTTTACTTGCCTCAGGAACATTTGAGCTACAAAATTCATTTTAGTATATTAGTTACCTAAAAACGTGAAGTCATGCATTTCGTCTACCTTCCGTACTCGGCTGTGGAGGAAGATGTCACATTCTACAGCCGAATTCAAATCCAGAATCTTCTCCGTGCAGGCAAAGTGGCATTAAATGCCTAAAAACTAAGCGGTCGGGTAATTTTCTTCTTCACCCGAGCAATCAAATAATTTGTACGACGTGGAAAGTGGGCTGAAACGGCATTTCGTTCCCTAGACTCTTTCAACAGGGACGCACTAAGAGGTAGCTTACTTTTTCCCTGGGCAACCCGCTTGTGTGTGTTTGGAGAAAGGGCCATTTCGTTAAGTGCTATTTCGGCACTCCATTCACGTTGAAGAGGAAGGACAAGGGGGAGAAAGGGGTATAAGAAGGGAGGCTGACAGTGAGGCAAAGGGGTTATATAGGGGCAATAGGGGAAGGGGAGTGTGGAGGAGGGAAGAAGGAGAGAGGGTAGAAGGGCGAAATGGTACGGGAAGAAAAAATTGAAGTAGGGTAGAGAAACTTGGGAGGGAGAAGAAGAAACGGAGAAAGAGAGATAGAAAAGAACATGGGAGTTAGGAGAGAAGGGGAAGAGAGACAAGGCACGGAGGGAAGTCGGGTGGACTGAGGTACAAAACGGACAAAGGGAATGATGGTAAGAGATTTAAGAAGTTTTTGTAGAAAAAGGAGCGGTCGTTCAGATGAGTGTCTATAATATAAAATAGGCTACGAAGAAACACTATAGCTTTTGCACCTTTAGCACAAATATAAACGTAAACTTTTTGCAACGTCTAACAGCACATTAGAAGTAAGATACACTACTGAAAATACTTGCATATTTTATAATTAATATTTACGAGAGTTTTTTTATTTAGTATGAATTTTTATTACTTATACCGAAAGCAGATATTTAAATAAATTTCAACTTCTTTGTTTCTTTACCTTTAATGCTACCCAGAGTTACAGTGGAAAACTTATAGATTAACGTTCATTAATCTAAAGTAATCTACCAGTTAAATGCAGGTTTTGGACCTGTCATAACTATTTCATATTATGTTTCGCGTGTACTGACTCTTCTGTTCACCATATAGTTTTCTTAGTCAGTTCTTCATACCTTCTAGCTGCCGTCATGGCATACTAAAATGCTATTCTATCAATTCCTTACTTACCAAGCACTCTTCTGTCTTAGATGAATCCTACATAAGTTCTTAGCTCAGATGCATAAAACCTTATCTAATGGTATACAAGGTTTTTATAAAAAATACTGGGAAAAGGTTTATTTCAGATATTGCAATTCCTTCAAAATTCTTCAATAAACATATGTATGTGATACAACGACTATGCATTTGTTTGTGTACTTGTGATACAGCGAAAAATATATTGGAAAGGAAATGCTATCAATGTTCATGTTAATTGTTTCGTAGTTCATATACATCATTAATTCGCCAACTACGATTGAGAGAACAATAGTGGTTCCTTGTTTTTCGTCATTATCAAATATTATGAATTAGTAGCAATATCATAAAATGGCATCAGAAAGGAACTCTGATGTTGGCTGGAAAAATTGGATTGGATTCAGGATTGGCACTAAATATATATTTATTTCACAAATCGATATAGTGGCGTGCAATAGCCTAGAAACTTACTACATATATTTCTTAACCATGTGGTGAAATCTGGAAATAAAAAGCTAGCTGCGAAGTTGCCCGATTTCATGCATCGAAGGACTTTAAGCACTTCGTCTATGCACTAGAAACTCAAGCAAACTCTCCGCACTAATGAAACAAACATTCATGCTTTAACTACAGTTTGGAGTTTAGTTAGCATTATGGAACGGCGTTAAACACCGCGAACTTATACGTTATCTGGTGCTACTTGTATGCAGCGTTCTATAGTTAGCATACAGATATATAGGTACTTCTGACGGAAAATTTGATCAAAGGGCATGGCAAAATTATTCTCTTTTCCCGCTTTAAATTACCTGGTGTGACCTATTCGTGACCTGAAATGACCCTTTTACTGCGTAATTCACAATCTGTTTTCATTTTAGGTCATGTAAATACAATTATTTAATGTTGCCTTCACCGTTTGAGTATTCGTTAGTCGAAGGACGTAAAACACTCGGACATTTGAATTAATATATCAAAAATAAGACATATTAAGTAAAATATATACATAAGCTCTATTTTGGAAAAGTTAATAACGAAGATATCACAAAGTAAAAAAATAATAATTTATACAAAACTAGCTGAATATGCTGCCTTATACAATTGTATTGAACTGTAAACTTTTTTAATAATGTTAATTGCTGCGCTTACTTCATCCTTAATTCCAGGAATGAATCAGGTATCAATATTAGACATTATATGCCTCAATCTTCAGATATTTTTATACCCACTCCGCTCCCTAACTCTTCCAAATTATTACAACACCCCTAAAAATTCTCCTCCCAACTCTTTTCCTCGCAAACCTTTCCCCGCCTTCCTCTTCCATCCAGCGTCCTTGGACCCTCCTTTAAAAACCTTCTTCACAGTTCCTTCCTACTTTCCCTTGAGAAAAGTGGTTGAACCACCGTGAATTCAGAATACATGTGAGTTTCTTTTTTGTGTGTTTCTGTGTTTTCGTTTTTGTCCGCTAGTGCTATCTTGATATACATTATAATTCACATCCGTGAGACTTTAACATTAGTTATATATATATATATATAGTATTTACATATAAATATATGTATATATAAATACATATATATATAGATAAATATATACCTATATATATTCACATTTTTATCCACATCATATATATACATATACATACATATATATATATATATGTATATATATATATGTATATATATATATATATGTATATATATATATATATGTATATATATATATATATATATATATATATATATATATATATATATATATATATATATATATATATATATATTAAATATATCCTATAAATACATATCTATAAATTTACAATGGTTATATTGTTATAATTAACGTGCATGCCTATGTGAAAGAGACACGAAAACATATTATATAATATGATAGTATTCACGCTAAGGTATTTTGAAAAAAATAAGTAGTGCACCGTTATCATTTCAGAATTAATAATAAATTTATAATTTCGGGCTTTTAATCAAAAACAATTTAGAGTTCGGAAATATATTTCCCTTCAAATTCCGCAGTCGTGAACAGTTATTTAAGCCAAAAAAATGCGTGAAATTAATATTACTGCTACTTTGTCAAGGGTTGCTTGATTTGCTTTTGCCAGTGATGTCCAAAATTAAAAAGGAACTGATGAATTATGAAAGTTAACGAATTTTCCTTTGAATATTGATTTATGAATGCATATCCCTTTCATTACTGTAAAGACTTAGGTAGGGAAGCGTTTATTGCTTTAGGGCAATGCAATGCACTCCCTGAGTGGATGTTATTTCAAAGTGCCTCCGTGCCTAATTGCGTAGGATATGATTAAACGTCAAATGTAGTCCGCCGCGAGCGGGACAATTAGTAGAGAAACTGTTAGTCAAGCCTACTCAAACCTCTCTCTCCTGTGTTATAGGGCTCCTTCTACGACTCCCAGTACATGTCTCATTAACCATCTACACTTTCTCCATGTGTAGACATTATAACTCGCTTTACCATGCAGCCCGAAAACGGAATTAATTTCCGATCATACATCCTTGAACTGCATTAAACACAGCAAAAGCGGCGAAGCACAAACTGAAATTGTATAAGGTATACATTGTCTATCCATTTTATTACATATTATTTTCCTTTGGGATTGACGGTATCATTATCAAAACGAAGCCACCTGTTTTTATTGGTTTAATAAATTTTAGTTCACAAATGATGTAAAAATAAATGTTATTTCTCATATAATAGACAATTCATCTCCATATGATATGTCGTTTCCAGTAAAATGAAATCTTGGAAAAGGATGAGAAGTAATACTTATATTATGCTAGAATTTTTAATTCCAATATTATTTACCCTATTACAAGTACACTTTTTGATCACTTAGCTGCAGTAAAGTTATTCGTGTAAAAGAGAAACCTCTGCCTCTACGATTTGGAATAGCATCCTTCCAAAAAGCCCGTTTATTTTTAAATCATTGAAAATGCGCATAGGTAGCGAATATGAACAATATACAACTTATGATGAGCTCTGATTTACTTGAGGAAATGAAATAACACGCGCATACAACTAAGACTCTAAGACTAAGATTTAACGCTCAGTTACCTTATTGCCTGCCGATTCGTATTAAATTGTTAACATTAACGCAATATGACGACTATTTACTTGAGAGAGTGGTTTTTTTGTTCTCTATATGACATGAGTTCGGAATTATTTTCAGATTTTGGCTCTTATTTTACCATAATTATGCGAAATAATCAATGATTGGTCATAATGTTGAACTTGAACGTGTTGCGTAAAGTTAATTAAAAGAAACATGTTCCTCTTTACATATTAATTGTATAGAGTTAATTTATTGATCACCTCCATACTGATTTTAATTTAATCACCGAGATAAAATAAGTGGGACAGACACCGTTGCATACAGATCCAAGTACTAGTTTCTCCTTGGCACGATACGTAATAACGACAAATTCGCATTCAAACATAATCGATTGAAGGAAGAATGTAATCAGCTCGATAAAAATTATAGGAACCGATATGCATGGATGTTTACATTAACACATCACACCACACACTTTTGCGGTGGCTTAATGGTAGATTAATAAACAGGTCCATCATAAAACGTGCGCTTCTTTCTTTTCGTGATTTTGAATTTCTACGAGGTACAGATTGAGCAATTTGGTGTCACTAGGTGTTCTAATTCTCCAGATAGACTTTGTAGATCTAAAGTGACTTTGTATTTACAAGGAGAGAGAGAGAAAAACAGCATAATTCGTCAAAAACTATGCCATAAGTATGGACTGATATGAAGCTTGGGGATTAATACTGGTTTTTGACATCATACAATGCATGCATTTTTATTAGGTATATGAGGAGATGAAAAGTAGAAATATTTTAAATAATAAAGATGAAAGCATATTTAGGTTTTTAGTGCCTAAGATCTAATAGATACTTCCAAGTTTACAGTAGACATGTTTAAGATTAAAGTCTGAAAAATAAGAGCTAATGCAAGTTCTTTAAAACGATAAGTCCCGTAAACCCCGGAATCCCAGTTACATTTCCATCACCTACACTTTATCATACCCATCCACAGAGTCGGAAATGTAGGACCTGAAAAATGATTAGGATTTTCGATGTTATTGCATGGGATTGAAGGTTTTTTCATAGCGTTAACAGAGCCACTTAATGAGTCTTGAACCACCATAAGACAAGGACTAGGGCTATATCTAGCCTAATGGAAAAAAATAACTTGTTTATTCCCGAAACTACTTTCATCTGGTATCCGGACATACAAGAGAGAGGGAAAGAGTTTAATTCCGTCGATTTCTCAAGATAGTGCTCCGTTATACTAAGCATGGCTTATTTAGCTCTAATATTTTGACTAGAACGTGGAAGAATGAATACTCTTCATTGATTCAGGAAAAATCTCAAAGTAGTGTTTATGCACACTAGTAAGAAGTATTATTAAAACCCAGTTTATCCCTACGCGTACGAAAATTGCCTTAATTCTCATATGTATAAAAAAGAAGGATATCAGTTGGATGATATGTTGTGGTTTTTAAAGCATTAGAGACCGCAGAAAACAGAAGCGATAAATTATCAATAAGTTTTATTCAAACCGAAAAGATTCAACATTGGATTACAGGAAGATAGCTTCGATTCATTATATGTTCGTCTCATAATTTAAGGTAGGTTTTGGTTGGGTGCACGCTGATAGCTGCTACATTTCTTAGCCTCGTCTAGTAACATACTACAACCTTGCTTTCGATGCTACAGTAAATTATTCATTTCCGTACACTGTCTACTTCCCTTCATTCCATCCAGTGTGCCTACTATCTTCCTCTCTCTTCCATACCTGCATTATGTTCTCCACTTTAACGTAGTACTGAACATTCCATCGCCAATCAAAATGCCTTGCATTCTCCTTTCGTGCCTCAGAATTTCAATCAACAATCTTCTCTCCTCTCCTGCCCTACCAGATACTTCCACGTTTGCTTCCCTTTCCGTCCTACTTATTACTTTTTCTACTCCTCTAAATCCCAAAGTGACTAAAAATCCTCCAATCTATGGCTATCACCCTATTTCAACGACCAAGTTTCTTATTCATAGAAAACCATAGAAACGCTCTTGCAATTAATTCCCTTCTCCTAGCGAAAGCTTTCCTGGGTAACGCAGGTCTTTTTTTATGCTCCAACAACGTTCATTACCTTCATCTTAGACTCATCCAAATCAGGTTAACTGTTTCATCTGATCTAGTTTATCATCCAATTTCATCGTTTAATTTTCCCCTTCTCTTTCTCGAAACCTAATAACCTTCGTTTTTTTCTTTGATTAACATCCTGAACTGGTAACTCCAAATTTTAATTAGCTCAAAAGTAATAACCACGTTAAAATCATGTAGAATTAAACACATAATCTTATAGTACTCTCATGCAACTTTACGTTTCATAGAATGAAAATGAATAAGAATCTAATGAAGTCATCTGGCCAAATTTCTCAAATCTCATCAGTGATAAACATTTTACTAAATATTTTACACGGATTTTATCTTCTTCCTTGATTATAGTGGGTTTAAATTTCTTGTACTGGGCAAAATTCTTCTTTATTTTCTCCTTGCCGTCGCACTCTACTTTTGTTTTATTAGTTTCACACCTCAGTTAACTTTACCTGTACACATCTTTGTCGCTCATCCTACACAGCTCCGTTTATAGTCTTACAATTGTTTTGTCTCATTATATTCTTCAGAAATAAAGTCTTAAAACCAGAAGTTAATAAAGCCTTCTGAGAAAGTTTAAATAATGTTTAATAATTCCCCCTTACGCCTCTTTATCTCACTCTTGGACTTATAGCTGGCGAAAGTTTTATCCAAGAGAGGACAGAATTCCAAATACCTGGGCTAAGTCTTGATGTTATTATCTGGTTAATAAAAGTAATTATTTTTTATCTAAACATTCGGAAAATGAAAAGGGCTATGACTTTTCAAAAATATGAAAACATGAAATCGTTACCTGGAATTCCTGCAAAAAGGCTGTATTTAAGTCTCGGAAAATTATGAATTTCCCAAATTAAACTAATCAGTGGACGAAAAATTTAAATCATTGTGCGGATCAATATTTTTATGACTCATTACTTGAATAATTACTTTAGTCAGATACTTTTATGACAACCTTTGTTTCGGGAAATGAGGAACAAAGAAAATATTGTGACCGAGACATGATAAAAGATGGCCTATTTTGGGGATTAGATTGGCAAAATAAGTTAAAAAGGAGGAGCACCGAAAAGTTTGAGAAAGCAGAAATGCATTACAAACATTTGGACTTCCTAATAAGGTGTTTACGTTTTCCCCCTTTGAATGGTGAGCATTAAATAGTTTAAATATTTCTGATCCTATTGAAATTTCTATAACTCTCGTTGAGGGACATTTTCTGCACATTTTCCTAAAAAGCGGTCTAAACTTACAAACGGCATAAACGAAAACACTTGACGCAACCTGGAAGGTATGCAGGTCTGTTCGTTCAGTGTGTTTTGGTCTAATGCTCCAAGGCGTGTATGTAAAGCCACCTTCGGTAAACTAACATAGGAATAGAAGTTTATCAATACTTCCAAAATAATGTTGGAAGCCGTATTGGATAGACAAGTAGGTGCAGAAAATATCGTACCACACAGAGTACCCCTGACACAGCATAATTCAGAATTAGACCTGAATCTGTGGCGCAGGAAATCGGTATATTTTTAAACAATCTTTTTAATGACCAAAAATTGAGTCTCAATAATTAACTCCAATGATTACAGTCCAATAATATCTTCATAAAAGTTAATTAGCGTAAGTTTAAATAAATTTATTCATAAAACGAAATGTCTTTTTAACTTAGCGTCAAGGGTTTATGGCAGTTTATATTTTATCCAAGTCACAAGAGCAACACAGCCTTATAATTTCGGAAATAAGGTAAAAGTTATTTCGTGGAGTTGCTAAGTCAAATTGAGCATTCCAATGAAGAATTCAATTTCATTCTGATGTTTTGCATTTCAAATCTGCGCGTTCTACAAAATTTTCGTCACTGAATGTTACTTAAAAATACGCAAATTTTTGATAATCCAGAATAAGATAAATTGATTCTCTATCGCACAATTTTATTCTCATTTCATGTATTTAATTTTAATAGGGTGTGATGGAGACTTCAAAGTCCTTCTTTTCAACTAATCCCTCACAGTACGAGACATTGAACAATTACATATAATTAAACAAAATCTAGGTGAAGGAAAACCCACCTCTTTGTCGCGGGTTGGTAGGCGCGGATGTTACCCCGCCGCCGCCGCCAAGGGGCGGCACCTAAATTAGACGTTGTCGTTATACCTTTTGGGGACACGATTTGTCATATTTCGTATTCAAGTTGAATCAACTTCAAAGTTCGTTTCGCCAACTGCATTTCAATTTATTTTCATCCAAATATCAAAATTGATCTCATGAATTCAGAGTGGTTAAGGTTACATTCCGTGTAAGTTCGTTTACAGCACTGGGAACGAATGGCTGTGTTATTCACAAGTCATGAAGGCTATTAATGAATTTTCCATTGCTTGATAGCTTGAAATATGACACTCTATATCTTTTCATTTCGAAGTTGGAGGAAAGGAATTCATTTTCTATGTCACAAAATTGCTTGGCGAAGCAATGCGACGCTGTCTTCTGCTGGAGACAGCTGAAATACTGTGGTGAAAACCTTACGGAGAGATGGAAAAATATTCACAAGGCCAATTAATCGAGTTTTTGGCGGACGTTTCCGCTTAGACAGGGAATTAGTTCGGTTGAGTCCGGTTATTTTGTGTGTAAAAATGAAAATAAGCATATGATTCAATGTGTGTGTAATACATGTATGTAATTTTTAGAAATAAAGAGATTCAGAAACACCCAAGGATATAAATGAAAAGTTCTGAATTTTGAATGTCTTCAGCGATAAACATAGCAATAATATAGGAATCTTGATCTTGCAAAAAATATCCTTAAGTTTTCTAAAATATGGATACGTGTCAAGCATTCACTTTGCTATTCATTCGTGTCCTGAAAAAAAATTGCATTAACACTCAGGTGTGGATAGTTGCTAAAATTATTATTTTCCTTTCAAATGAAATTATTCAGTTCCTGAAATACTCAGCAATATCCGAAAACTACCTCGGTCACATCCTCTGCTCTGTCTTTGGAGGTTGATGATTCCAGGAAAGGAATTCTCTTGGATTGCAAATAATGAGCCTTTTTGGGAAATTAACGCTCCAAGGCATAACGCTTGCGGTGCGGGTAAGCTGAAAAGATGATCTCTTTCCCTCTTGGAAACTGTGGAAGGAGAGAAGAAAGTGGAGGAGAATATGAAAGGGGGGAATGAAAAGGAAGGGTTGCGAGGGAAAAAGGGAAGTGGGAAAAAAGAGGGAAAAGAAAATAACGAGACACGGGCGTTTGTTTAGGGGCGAAGGTCGAAAAGGGGACATTATTGGAGAAGTAGCAGAGATGACAGCGGTCCGCGTAAAACAGTGAAAGTGACAAAAACAATGGGGGAAAAAAGGGAAAGGAACTGATATTGGAATTCTTCGGGAGACTTTTTGTCCATCTCCTTCCCTCCCCACCACCCCCACCACCACCCACGACCCACCCATCTCAGTCCGATCCTCCCCCATTCCCTATTCTCCAGAGTAAGGAAGAAAAGAGGGATAGGAAAGAGTAGAGATGAGAAAGAGAGAAAATATCTATGAAAAACATAAATATTCTCGTTGTCTCACCTTTCGGAATCTTTCCAACTACGATGGAAAATTTTTCCCAGCCCTCTCCCACTTCCTTCACACTACTCCCCTCCCCCATAATCTCCGAAGCAAGAAGTTTCCGTTACATTTCTGAAAACATCGAAAAAGACTTTCCCGAAAATGTGGGTTGAAGGAGAGGGTGAGTGTTTAAAAGTGGGAACGGCTGCCACTATAAGTACTAAGAGAAGCGAGGAACAAGTCTGTCAAAATTATGAAACCTTCCCCGCTTTCGAAAACATTTCATTATGTTAAAATGGTTTGAAAAAAAGCTGGGTTAAAATGATTGTTAATTATAATGATCGCAAAGTTTTTCATTTAATGATGCAAGATTGTTTGGTTTATATTTCCGTTAGTTAACAAACAGAACTGACATTTCATTGAGTCAAAGAAATTATTAAGTGCCTTCCGTAGTCAATTGACAAAAGATGTCATCAGATTTTTTCTTTGAAGTGGTGGCCCTCGGTTGTATAGGAGTAAGAGACGCAATGACTTTCATTTTATCTTTACATCCAATGATTTAGAAAGAGAGGATTTAACAATCGATTTTCTATCTCCAATTTTCGGGTTATCAAATTTTCATATTTGTATGATATCATATTAATAGACTAAAGAGCAATCATATTCCGTAATAGAATTTAGGCTCGACGATTAAAAGTTTTTCTCTGTGAGGTCTATTTTGCGTTATCATGAGAGAAATTAGAAAATATGCAACACAAATGATGAAAGCATTTCAGTTAATTTATATATATATATATATATATATATATATATATATATATATATATATATATATATATATATATATATATACATATATTACGGAAGGGAATGTGTGTAATGTATCTTTTGAGTCATGTGAATATGAATTTTTAATTCGAATGATTTGAACTTGCAACTCAATCACCAACTTGCGCTAATGAATTATATAAAATTAAATAAAAAACACAGAAGCTTCAATATCCGCTCCCGGGAATACAAGCTTATCGTCAGTCAAAGGCAAACCAAGCTTTCTTTCACACAACTAAACCATGGACACAAATTTCCATCGGAGTTTTTTTAAACGGAAGTGCGTTGTTACCATCCATTTATTTACGAAAATGTAACTTGGAAATGCGTTAGCTACATATAAACCCTTCAAATACTTATAATTCACTCATCTACTGATTATATTTAATTCCTGGGCCTTACTTTATTTAAATGATGATAATGGAAAAAAAAATTTTGTACATTGATATTTGACATCATCATTTCATACATAAAGGTTCCTAGATATATAAGTATAGATACACCAGAAAAGCATCAAAGGATGAGATGAAATTTCAGCCGGGAACCATTGTACCCTCAGTGATACACGAATCAAAAGGGGTATTAACTTTCATTCATGCCATTATTATTAGTATACAGGGTCGCACCCAAAAGTGGTAGGACTGATTTTTTTCAAGAATTTTATTGACGATATACTTACATCGACTTAATAATCTTCAAAGTATGCTCCTTGAGCTGCCACACACTTAGTATAACGTTGCTCCCATTCCCCGTACGCCTGCTGGAAATTTTCTTTGGGGATGCCGTTGATGCACCTCGTCGAAGCCTCTTGAACGGCCTTTATCGAGTCAAAACGTCGTCCCTTGAGCTGTCTTTTCATCAAGGGGAAGAAGAAGAAGTCCGGTGGTGCCAGATCGGGAGAATAGGGCGGGTGCGGCAACGTGGCAACGCCGTATTTGGCCAGGAGCTGTCTGACGACGAGCGCGCCATGGCAGAATTTTCGGCACCATCTAGGCGCACACCTTGCGTATGGCCAAATCCTGTGAAATAATGCGTTGGATGTTGGATGCAGACAGACCCAACTGGTCTGCAATTTCTTCACTGGTTAAGTGTCGGTCTGTGTTCAGCAGTGTCCTCACTCTGTCCACATTCGTGTCGGTTCTTGCCGTCGACGGCCGTCCGGAGCGATGGTCGTCTTCAACGAGCTCCCTACCCTCTTTAAACGACTTGTGCCACTCAAATACTGTGGAACGGCTTAAGGCAGTGTCCCCATAAGCCCCCATAAGCATTCAGATTCATTTTGTTTTTCGACGCGGACAAAAAACTTGTATGCAAGAGATAGACGACTTATCACCGAAGACAATGATTATCCTTGCCGTTTGTTATAAAGATATCATCTAACGTATGACCTAAAGTACGCTTCTTAATTTAAATACGGCCTTTTGACACGATTATTTATTTTCAACTCCTCGCATACGTGATCCTAAAAATACACTTGTATTGATGAAAAACAACAAACAGTTGAGCCAGGATCGTAAATGTCAATTTATTTAATTCATTGTTCAAAGTCTTAGTTCGAAAAACAAAATAATTAAATGAAGGATACCCAGGGCCACTCCCGATTTTCACTTCCTTTAATGTGATGAAAAAAAGGTTCTCACAACCAATATAACATCCAGCTAAAACGCCTAAACTTCACTGGTTAGTTAGCTATTTCCCTCCTCCCCCTCTGAATGACTCACACTTTACTTCCATGAGTTCTTCTTCATTGAACTCTGCACGAGTCAAACGTTATCACGTTCATAATTAACTATGTTTACCAAAAAATCGATTTTGTGTCTCTAATATTTCTTTAGCTTTGAGAACACAGGCTTTACAGAAATACTACTGGATCCGTAGTACATCAAAACTGCCATTTTCTATTTTATGAATCCCTAAGATTTCTCAAATGCAAATATCTTAGCTGAGTTATATTAGTAATAGGTGTTGGAACTCTGGAAATATTTAATGGAAAAACCATATCTCATGCGGTTGAATTGAAACCAACCAGTTATATATTTTTGCAAGAAATTATTAGGGAAATTCGCATTTTAACGACGGCTTTTTAAACTAACCCCGTGCTATAATGATGATTATCTTGAAAAACGCTAGCACGATAGTAGAATGTACTTTCAATCCATTTTGAAGCACCGCCAAAAAGACAATGCAATACAATCCATTATTTCCCGGTTTTTAATTAACCTACGCGGTCATTTAAAAACTAATTATTTTGTTTGGTGACCGAAAGCAACTCCAACAAGTGATTACAAAAATATTTGATCAGGTGATCTTCTCTCTGTGGGTTGCTGGGTGAATTTTCAGATATGACACGGCCTTAATATTAATTTAAATTCTTTTCGTAATAAGTAGAGACTCGGAGTATTGTTATTCGAGCTGGAAGACTGAAAAAAGTAGCCCTTTTGACTTTTTCTAGAATCTTCAATGACTATATGAAAAAGATTTACCAGGAAATATATTTTATATTACCGGAGATAAAAATTATTACACGCAAATTTTTTTTTAAATTCAGTTACTCATTATTTTTCAATAAATGTGAAATGAATGGCATTTTGCATGAAAAGTCTAAAAATTTTATTCTACACCAGGTCTCAATTTCTTAATCAAAGTTGACTTCAAGTATATTTCAAAATTACTTTTAAATTATCGCACAAGCATGGATTATTCCATTTCTCCCAGTTATATTTTATTCAATAAGTTGTTATGGAACCCATTTAAGAATTAGGTTCACCCATTTTTCCTTACGCAGTCATTTATTTTATTCTCCAAAAAATATATGAACGGCACGTATTGACCAAAAACCTCAACTCCTAATTTCAGTCTTTAATTGAACATCGATTTGATTTCATCATCGAACATGATTTTGTCCCTGCGTATCTACACCTTTGAGGAAAAAGAGAGACGTGAAATAAAGACCATTCTTTACTCTGCACATCACGATCTTATATACTATATTACTTGGTTTTTGTGAATAAAATCTTATGTTATTAATAATTTATCCAAGAAAACTCTTCGACAGAAGACAGAATGGATAGCAATAATAAATTATGCAAAGTGACGCAAATGAATACACGACCATAGGCAATCAGGATAAAAACATATTGCAACATAGGCAGCCGTTGTGCTGGGTCTGTAGGCCCCAAGTTGGATCATCCACTAAAAGGATGTCTACTTCAAAGTATATTTTCAAACTCAATAGCTCCTAGTTATAGGAGAAATAGGGAGCAATGCGGCTAGATATGTCCATAAAGCGATGAGTTCTAACTATTAAAGATAACTTTAACTAATATTAGGTCACGGGTCTTTTGGATCGTTTGAAAGATAGATCAGGGCACATACCTCCTCGCATTCGAGCTTCCAACCAACTGTCGACTCAGGCCTTGTCCTACCTATATAACATCCCGACCGCCGACGAATCGACTGCCGAGCTGGCATAGGAAGGTAGGACGGTCGGCCAGATTCTCGTGCGTGGAGATGTACCTCCAGGTCACGTGTTGTGACATTTCTTTTATTAATCCATTTACAATTCTTTAAATCTGTATTAAACATAATGACACCTTTACCTTTTGTTAAGGAATGCATGACAGCAATGTTGTCTGAATAAACAATAATTTGAGTCCCACTGGGAAATAACACAATCGCATGGTGTGCCCAAGAGATCTGGGGGCACACCTCCTGGCATTCGAGTTTCCAACCGACTGCCGACTCAGGCCTCGTCCGTACGTATCGTTAGAGCAATTCAGAACGGTGAATTCTGAATGGTACACGGGTATTTGTTTGCCACTGGTGCTATTTGAGATACGGAAAAAGAAGTGGCAACGAAGGATCATTCTTCAGCAAGAAAATGCACAAGCAAATTTCTAATTTTTCGCTGTGGTTTGTGGATACCAAGTGGAAGTGGTAGCCAATACTAATTAGTTGCATAATTTCAGAGTAGCAGCTCTGTTTTGATAAAGAGATTTGTGTTTTGAAGTCTGGTTTTATGTATTATCTTTTGCGATTATTTGGGACTTGTGTGCCACCTGACAATGTCTATCAGCACATGTGTATTTTTAATAATAATAATAATAAATTTTATAGACTCGATTTTTTTGCGCAAATCTTCATCTGCACAATGGAAATATATTCCACAAAAATATCAAGCTTTAAAAAAGTATTTACATCAGATTTTGTTTTAATCTACACCACTTCCGCTTGTTTTAATACACATTGCACATATAGGTAATAAGATTTTTGTTGGGAGAATTGTTTTAAATCAAAATGTTATCCGGAAATATTGAGTGCACTCAGTGGTATCAAATGGAAGGGAGAGGAACTCATTTTATGTTTATTATCGTTTTTTTCAGCGAAAACATTTGGCAATATTCATCCTTTAAACTCTATGGAATCAATTTCCAGTTTTTTAATTTTCTAACTTCCCTCTCGAGTTAGATTCAACGTCCAGCAATCTCTTCAGGTGAAACTTAACATTCGTAGCTTCATGGAGCAAAAAACGAGGTTAATTCTGATTCTCAAATGGATGTTATAATGAAAACAGCATTGTTGGAGTAGCAGTGCCTATTTATCCCTAGTAATAGGCTTGTTCGTAGCGAATATTTTAAATCACGTTGGATATTTTTAAATCACTTCCGAATATACCATTTAAGCTACAACTGCATTTCTAATTTCCATAGCCAGGATATTTTAATTTTTTATTTTCTCCGGATTTGTAGGCTCATATAGTCCCTATATACCGCATTTGCAATGCCCTTGGGCATCTTTACATACTTCGATATTCAGCTCTTACTTAGAGGTCTGGGAGTGGTGTGTTGGACGATCAATTGTAAATGAGCAATAGAAGGAAAATAAGTTCATCAAAGTGAAAATTAAGCATACTTTTTTCAGTTTTTCACTAAGTCACCATTCATTTTCGCTTAATCGGTACTATTTTAATTTCAGTTTTAATTACGGGTGAACTTACACCTATTGAATAAACCTTAGGATCGGGATGGTGCGTCGGCTAATGTACTGGTGTTTCACTCAGAAAGGGTCAGGTTCGAATCCTGGAGGTGGAAGACCTTAAATAGGGGTATCTCGAACCTCAATTGATGTGCTTTGAGAAGAATACTAAAAATAAGTACGCCATCCGTCGGATGGGGCGTCAAGCGGTAGAACTCCTGGCACCTTTCTTTAAGAGTAGGCTCAAGCCGACGCCAGGTTAATCTCCAACACTTCCTCCATTTTCATCGATCCTTCATGGTGCAAATAACCTCAGCTGTTGGTCGCCATTCCTAAAGCTAATACTACTTGAATCAACATGGCTTTTTCCTCTTGTTTGTCATATTATCGGAATACTTCATAGAATTTGATGAGAAGCTTTGATTAGCAAGTTATCCTCACTAAATTATTTTCGAAATCGAGTACTCCAAATTTATTTAACTGGATATATAATGCTCACGGATATGTAAAGGTTAGACCATATGACGTTTCTCGATTTATTTAAAATTAAATATCTCTTTATTAAAAAAAGAGCAAGCTTAACTACATATAAAATGGAAACTAATCAACTAGAAAATTTAAAAAATGCATCATAAAAGCAAGGGCCGTAGAAAAAACCCTAAATTTATAATGGTATTATGTGAAAACAAACTTTTCGACATAGTATATATTGGAAAAAGCTAGTATTATTTAAAAATAATCAATGGTGGGTTGAAAATTTCAAAGATGAAATTAGTAAGATTTATGAGTGGAATAAGTCTTATTCGTTTGTATAACTATTGTGTAAGCATCGATGAAACCTATTGTTCATAGAAACCTATAAGGGTAACAGGATAGCGTTTGGGAAGAAGTTTCTTTTCTTTCACTGCTATATAGAAGTTTTGAACAGAACTCAAACAAATGAAGCGATATCGTAGGTGGAATATTTTAAGCGTTCGAACACCTTTACGAGGTAATTGTGGCCGAAACCTAGGAATGCTATGAAATGATCATTGTAAAAACTCAAATAGTCATAGAATGGTTTGAAAAGTGCAACCGAACGAATACATTTATTTTTCAAACAATTTTCAACCGCACCCCTCTCAAAATTCAATACCGATCCTCATCCATTCGACAAAATCTAAAGTGGTTCAGTGCATGGGTAAAATGATGTAGTTTGCTAGTTTACGATTTTATAACGATAATTTTCATAAAAGCGAGGAGTTAGCGCTTTGATGAGGGGCAGGGGATACCTGAGAATACCGGATTTGTGTGCCGGAGCGACGGGAAGAGAGGGCAGAGGTGAGAGTTGGGGATGTAAAAGTTTTCCGGGCGGCGAGGGAAGTGCGTGTTGGGGGGTGGAATAGAAGAGACTGTGGGTGGAGTAGGCGATGGAGTGAGGTGGGTTTTAGGGGGCTGCAGGGGGTGTGGGAAACAAGGAGGAGACTGGAGCGAGGACGGAATAAAGATAAGGCAGTCACTCACTCGGTGACGTCAGCGGACTGGGAGGATGGGGTGATGGGCGTGAGGAGGGAGAGATGGGACCAGGTTGGGTCTGGGGTGGAATGAGATAGATGTTTTTGAAGCACTTGACGGGGGTTTTAAAAATATAAGAGAGGAAGAGAGAGGATGGAAGAGGCCGGGAATGGCAATGAAGGGAGAAACGCCGAGACGCAAAGAGTGGAGATGAAATTATTTTAGGTGGAGACTGCTCAAGAGAAACAGCAGTCGAAAGAATTGAGGACCAAATTTCGAAGTTCTCTCAGCCGATGTTTACAAAAAACATAACAGGTAAACGCACATTTATGTGCCGTTTTATCAGCGGAAATGTTTCCCCGTCGAGGAAGAACAGGCGAGTGATTCCATGCAAAATTTTAAAATTTGCCATTGTTTCATTTGAACAAGATTGGCATAGTAATCTGCTTAAATTTCAGCTCTAGATAAAAGAAAGACAATTCATATTAATCAAATTTATTCAAATAGTTATAAGAGCGGATATTAACACCAGTCTGACAAATATTTATCAAGTAACTTTGTGAGTTGGATGTAAAATTTTCGTATCGTTTCGCATATTTTTCTTAGGTTTTTAAATTTAAAATTTGAATTTCCTTAAATGCCTAAACCGACTAGAAATGTTGCGGAATTATTTATTTAAAAATGTAAATAAATTACAGGTAGATTATGTGAAAACGCACATTATTCTAATACGGTGTAAAAGAAAAATATCAGCACTTTTCAATGATAAAAAAAATGTTCGTTGCCAAATTCAGCATGCACTAAGGTTTTATTTCTGTATAATGATTGTATAATATAGTCACCATAAGTCCCAAAAGTTTTTTAATGCGGTAAAGGGAAGGAAGGTTGCAGGCAAAAGAAATATTTAGCATCCCAGATATTTATTACTTTCTGTGAAACTGAAAGAATAATATTTTCTGTTAAATAATATATTTCCTGTTGAATCTGGATAATTTTGCTTCTAATAGTATTTCAAAACGCTCACGGAAACGTTTGTCATGGTGATTCTAATTTAGGGGTAATTAATTTTATAAGGTAAAAAATTGCCCAAAAATAATTACTCTGTAACTCAGGATGCAATACATCGCCATAATTTCACCTGCGTTGAAATATGAAAAATATAAAGAAAATAGCCAGGATTATACCTCTCTTCCTCGTTGACTCATGCAGAAGAATGCATTTATTTAATAGAAACTTCAGCAAAAGATACACTAAAAAAATATAATTTACGTAAACTTCCTTATTATAGTGCCTTATTCAATCCCTTTAGAAAGATATAGCTATAATCCAAAGATTTACTATAAAATTAGCGTTTCCTATCGTCAAGAATTCTCAGAGTTACGCTGAATGTTGTATCTTAGGGAAAAAAATTGTGTCCCGGGTAAATAAACGGAATGTCTGTTCTTCTTAACAAACCTTTATCCCCAATCCCCGGCCCGTGGAAACTTGACCCGATGACCTTTTAATTATTCTCGCAAGTCTACCAATATCCCAACCTTCGCCATGAAGGGCCTCGACACGCAATTCAGCTAACTTGGACTCCCTCATAGAGCTTGCACACACCTTCAACTCCCCATCAAACATTCCCGCAGCCTATTTCCTTCCCTGCGTCTCCCGTTTCCTTATAAGTGGGTGTGTGAGTGTTTGAATGTGCGAGTCTGTGCTTCGGGACGAACATTAAAGGAACTTAGCCCGCTCTCCTCAGTTCTAAGCGGCGAGGGTCCGTCATTAATCAACTTCGGGAGAGCTGCGCTGAGCGAGAAGAAATAGAACTGCCAAAGGAATTGTAGATGCATGCGGGTATATGTATTTATATGTACGTGTGTATGCATGTATGTGCGTGCGTGTAGGTGGCAACCAGATCCGGAATAATTAGCAGGAAACGTGTCTGGCGACTCCTGTGAGGACGTGGGTGATGGGGGGTGAGTTTTTTGAGGACCCCTTCAATTCCCGGATTCTCCTCCCCACCCTCGCCCAATCCACCCTCTCCCCAGCGCTTCAGCTGCATCTCTCACCGTCGATACTAGTCCCTTCCTCCCTCGACCCACCCGCACGTCCGTCCCTCTTCATTCGGAACTCGGAAACACGCGAGCGAACTCTTCCCTTTGCCCTTTCTACGAATCCCTCCGCATCACAATCAACTCCCCTCTATCAATGGGGGAACGGATTTGATTGATCCTCTCTCTCTCTCTCTTTCCCTCCCAACTATGCCATCTTTCCACTTCCCCCTCTCCCTTCTTCGGTTGGGTTGTGGGCTCATTGAGAGTGCATTAGTCCTCACCTCTTTCTCCCTCCTTCCCTACCAAGCATTTCACCCACGAACCAAAACCTCTTCTTGCCCTACTCTGACCCTGGCCTGCTTTCATTTTCCCCTAGATAAAGAAAACGTTGATCATAGCAGTGCTGTTACGTGCGTTTTGGAGGATTTTAGTGGTGTTTCTGGGACCAGGTACACCGAAGTCGTTACAATAAAGGTTGTCCTCATGGCGAGGAGAGTGACTATTACGACTCGGTGCCCTAGGTCAATGCCGACTCGTTGATGGGGAATGTATACTGTGCGTATCCACCGAAAAATTCTCTATTGAAGAATACCTAAAATCTCTCTTTTACTGGTGTGTGTAACGTTTTGACATCAAATTTATGCCTTATAATATTTTTCGTGCCACATTTACGTATTACCAGGTCCAAAATACAAGTAAGTAGACAATTACTCTTCTTAATTGTATGTTTTCAGTCCATATTGCTGGACATCTTTGGAATTTTCAGAGTATTTTTCCCCTAGTTATTGTAAATGAAATGCTCAGAAAATTTTTGTCAGATCTTGAGAAGTAATTTTGGACCAAGTATTACGAGGTAAATTATTTTCAATGTCGTGTAAACGGAATTCTCGTACATTTCAATTTTCCAGATTGGTAACCAACTTAAATCATGAATGCTTTGGTAGCTGGAGACATTAACACCACGTTTTTGATGCCTTTTATAGAAAATACAGCTGTTTTTTGAAGGATTGTTGGCAATTGAGACCGATATTTAAGAAGAACGCTAATCTGAATCAACCTGCGTGACGTTTTGGTGATTTTAACAGCGTGACAATCTGGTGATTTGATCTGCTTGGTTCATTGAAGGTTCCCGGCGTTTATGAAATTAAACACATTATGCATATAAAAATCTTAAACACTAGGAAACATAATTTGGAACTTAAGATAGAAGGGGGTCCAAATATAAAAGATAAAATCTAATATTCCAACTTTTTCAATATATTTAATGAGGTAGTCGTAAAATTTTCAAAAACGCGTGCATTTAAGTTGAAATACTGTGATTTCTAAATAACTCAAATCGTTGAACGCATCGTTGTTACTGTGGCTTAAATGAAACCGATATTCAACGTCTTGAGATGAATTTAAGAGCATTAAAATTTTAGAATTATTAAGGTCTAAATTACATTGGTAATAGGCTAGATCGCGTTTAGCACATACTGGTAAAACGTTTTCATTTTTTCTCTTCAACCTGTTTCTTCGATAAAAATGTCCGATGGAACAATCCTAAAATATTTATCTCTTTTAAGCGACGGGTATTATCAACTTGGCCTTTCTATACGACTTAAAAACAACCATCCAGGAAGAGAAGAATCGATCGTCAAAAGTAAGTCATCACTATTAAATTGCTATTAAATACCCATAGAATCTGATCCAATGTTATTGGTTGGTTGCTATTGTTAGTAATTATCATGAAAAATAGTCTCCATACAATATCGATTTGACAAAAATTCTTTTGCGAGCGAATACAAGAGACACACATGAAGATGCATCACGTTCCTATTTGAACATTTTCATGCGCAGGTTTCCTTTCCATGAACTCTTATTGATAACCTTTTTAAATCAAGAAACGTTACCTTGAGACAAAACCTTGTACTATATTCGAGGAATATTTTCCTTTACTACGGGTAGATAGTAAATCACCTCCGTACTCCGATATCTCTAGTCGTAATTATCTGGAGCAGCTGGAGTTGGTAAGCCTGTGGTCATAGTTTTTGTGCAAAATATCGTACCGAATGTAGCAACGTGTCGCCAGCTGCAAGCAGACTTTCACGAATAAGAGACCATTGCGAGTTTTTTTATTCATTCAGCTCATTCTCCTCCTTCCACTTTCAGCAACGCGTATTGTTGATGCTTCATACTTAAGACATTGATGACACTGAGTAATCATTTATACGTAGATAAAGGCTTGAATTTTGTAAAAATGGCTGAATTCGGATTGAACACAACATGAATTATAGTAAGCGTATTTTGGCACTGCAGCGATTTATTGAAATGTTTAATTAAAAGGTATAAAAAATAATTAATGTGGTGAAATTCTTATAATCTTTGCACTACGAAAAACTCGTATACTTGTACCAAATAAGTGATAAATCAGTAATCCTACATAATTCTAAAAATTAAAATATATTAGGATACTTTATGTATGATAGGATATAAAATAATTTTAGAATTACGTTGTTATTTGGAATAGATCATCCACATTAGGAAGAAGTATCCTGTAATTAACATCATAGTAAAAGAGCATTACCTTCGAGACTTAAATAATTGGTTCCTAGTTCGCTACGAAGATTACCAACAGTTTTTTTTTGGATTGGATTAAATCCTTCCGGGTCCAATTCTTCATTTAAATGAATTATCAATGCTAACTGTTTCTCAAGAGCTAACGGACTCGCAAAGGGTATTATCACTTGTCATAGTGTCGCTGGTTCTGCAGGGGCAGTGCATAATTCATTTTACCGCGGCAATCAGCAATTACGTTATTAACTCTGCTTCTGGCAAGTCTCCAACTTCACCTTTTCCTCACATGTTCCTGAAATAGTCCAGCATTAAATTCATTCGTTTGAAATTAAATTCTTTTTTGCCTTTAAAGTGAGTTCGATTTTAATTGAAAAGAATGAGTTTTACTATTGTAATAAATACCATTTTTAGCTGCAGAGAGATAAATTAAATCGTCAGAATTCCAAGTGATTTAAACAAAATTGCGGACTGCTTACCAGAGTAGAGAATTGTCTTAAACTCTTAGTAACCAGCCTCAGAGGTTGGATTATTGAAAAAAATATATTATTTAATATAAGGGAATACAATTAATAACACGAATCAAATACTTTGGAGTAATTACCTCAAACCATTCATGGAACACACTCATTGGACGAAAATGCGGCGTCCTATAAAAATGCTTCATCCGACTACGGGAATATATATTGAACATGTCAAAGTTAGGTGGTGTTATTTAACACTAGCTAGACCACGCATGTACAGTGTATGCGGCCAATATGTGGAACGAGATACCACATATGGAGGCCTAATATATAGCACGTACATGCATTTAGGTCTCTTGGGAGAAGTAATTAAAAAAGAGCTCAAGTCAAATAAAATTACAGGAGGATTCAATAAATTTTACAAAAATATTACCTGAAGTAAACCATTAAAAATGGATAAATGGGGACATTAAGAAAAGAATTGTCCTACTACAATGCCCATAGAGAAGAATAATAATATAATAACACTAGAGAGCATTAGAGTTATTTCTGACATCGAGGGATATTTTGCACCATTTAAAGTGGCAGATAACTCCACCCAGTTAGAAATAATATATGTCTGTAGCGATTAATTGAAGTTCTTGTTTTTCTAACGCTTGTGCAATGATTGAAGCCAACAAATCCACGCTTTACTTGCAAATTCGCTTTACTCTTTAAAATGAGTCAGTGTCGGTTACGGGATTTATGAACGTGATCTTATTCTTCGGGAACATAGAAACAGTAAAATACGAGAGAGAATTTATGAATATTTTAGTGGAAGAAAAGGTCAACTCGCCCTTGATGAGCGCCTAGATGTCGATGTTTTTTATGAATAATTACAGCCATAGGGAAAAATGCATAGTAAATTGCTCCTGATTACACGTGAAATATACCCTTGCGATAACTTCCAAAATCTTTTTTTTTTCCAAAAGTAGATTATTTCTAGAAAAGGAGTTCTGTAAACTCCCACTTAAATAAAAAATATGTTTTTAGTACGTAGGTTGAAAAAATTGTTCTGAATTCTGTCGCTGTTTCACTTGTGGTTTTGTGACGTGTGGGTTTGTTGAAAACTATTCTCATTTTGGTAGCACCACAGTAAGCAAATAACTGATACAATTACATGTGATGAAGAGATGTGGCAAAATCCAATCGGTTCTTTTTCTCCCAATGGAAAATTAAAATAGAGCAAATCTAAAAACATTACCCCAATTATAAGATTTGTTGTTTGATTTTAATAAAATACAAACCAAATTCAATTTAATCATGCAAATTATGGGAATTTCTTGTACTTGTGACTATCATATCAATCGTAACGATGTATTCATACTTCAGTACGGAATGTGACTTGGCATTCAATAAAGCACAGAATTTGGAGACCTGTAATCACAACAAATATATCCACAAAGTTTACCTATTAATAAAGTACTGTCGTCTCCTCTTGGGAAGTCGGTATATCGGGTGTTTATATTCTAAAAGACAATTGGGTTGATAATTTGCAGTCAACGACGCGGAAAACTTAGTATGAAACCTAAATACGTAAGCAGATTCAAAATATATCTGACTCTCATGTGTATTGAGTAAAACTGATTCAAGTTGACTTTGCAACCTCGAAAAACAAATGGGAATAACTCGATTGCAGAGTTCAGCTCAATTGGCTCGTTGATTGACTAGAGAGATGACATTAAACACTGTCCGAAAGCTTTGACCATTGTCAAAACGATCGGGAATCAGAAGCTTCAATTATTGTAATTTACAATGCTCAAAAATAAGTAATCGAATGTGATTGATCCTGTTGACTGCTCTTGCGTGCCTCAGGAACCATCTTCATCACGCTCCTGTCCAATTGTCTGCCTATAGTAAATCCAATTTTATCCCAAAGCCAACTAATTAGATAATGATTGAGGTCTTAATTGCAAATAGAAAGAGAAATTTGATTTCTCTTAAAGAGGACGTCCATGAATTTCATCTGGAAATTGATTCAGAGGTTAAGGTGACATTTGAAATAAATAAAAATGAAGAAAAATATTATGATCTAATTTACTTCAATATGATGATGCTGCGATTAAGAAAATGGCCTTACCATTTATTAATTGGCAAATAGCAATCTAGATTTTCAGGTTTACTAGCAGTTAAATATAGTTCAAAGTGATAAATATACTCGCCTATATTTATAACATGTGAAAAAGAATAGTGAATTAAGGATGGATGTACGTAAAAACATTTTAACTTTAGAAAATTTTAGAAAAATTTTAGAAAATGGTTGAGACGTGGGTGGTAAAATTAGGAATTTTAGCAACACCAAATGTGAAAATAACAATTTTTATTCTTTTACTACACCTAAAGTCACAAGGAAACCACGTAATGCGAAATCAACATCTATTCTCTCTACATTATTGAGGAAGGTTTAGCTCATAAGATTAGGAAATTGGATAGGGCTTTAAGATGAAGTCTTATTAATGACTGGCAATTCGGGCTTTAAGCCATTCCATTCCCAGTAGTTCCCGTAGTTGCCACAATGTGATAAAAATCCTATCGTGGCCTTCGGATTCGTTTGCATCCTTAAAACGTGTCATATCTTAAGCGATAGTTCACCCAGTAATTTTCAGGCTGTGCTCTTTGGCGATGAAACAGAGTTTTTTGAAAATATTTATTCCATTATGTAGCAAATACTCTGGTCGTTTCGGGGCTCTTTAAACAGGATGGTATATCTGTAATATATTTACCTAATAATAAATACCATACATGACACCTTTAAGTGACATCAGTACCAATAGGAATTCTTGAGGCAAAACTCTTGCCATGAAACATGGATTTCAAAGAGTATTTCACCAATACTTATAGGGTTTTTCTGGAAGAAAATTACCCATTGGATTCCAATATTTGCCTGTTAAATGTTAAACTGGACGAAATCAGTTGGGAATTCAACATTAAATTATATCTTATAACGCCTTCTGTGAAATTTCAAGCCGCAGGTGTTCATGCCTAACCTGCCTGAGGCAAAAGTCGACCCAACAAATAAAAACTGTCCTCGAGTGAAAGACATTCCTCCAGAAGCTCGGTGAGATGGAGAAAGCGCCAGGGAAAGCTTTTACAGAGTTGATCTGGACTTACTGGGCACTCACAACTCCAACATATTTGCAGCTGGTTGATGCCTTAGAGAAGCACTGCAAAAAAATTGCTACAGAATATTCGTTAAAGTCCAAATCATTGAGCTCATCTTGATTGATTCTAAGAGAATATTAATTTTAAGACGGACGAGTAACGTAAGTGCTTCCAACAGAGACTACTGAAAATACAAAGCCGCCACCAAAGAGGACGTTATTGTTGAATAATATTTTTTTCTACTGTTTTTTATTATTAACTACAATATAAATTTATAATGTCATTTTAAGATGTTAATTGAACGGATTGGTGAAGAAATCTCATCGGAAAAATATATAAGCTGTAAAAATTTGATGTAAATGCCTATTTTAGGGTAATAAAAAGAATCATTTTACACATAATAGGCATTTCATCAGCAAAATAAATAGTTCAAAATACATCTAACCCTGTGCCTTTATTAAGGGATAAGGCATTCCCGTGTTCAATTTAACGCAATATGCCACCCACTGTTAATCATGGAAGGAAAATTTTTTCGAAATTATTCATTAATATGATCACCAAATATGATTATAATGAGGGTCTTGTAACATTAAATATTTTATCCAAAACAAATTTTTTTCCAAAAAAACCATATTTATGCCGCATATTTCGTTTCTGTGATATATTATTATATCTTTCTGGCCATCCGATAGATCAAAATTAACCCTTCATTCCGATAGTTTGCGATTTCTAAGGCAGATTTCTATCAACGAATCAGTATTACGATTAAAATTGTATTCAGACGTGTTATTTTAAAATATTAACACTATGAGGAGTATTAACTAAATATAGAACTTTTTCTGCCAAATACATGCCCATTTTTGGATAGATGAGAACTTTAATAAGCGGCATACTAACTACACAGCCTATGACGCATAACTGTGCGGATTAAAGTTGATGCACTCAGATGCTGTCTTTTCGCCGCAAGGATGAATCACAAATTACCGTGTGCTCATGGTAAAATGATCGGATTAAAGAAAAAACCAGCAATATTTCGGGCACAGAATCAAACCTCCGGTGAAAATAATGTTTTTGGGAGGCCTCTTCCGATCGAACTCAACAGCCGGCAGTCACAGTCAAAGAGGGAGGTGCAGAGAGAGAGAGAAAGCTCGTATAATAAAAAAAGGTTTGACGGAAATTAGAATTTCATCCGTATGGTAGTCCTTCCTTTATGTGTATGTATTTTATTTTACGACGAGGCCATGAATTTCATCGATGTGTAAGATGGAATTTGGAAAAGGCCCTCCGAGACGTTTTCAATCTCCTCTATATCCTTCTCGTTCGACGGCCCCGTGTCCTTTCCACTTGCGAAGCATCTCACCTTCTGTTCTCTTCCCTGTTAACTTCCGCCCGCATTATTTCCCATACGCCTACTTCATTCCTGTTCCCTGCGAACTCATAAAAAAGGGAGACGAAGTAAAAAAAAAAGAGTCGACGCACTTCCCCTCCACAATCACGACACTCCCTCTCCTCCATCCCTCTACGCAGACAAACCCCATACCCTAAAGCCAACTGCGCAGCGTTTTACGGTGTGAACTGGAAAAAGGGTGAGGTGGCGGAAAAAATGCACAGTCGTCCATTCCATTCACTCCGGTCCCACCCCTTCAGTCGTTTCTCAAAACCGTCTTTACACAGTTTCATCTCTTCTCCATTGGCATACCCACGATTCGACTCACAAGGAAATCACTCTCTGCAATGGGTGGGAGAAGGGGGGACTACCACCACTAGGCGAAATTTATCTCCTTTTTCGTCTCAGCAAACCAAAACGTGTCTTCGTGCGTTTACTTGAGGTATTCACGGAAGAGGTTGACGGGGGAGTGGGATAGGAGGAGATGGAAAGATGAGGAAGGGTGGGGAGAAGAGAGGGGTATAATAGACATCGTCCCAGGATTTTAACGCCTGTCTCCATGGAAACGAGACGGCGAGACGTGGACGAGATACCCGAGCGTGTATCCATCTTCTCTTCCTCCGGCCTTAATCCCTATGGTCGTTTTCGCCATAAGACAGCGCGGGTGGATCCAGGTAAGAGAGCCATCTCGTAGTGTATAGGTAGTAGGGGAAGGAAAGGATGGCGCGCTGGATTGGATGAGGAAGGGGGTCGCCATCGGGGAGAGTTGAGGGGTGAGTGTGGAGCGACGACGGTCGAGTTCACACTCCTCCCCTCACACTATTCAGTATTCATTTCTAAATTCAATACCCAGAGCGCGACACTTTCTCTGAAGGAGGTGGGTGGTATACTGGAAGTTTCCTGTCGCCTTTCGTCCCGCAACTCCAGACATCGTTGTCGTCAACCGTTTCTATTCCGTGTCTGGTGAGCTGTTAGCGTTAATTCTTCGGTTACTTTAATATGTCCGGATAAAATGTTTATATTTTTATTTTAGTACCCTGAAAGCCACCGCTATGGTATCTGGCAGGGAATGAATACACACCGGACTAATTTTTCACCCGAACATGACCCTACCGTGGTCGGACGATATTATTATGATCCCTTATCGTTCGTGGAAAAATTGACATCTTAAATCTATCTGTTCAACACTTAATTTATCTAAATGTATTGACATGATATCTCCTATAGTAATGCGATGGGGGTAATAATACTTTTTCTGCATCATTGCAAAGGAGACCTTTTAATTTATGCAAGAGATTAAATCTGTAATTGAATAATTGTTCCGTCAGTGATTCCCAGCCTATCTGCTATAATATTTTGGATACTCTACTAAGTTTGTCATAACAACGTTTCACAAATCTAGCTTCTCTACACTGCATACCATCTAATTCGGGAATTAATCCAACTTCGTCCTGCAATTAATCCAACTTCACCTTGCGCGCCTAATCGGTGCCCTTCCTCTCAGAAAGGGAGGGCGGACAGGAACTCATCTCAGTCCCGCTCTAATTCTAGCAAATACACCTGAGTTTTTGTTGAAAAACGTTCATTTCCTATGGTTATGCAAATGATTAACGCCCGGCTGACGGAAAAGAACAAAGAAAGGCGAGCCGAGAAAATGTCTATAAATACTATACGGTGTATTGCTAATAGCGTGAAATTAAGAATTTTGACAGAAAACCTGTAGAAATACATAGATAAAGGAAGTGATCATGCAGAAACTCGTTAAAAATTAGAAAATCCAAGATATAACACTCGTAATATCAAAATAGGTTTGCTGCTAGTGAGCCTCAGCTATCGCTAGACTTCTGTCGATGTTTGAGATATTTTCGTCATGTTGTTTCATTTTCATGATCAATTTAAGCCACAAACATTTATTTATTTATAAACATGAAAAAAATTATTTTATTATGGTGATTAAAAACTTCTATTTACAAGGTTAAAATCTAAATAGACCAACGCCGAGTTGGGTGAAGTTCATGGCCCGTACATCTGCCCCTATGTTGCGACGGTTTACAAATGGGTAAGTGAGTTTAAACGCGGTCGTACATCCAAAAATGATTAACATTTTACGGGAAATCCTTTGGAAGTGACTTCCACCGAAACAGTTAGCGAAATTTACGATTGACATATTTTTGACTCAGAAATTTTTGCATAAATGTACACTGGTAAAGGCACCACTGGCATGCCACAAGGTGCAGTGTTTTCAATTTTGCAGGACAAGTTGTGTGAGAAATAAATCACAGCAAGATGGGTACCACCGTGTTTCCTTTCAATGGAGAATAAAAGATAAATAAACATGTGTTCAAATTGGAAGCTGGTTTGGCGCTTTTCCGCAGCAATCCGGACGAGTTAATTTGTCCATATACACGTAACTATAGACGACACATAAATACATTTCTGCACTCCAGAGACAAAGTAATATTTGAAACAGTTGGTTTCTAAAAGCGATTCGGTTCTTAAGAAGGCGAAGACCAACAACCTGATGGCATGGTCGCGGAATCCTCTACACTGATTTATTATAAAATCGAAAAACGATACATCGAGAGTATTATGCGCCGTTGTTGCGCCGAATTGAACAAAAAAATCCTCCCTTGGTAAAAAACAATTTGCTACCATAAAGACAATTCACCGGCGGGCACCTATGCAGTTCCTATGGCAAAAATTATGAAAATAAAGCTTGAATTGTTATAAAATTTACCACATCTGGCCCCAATGGGCTTTTTAATTTCAACTTTGAAAAATTACTCAGCGGAAAACGATTCACCTCTTACAAGGCCATCGCCAACAGAGATGCCTTTTTGATGACTTTCCAAAATCTTACATTTTGGGCGGCTTAAAAATCCTAGAGAAATGCTGAACGCTGAAGAGAAGTGCATAAAAATACAATAAGATTGTTGAAAAATTAAAAAATATACCTTAGATAATTTGTTTTTTTTTCAAAAGACCTGAGTTTGACCTGAGTTTGTGAAGGTTAGATGAAAGAAGGATAGTGGGAACACTCAATATGATTGCGAAAGTAGGTTCGTTAGTGAAGAGGACAAGGGTAGTTGGGAGCTTTTGTAGTGTTCATATAGCGTATGATGGTAAAAGCGATAGAAATAAGGTATAAAACGAAAAACTACAGATACAGTAGGGGAAGAGACGAATATTTAGAGAAATTCGAAGAAAGAGGAGGCATAACGACTAAGAGACAAGGGGATATCTAAAGTAGCAATAAAAGTTTGGGAGGGTTGAGTAGGTTTTATGAAGGGTAGGATGGAAATGAATTACCATTTTACAAGGCATGGAAGTAGTATATGGGGCGTGGGAATGAAGGATAATATTAGTCATACAAACAGCCTACATAATATCCTATACAGCGCCTCTATAGTCCTAAGATCTTTTGATAACCTCATAATTGTAAAGGAGCTTTTTGGGGACATTTTAAAAGTCCTAATTCCATCGGTTGAACTGCATAGGTTTTGTACTAAAAGATAATATAAATTTTACAATTCATATATTGCATAATAATTGGAGGATAATATATTCATTAATAATTGATAAAGATACTTTGAAGGAAATTAATATAGATATTCTTATCTTAACGTAATACAAGATAAACTGCGATATTTGAATTTAATTTAATCTTCCATGACTCTAGTGGTCTAAGTTTGTAGTACCTAATTCAACAGTGGAATGCTTTCAGAAGTCCTACATTTTAATCACTAGACGGCTCTCCATATTCTTAACCCTAAATTTTCCCTACTACCTCCTACAAGGGTTCTATGGAATAGTTCTAGCCCTCAGGTGATATGAAGCCTACATTCTTTTTACGCGTCTGGAGGACAGGACCTCTGACCCCTTACGTATCTTGAAAACTAATAACGACCCTGAAAGGACTGAATGTCAACTGAAATGAGACGGCTGTTAGACGGTGGATATTTCCAATGACGTCATACCTGTATATGTATATGCGCCAAGTGGGTTATATATTTTCAAAAACACCTTAATTTTTTCAGCGTGGTTCAATTGAAGGGTAAGATTTTTTTTATAAACCATAATTTTAGGGACCTTATTCAGTGTTCAGAAGGTAAAAGAATATATTTCTCTACATTGAGCGACCAATTTGAAGACAGGGAATACATCTGATTCTACTGTAATTGTGATTGGTTATAATGGATATTAAATTCAACTTTCAACGATGGGTCTCCATTGTTAATTGAAAAGCAACGGCCCGAATCTCATATAGTCGACTTAATTAAATCCTTATGGTTTTTAATTTAGCGGAGTTTGGGGCTGAATGCAGAAACATTACTAAATTAAGTACCGACTGATATTTCAATATTTTTAATTATGAAGATATGGTGAACTGAAATAAAAGAGAGAAGATTTCTGGTTTCTATCAGAATAAAGAGGTACCATGGGCTTCCCGGGATAATAAAAGCAAAGATTTATTATAAAGCAATCCATTCTTAGAGTGTTTACCGTAACGTAAATATCAAAGTAAACTCAAAAGGTAAGGCGAAATCAAGTAATCTTACGGGAGGTAAAATGAGAAGCAAAGGTCTCAGAATTGAGATCCACACTTTTAAAATTGCCCTGTGTCGATATTAAATTTTTAAAAGCTTCACTCATTTTATCCTTTTCATTCCTACGAATAGCAAGCAGCCGAAAAGATTTGCGATTAGCTCTATCAAAAACTTTCAGTGATTAAAAATGTGCCATTAAAATGTAAACAATCATCACCATCACTTCTCAATAAATGTTCATGTAAAGCCTTTTGCATACGGGTTCCAGTATGTGAGCTCTCTCCTTTCAACGAAATACGAACAGTGTTTGTGGGAGCGTCAGAGTGTGTGTCCACAGGTTGCTCAACCACCAGTCTCTGGGGAGGAATTTCAATGGACAGGGTGGTCTTGTGGCTAACAAAGGGTGAAATTTGATGCGACCGCGGGACATCCCAAAGCGGTTAATGGATTTTGCCAGCGTTTGTATCACGAAAGCTGACTACGTACAAGTGAGTTGATCATTGATATTTAAATGACGTTCTTATATGAAATCTTTCAAATTGCATTGCAATTATAGAATAAACATGCAATCACTCATGAAGCAAAGTTCGTCCTCGTTACCTATTTCTAAAGTTTATTGCAACTTGAGCACTCTAGACGGGTCAAGTGTCAAAATATACCTGGATAGGTATTGCACCAATGATAAGGTGACCACGGAAAGGCTAGAAAGGTTAGCACATTCGAGTACAGGAGTATGAAATTGCAGATGGCAGTGGCTTATGTAAATTAAGTTGAAGGATATTTGACGCCTTATAATATTGATTTTTACTGACCCAGGAGAAGGCAGTTTTTGTTTATTAAGTTGCACAAAGGATTATCGTAGTGAAGATGACGCCTAGTTCCTCCTAGTCGCGGATTACTCATTTTCTATCTATGCCAAGTCCCCTGGTGATTCATTTTATAAAGGATTCAAGGACAGAACCGTGCCTGGAGGTCAAATTTCAGCGCAATTTCATGCGTGGAGGAAGCGGACCATCGGGAGATCCCAAACCGGCGCGGCCAATTTAACGCCTGGGAATCGGAGGGCTCCACAGAAGCGTGATATGATCCGGAGGAGCTCACGAGGAAAATTTCAACATCGGCCAGGTTGGGAAATAGGGAGCAGAGAATACGGTACGGGTCGATTAAAAACTAATTGTTTTCAAGCTTACTCACTGCGCAAATGAGTATTTCATTGTCCACCGTTAGCGTAAGAGGAGTGTCTGGCGTACGAAACAGAGAAGCTTCGTGGCACTCCTGGGAGTCTTAACCTGCTTAATGAGGTCATTACACTTCTAGGACAACCTAGTTTAGTCTCCTCTACGTGGACAGCGTTGTAGTCTTTTTCCCACTTTGCTACGGTATCAATTAGCGGAGAAGAGTGGGCATAGAGCCTCTTACCCCTGGATACAGATATTAGCTCCCTTGCATTAACGAAGGATAGCCAAGTAATAAGGGAGCGATTTTCAGGGATCAAGCGTTGCTGTCTCAAAATGGAATTATCATCTCGAACGAGCGAGCTTGAATTACGTAGAATTCAACCAAAATGCTTTTTCAGTTTCCGCTTTTTTTCAGTGAAATATCAGGTTAGAATTCAGCGCAACATTTATATAGTCTAGAGTATTTGAAATCAGCGAAACGTTAAACGAGTATTTACTTATATAGTTAATTTCTGCCTATTGATCATAGATCTTTCAATAAAATTATGAAATAAGAGTAACAGGAAAGACTAAACGAAAAGGAAGGCTAATGCAATGATGAGTATTCCTCCCCTTATCACCAGAGCTGGTGGCTTCAATGAAAAACCGAACTGGGTATTTTTCAATCAATTTGTAAATAAATTTTTCTATACTCTTAATTCAAACATATTGAAATATAGTACACACAAAATATTGATTGAAAATAGACCAAATAACAATAAAATGTCTTTATTCGATCAATCAAAGCAAACTATAATGACACCTAGGTACATATTCATGCTACCACTAACCAGAATGGGTTAAAAATTGTAACTAATCAATGACATGAATTTTTCATGTGAAATACCACCATAAAATTTATAGAAAACTTATTAGATACAGTGTCAAATCAAAGAGCGGTAAAGCAATAGTATTTGTTAAATTAATATTCATATTGTGAAAAATTGGAAAATAATATTAGATATTTGAACAATTTATGCGAAAAATACACGACTAAATATTTTAATACCCAAAAGATGAGAATTTATTGCTGTGAACTTATAAGGAAAATTAGCACAATAGATGTATAAATATCTAAAAATGTGAAAAAATATTTCAATGGATCAGTCTTTAAAGTTCAGGTTGAAACGTAAGTGGAACGCACCGGAAAAACACAATGGCTGCAGCTATCAAAATACATGTTAGCTTCCAAGGTCATTGAAGGACATAACAATCAGAGAACTACATTAATCAAACGCGTTTCGCCATAAAATAAAGTCTATTAAAAATTAATAACTCATTTAAAATGGAAATGAAACAATTCCGCGAAGTGAAGCCTCAATGTGTAAAGTATATTAATCACATTTACGGACTTCTGGAGAGGCATTCGGTATATAGATGGATTAAATGAGTTTCAAATGAATTTGTATGATAACTCATGAAAAAGAATAAAAAAGTTTTATTCATTTTCTGATGAGTAGATAAATGCTATTTGTGTCTTCTGGAATAAGTTATTTCGTAAATTTGCGGTTGAAAGTTCACAATCTTTTATTTCCAGCCATATACATGAAATATTGTCAAGTACTTTCGAAAATAACTGATATATTCAATAAATGACCGTTCTTCAAAAAATGTAGAGCATTCGTCCACTTGCATAAATATTTCTCAAAAAATTTATCCTCTGTATCCATTAAGCTACAAGCCAAATTTGAAAGCACCACTATCACGTCCAATTTAATAGAATATGTAGCTAATCTGTTTTATATTTATGTACCTAGAAAAGTCAACTCGGCCATTTAGACTTCAATGAAGCTCATAGGTAACCCTTCTATAGAATAAGTTTTGCAATTCCTAGAGGAAAATGTACAATAGCTCTTTCCACATTCTTTCGTAGCAGACCATCAGTCTTATTTCTTACCAGAATAGCACGAAACATTTTCTGACAATCAATTGTGAATCTGCAGTGATTTGTCCTTCTAGATGAGGTGTATGAATATCACTACAGTAAATAAACCAACCAATACCAAAGCTTAAATCTATTTTTTTATTACATTTTCCATTAATCCTTGAAATGTCCTGGTACATTGCAACTTTTCATGCCATGGTTTTCAACTTACGTGTACAATATGATTTTAGTAGCCACAAATTTTAAGTTTATGGGTAGATATAAGAATTTAAAGATATTTACTTACAAAAGTTAACTTTGTAATTTCAACTCGGAGATTCGATCAATGTATCCAGTTGGCAGAAAATAAAATCATAGTTTTTCAAACGATCAACTTCATAATTCATCAAAAAGCTCATATTTTACTAATTCTTGAGTTCAGGAATTGCACGTCAAAGTCCATGCTCAAAGTGTAGAAATACACTGCTTAAAACGTGATCTAAAACTCGTGCAAATATATGAAAAAGGTATAAAGAGGTGTTTGCAAGTATTATTCCTTTAGAAGGAGCAGCATGTTTCATAGGAGCTACAAAATTTTTTTTGTAGTTTCAAAGTTTCAAAAATATTAAGTGGTAAAGTTAAAAATGAAATTGTGAAAAGGAGTCTTCAAAAAATAAAATCTGTTTTCCACCATGTCAACATTTAAAAGAGAAAACTCTTTACTTTACTGAAAACACTTTACTTTACTCAGATTTACTGAAAACTTCCATATATTTGTGTCTTCTTTTTTTCTGTAGACTGATGTTTTCATCACTGTGTAAAGCCTTCGAGATACCAGAAAAGATCGCATAATACTCGCCGTTTAAAGTTTTTCCTCTTCCAAGAGATTAAATGAAAATTATCCCACGAGCATCCCAAAAAAAGACGTTATGACCTGGCTTACGAATGAATCTGTCTTTGCCTTCTTTGGAGTCAGTTCTCTCATTTAAATCTATTGATTTGATTGTTATTTTGTCTCGGGTGTGAAGCAATGGACCCATGTTTCATCCATGATTATGAAACGGCTCAAAAATTCTGCTTTGTCGCTGTGAAACTTCGCTAATCACTCTGTCGAAACATCTTTAAGACAATGGTTTTTCTCGAGTGTGAGCAAATGCGGCATCCATCTTGTATACAACTTTCTGATGTCCAAATTTTCAGTAAATATGCGATATACCGCGCTTTTTGAAATGCCTACCATGTCTGCTAGCTCGCGCACTTTCAGCTGTCGATCATCCAGTATCACTTCGTGGATTTTCTTCACCGTTTCTGGCGTGGTCACCTCGTTTGGTCAATCAATGAAATGCTCGTCTTGACAGCTCGTAAGGCCTCGTTATAACTCTGCTACCCAATATTTTACCATTGTAAACGAAAAAGCAGCCTCACACAGGGTGAGTCCAGTTCAGCTTTTATATTGGTCGGGCTGAGGCCTTGCAAACAACGGTATTGTATCATAGTAATGTGTGCCACCTGACAGTCTATCAGCACATGTATATTTTTAATAATAATAATATAACGATGGCCAATTTTCTCCCTTTTCCCAAATTCAGTGAAAACGTTCTCTATTGATGGCTGCTAAACAAAAACTAAGCAACATGGTGTCTTCAACCTTGCAGCATATGCTTTTTAGACTGCGTACTTTCTAATACAGTGATATTTTTTATAGAACTATCGCCATCTCTAGGTCAGGCAGGGTGATTCTGGGACCACAATTGTATCTAACTACTACGCAGGTTAGGAATTATTTTTGCTCTGCATCTACTCATTGATCTGCAATTAGTTTTTCTCGTAGTAAACCATTTTTGGAATGCAACACGTTCAATATATGCTGGTAGTTAGCAGATATAAAGCTTGCATTTTATTAATTTATAAACAAAGCTAGTATTTTATATCACTAGCAATCTATAAATTAAATAATTTATCTAGGCTTTTAGCTTAGATAAATAATTTAAAATAACTAGTAAGTAGATTGTTTGAAAATCACTTCATCAATATAACTGATTTATTAATGTACAGATATTTATCTGCTATCTAATTTTCCAATTTCACCTTCATTACTGTCATCAATCACGATTGAATAATCATGATGGAACATTGGAATGGAATGGAATGGAATGGACAACAATGGAATCTCTATTACAAATTAATCTAAAAAAATCAAAAATTTAATCACTCAGGAAGCTGGGATGAAATTGCATAACGTGGGCGGCGATTAAATCCAAACTCCACAGGTGAACTTCATTAATATTAATGCAACATCCATAGCGAACGGTGTCTTACTTTTGCAGCCATTCAAGTCTTCCATTTTACCAAACCCTGTCATTGTCTATTTTTGGGTGAAAGCATCATTAAAATTTGCTCGTGAGAGCGCTGAATAATTCATCTGCGCAGGAACTTTATCAGGTAGTTACGTGCTTTTTGGTGGCACATTAAGTGCAGAAATAGAGTAGAATAACTTTTGAACCATTGGAAAAATGAACACCTAATCCTCTCTTGCTCCATTTGCCCTCCTGTAACTTGCTTATTGTTCAGTATGAGGTTTATAATCATTTTAATAAATAATTAATTTATAAGTTTCGGTCTAATTATATATTGAATATCATTATATGAAATCGGAAAACAATTTCTCTCGTGGTAATTTTCGTTACAGCAATGAAAACGAAATAAATCAGGTCCAAGGGAAAAAATCACAACCTGTGTTTAAATAAAAAATAATGCTAAGATGTTTACCTTATTTTTTCGTGTCCTTCGTAGCAGTAGCGGAGTACCATCTTCCTTCAGAGTGCCTTCCTTTGCAGCGTCATAACACGTGAAAAGTTTTAAGTTTTATTTAAGCGGAAAATCATCGGTACTTTAGCGACAAATTTTACCTGTATATTAAAACAATTATATTCTTAATTAAACAAAAAGGGAATATGAAAATTACGCCATAAAAATGGAAGATTGATGACTCTGGAATGTAATACATTGATTGTTTGATTTACTTTATCCTAAACATGAAATTTGGTCAACTAATGTATTTTATAAGAGTTGAGAAAAACCATTTGTTCAAATTCCGTGAGTGAAATTGCAGAGTACTGCTGATAAATGCTTCTATTATTCATAATGCAGTCATTATCTATCTTGTCCTGAATGAGTTTTTTACATTTATTTGCAATATTATTACCGTTATTCCAAAAAGGATTCACATTAAAATCATTTTCTTTCATTGGACTTGCTCCCACCAACGTTTCAATTTTTTCGTCCTATGGGTCACCACTTGGCAATAATCCTACTATTGGATTAATATGTAGTGCTAAGCTCTGGTCTTTTCACGTCTAACCGCTTCCAGAAAACGTACTCATAGTTATACTCTTGACAAAATAAAGAAAATATAGTAACAGATTTCCACTAGATAAGGTTAATTGGCACTACCGGGTTCCGATATATTACACCATCTTCAGGGTAATACATTATAATTAATGTAATACATCGAAACCTGGGTGTACTATTAAACGTATCCAGTGGAGATTTTTTTCTATCTTCTCTTTATTATGTTCAAATTCCACCACATCACGCCTGAAACTACCCAATTTGTACTTTTGCTGTCTTTCATTATCCATGCAACCCATGCAATCTATTTGGTAGTCTGCTTAAGGGTGGTTTTTGTGTGGACACCCCTTGAGCATGGCTACATTTCTTAGCCTCACCGAACAAAACAAAACTATAACCACCGTCCAACAATAAATTGTTCTCTAGTTCCGTATATCCTTTAGTTCCATCTCCATATATTCCTCCTATATTCCTATCCTTGAGCAAACACCTATTCTTGTCTAACGTCCTCTCTTCTAAAGCAATTTTCAGCATACTATGGCCAATCAATATTTCCTATTTCCATTTCTACTACAGCCTTTGAATTTCTCCCAAGAAGAATATCTCCTCCCACACCATGTGTATTAACTCTTTGTTTGATTTCCTATCCGCCGGTTTTATATTTTTCATCCTTCCATACACACATTAAAAGACACAGAAGTACGCTTTACCGTCTTGCCCTAACAACCAAATTTACAAACTTTACAAATTACGATTCATACAAAGGTTTTCCCGTCTTTTCTTAAACCTTCCTACTTATTGGTTGGTCCCTATCATCAATTTCTTTCATGTGAAAGCTTCTTTAAATAACTTATTTCTCCTTTTTACATCCATACCACTGTGACTATCTTTACCCAAAATATTTCCAAGATATGCATTAATGAAGGAAGACCAGACCACTTTGGTAGAATCCACTGGAATTTTTACTATAAAAATTCAAGTGTAATTCGTCACGTTAACCTTCCTTCATTTACGCTGAATATGAAAGACTCCCTTTCAAGTATTGCCTGTGACAGACACTTTTATTCCCAAGATACGTAAACCGCTCCACCAGCTCTAGCTTTTGGCCTTCAATGTTAACGTTTAAGTTGGCATCTCTCATTCTCAAAATCTCACAATATTTGTTTCGCAGTTATTCCCATCCCATAACTCTCACTTCGATTTTCTAATACGATATATGTCCAGAAAATATACAGCCTTGCTATATTTCAAAAATTACCTGCCTAGAACATTGAGGCCTTAGTTCCTTTCAAATTACTCCCCTTGGGTTCTCACACACTTACCCCAGCGTCTTTTTAACTTTTAAAAACTATCGGCAAACTCCTGTTTGGGAATAATCATGAACTGCTCCGTCGCATTCTCCGTTATTTCGTCAACGTCAAAAATATTGAGCTGCAGTTGCAGGGGACTCGCTCCAAGCCGCAAACGATGACCCAGGTTTTCTAAAAAATTCATAACTGGATAAGAGCCCTGAGTTTAGGACCCTGAAACAAAAGCCGAATTTAACCAACTTACTCCTCAACTCATCAACCGACTTTTGAGTAGACTCGGCTGTTGTTTCAGGGTTTTAGACCCAGGACTCATCTCCAGCTAAGACCTTTTGTAGAAAACCTGGGTCATCGTTCGCGGATTGGAACGGGTCACCTGCAACTGAAGCATGAAATTGTTGAAGTAAACGAGATAAAATAGAATACGATGAGGCAGCTAATGACCGTTCGGAAAAAATACTGTCAATTATTTTAAAATTGGAAGAGACACTGGGATGAGTGTGTGGGGTCGAACTAAGGCTTTATTGTTTCTAGGTAGGCTATTTTTCTCGAAATATTGTGTAACTAGATACTTTCACGGCAGGTCTCAGTTGGTCAAGCAAATGTCATCTAGAATGCTTGCAATAAAAATGAAAAGAAAGAAATAATTTGGTCAAGATACGCAAAATTAAATAATAGAATAACGCTGGACGGAATTAGAAAGTGTCTTTATTCTCCATTTTAGGGAAAATAGTCGGAGCATAAGTGCCACCAAAATAATATTTCAATGAAAACTCCTTAAAATGGAAGTCACACTCGTAAATAAGTTTGAAAATTCGCAAATAATACCGTTAAGATGAAATGTAACAGCATACCTTGAATAAATTAATTCCCTCAGCACAGAAAAAGTGCCTTTATCTTGAAAATAGGAATAATCTTGGATATGCCTCCATATTATATCTCTGAAAATTAACCCATTAGTATACTAAAAGGTGGCCATAGAATTTAATAAATAATATGCTGGATGAATTTTGAATGACTGTTGATATTAAGGAGACTATTAACATAATATAAATTACATATTCCGGAACCTTGTAAAAAACGGGACGTTAATATTAGCCTAGACAAACTTGAAGGCCCGCAAAGGTTTCCACATATTTGCATTAATCAAAAATAAATAAAGGCAATGAATACCAATATGTTGGCATGCCTGATTGTGTTTCAAACCGATATTCCTGTTGAAATTCGCTTTGAAGACACTCAATAAAATTAACGCAGACTTTGATGCTTGGCGACACACGCCCAGTGCATTGTTTTAATACCTGGATCGGACGTAATTGTTCTCGCATATACATTCAACTCATCCATTTATGCTTGGCTGATGCATAGACTCCTGAGTATAATGCCTTTCCTGCTTCCGTCCTCCGCCTTGCTTTAAATCTCCTATGACATGCCTTCTACGATTTCCTATCTCCCGCGTTTCCTTTGCCCAGACAACATCTTGGGCTTACACCCCACGCCTAGAAAGCACTCATTCATAGAGGACATTGTTCCCTCCTTCGGCATCGAATCAACCCATCTAGATAGCCGCGAGGCGTTCCCTTTCCGCCTCTCGCGAGTAATTTCAGAGTTATGTAATCGTGCGACTCGGGAGCGCATTGTCCCGTGAAGCTTCAAGATGGTCCGTATTAACGCTCGTGTCACCGGCGGCGTCATAAATCGAGCATTTATTGCACTCCTGGATGCGGGGGGTGTATATAACGATTTCTTTTTACGCAACCAACCTCGTTTTACACGGACAGGAGTAGATATTTTACGTCCCGGACATAAAAGTAGGTTTTACGACGAAATCGATTTTATTGCAGCTTACGTAATTATCATGAAATATCGATATGGGTGATGCGATAAAAAAGGACAACCGGAATAAACTGTGAAATCCCCTGTGAAGGCACATATATATATATATATATATATATATATGGCATCAGTACGGACTCAGTAAGTATGTTGCAGGTGAGAAAAGGGGGTTTAAACCCTCCACTAGCCTTAAATCTTGTCAAGAACAGCTAAAATAAGAATAGGTCCATAAAGAAAATAATTACAGCCATACTCTTAGTTATTTAGGTAAATAATCCTATAAAACGAAAAAGGACGTGAAATATTAATGGAAGGGGCAAAGCGAAGCAATCAATGATGGGGAAGTTATGTACGAGGCCAGTGAGTTTCTAGTGGAACATGAAAAATAGACGTGAATTAGACTAAGACCAAATGAGAAACTTTCTAGCTAAAATATTAGGGTTGGAATGGAAAAAAACGGTGATATTGAAAAACTAGCCTAAACCCTTGATTTTCCTTAAACCTGGTATTTAGTTTCCAATAAAATAATTAAAATTATTTTTTTATAATTATTAAAATCTTTTTTTTTAAGACCTTTTAGACATTTTATGGGCATTGAAAAATGGACACTAGAAATATGCAATGAAATTTAACAACCTGCGATCAATTTTACTAATGAATATTAGTGTTCTGATTTCCATTAGATAATTGCAGCTGTTATACAAAAGATAAATTTTCTTTTTCTGAAAATATTTAGTCCTCCCATCTCGTATTCTTAACGATACCAAAAATATCTTTGACGCTATGATGCCTCATTTAGCTGATTGATACCATATTATCGAAGTCAAAACATTTTTTAATTTACTTCATGGTAAAAACTCTCCAGTTTTATAACCTTTTACTTCAAAATCCTTACGTCTGAAAACAGACAATCGATGATTTGGAAATATAAAAATACCTTAAATATGTGAAGAAAGAAAATAAGGGTTGAAATGACCTAAAAATAGTCCATTGAACTACCCTTACACGGACAAACATGCTTTTGGTCGGTCGAGCCCTATCTAGGAAACCTACCCCACTGAAACCTCTTGTGTTTTGTTTACTTCTTCACTATTTTTCTAGCTAAACAAAAGACAGTCCCGTCACATAGTTTTAATATCCGATAAATATAAATAGCTATTATGGAAAACAATCCTTTGCTTAACGATAAAAAGTTCCATAAAATTATTAATTAATCCATGATACTGTTCAGGTTACTACAGCCACCTATTCTCATCCATTGAAGGGTAGTTCTCTTTCTCCCTGCTCATTATTTCGAATTCTATGGTAATTCTACTATTTACTACTAGTCACGAACCATTTGGTCAGTCAGGATACTCTCTGTTCCGCCCATTTTTGTGCCCTTAATTCGGGCAAGCCAGATATTTATTACGGCAGACATAATCTATAAGTGATGATGGGAACGGAATTATTTGCAAAACTAAAATTTTGTTCACGAATGGGGTATAACGAGGCTACAAAAGATTTTTAGCCGCAGAGTTTTAGTCATAAGACATGCTAGTTGTTTACTCATGTAACAAGTGTGAGATTAATTAAGAGAAACCACTGACGTCTAAGAAGTAACTATTAAACTATCAGGTATTTACTCGAGTATCCAATTAAAAAGTACTTCATACTGGCGTAAGTAAATCTGCTTTTTGGAAATGATTCACCATCGAAAGTGCAAAACAGCGACATATGGTACGGAAAAAGATGTTTATAAAATCTCAATCATTTGTTTACACTTTTCTTAAAATAAAATTAATGAATGTTGTGTGCTCTGCTTCTGATTATCCACGGTTTGAATTTAATCGAAGTAAATATCCTTTACGGATAAGAAAGCTTGGTTTAATACTTTAGAGGGTAAGTAGCCTTGCTCTTATAAGTATAAAGATTTCATACTCAGTAAGATTTAATATGAATTGTATTATATTGTCACCTGCTAAAGCTGTACTTCAGATAAATTACCGTGAAAGTGTGGAAAAGACACAAGAAAAGGCGAAAGAAAAAGCGGAAGAAAGAGAGAAAGAGAGAGAGGACGAATGAGAGAGAAGTAGAGGAACACGTTGAGGGAGATAGAGAGCCAGAGAATGAGAGTGGGCGTAACAAAGGGATAGAAGAATTGGAAGAAAAATAGAGGGAGAGAGAGAGGGAGATAAAGAGAGAAAAAGCGATAGGAAATGAGAGAAAAGAAAGAGAATAGAATTAACGAGTAGGGAAAGAATTAGTGGAGGAAGTTATGATAGAAAGCAAAAATAAAAAAAAAACTAAGGGACTAGATATAAAGGACGAGAGGGATTTGAGAGAGAATAATATAATGATAGACAGAGAGAGGCATTGGACTTCTGAACCGGGCATCTCTCAAGGGGGTAGCACATTTTAAACGACGTGAGGTGACGTCTCTAACATCTGTCGCTTGCGCCGTTGTTGGGAATGGTGGCTAAAGGGAGGGAAAAGGAGTGACTACCCCGCCTTTAAGGTGAAGGATATACGGGGAGTTGGAAATGGGGCAAATTGCGCGAGAGGGATTTCTCTCGCGACGTTTTGAGTGCTGCGGGCGGCAAAGTGTCAGCATGCTGTGCGATCGTTCATGGCGGCACTGCGTGGAATACGCGACGGCGGTGGGTGACTAGGACTCTTCTTCACTCATTCAGTCACTTGCAGACAGTAATCACTCCCTACAGCGAATAATTAATGAATGACACCCTCTATGTTTTAATCTCATTGCAGTCATCGGGCCTAGAACTTGAGAATGTCTGCCACATGATGCCCGCGCGCTATTCTTAAAACGTCACCTCATCAAATAAATTTTAATATTAGTGGCACGTTATATTTACTTTAGTATTCCTTTTTATACGTATATAAGTAAACGGGTTGGTACCAGTGACCTAGATTTATTATTAGTTACGGGAGTAAAGTGTTATACATGTTTTATTTTTTAAAGCCTTATTATTTTACATTAAATCGCATTATAGTAATGAAAGCTTGACTTCTCAGATTGCTTATTTTGCAAGACTTAGACTCCAATATTTTTATGGATTGATTTTTAAATAATTAAGAAATATGAGCATTAAATAGACTTTTACCACTGCCCCATTAATGGAAGGTAAAAAATACTTTGTTGAAATACAAATTTATATTTATTGTTCCTAGATAAGGGTAGACATTAAGAAAAAAATGCAAGTGTAAATGTAAAAGTGTCTTACCTCAGACTAAGTTGCTATTCAGTTTAGTCGAAAAATACTTCAATGATATTAATCAAACGCTCCATGAATTTTTACAATGTTGCGTGGACGAACCAATAATTCTAATTAGCCCTAATCACACCAAATACTTCAATGGCTGGTAGCCCAACACAATCTGGCATACGCCCCCGGGGCGGCTTTCGTGGTTAGTTGTTTCAAAGGTGATGTAACAAGGTTGATGTAGAGGAAAGATGGATAATAATGAAAATTTATTTCAGATCAAAACATATTCTGGAGCTAGAACTCATTAATCTATCGTAGCTGGCTGATTTAATACCGTATATGCTATCTAATTTTCCAACGATGAGATTAATTCCTAAAATCAAAAAAGATATTATATGCAGTTCGTATGCATTATGTTATTGAATAACATTAAACGGCAAGATACGCCGTTTATTAAACTTTTCAACTATTTCATTTGCTTTCTCAGAGTAATTAAGAATTTGTAACAATATGAAACGATATTTAATGTATTTATTAATAAAAACTAAACTTGTAATAAAGAATTAACAAAAAAACATCAAAATCCATCGTGCTGATTTATTTGCTATAACACTTTGCAGACGGAATATCATTGTTCGCGCTTGCAATGGAACGCTAACATATGAATCATAAATATATAGCTGGATTGCAATAGTAATAAATAAAACCGAGTACGAGTTTCGTGGCTGGAGATAAAAATTTCCCTAGCAGAACCTCTTCAGAATCCCGTATTCATTGATGTCTCAATGCTGAATATTTCATCTGGAAGGTGCACCTGATCCCGAAAGACGAACGGAATTTGTAACGTGTGCTTTAATAGCGAAAAGTGCAAGATATATATCTTTTTAGTAATAACGATAGCAGTATCAACCAAAAATACGCTGGCTCATAATATGTAAAGGCGTTTTGACTCGACCTTATTTCGCTGTGAGTCTATAAGATAAAGAGCAATCTTTGAGTTTTTAAGGGAACTCACGCATCCAATTTAGTCCTACTTAAAGGTATTTCTGTCTCCTCATACGCTACTCACTTGATTTAGTCGAACAAGTGAGCCATTTCTATGTTATTAAAGTGTACTTATAAAAGAGACGGGTAGAACAATCAAGAGTGTCAAATTACATTTTATAAATTGATAATTGTTATTCAGTAAACCAATCGCCAAATAGTATATGTATAAATTATGTTATAAGTGATGTGTAAAATAGTAGAAATAATTAATCATAGAGTTGTTGGAATTTTTTGATAAGAAAACCCCTATTACCTCCTCATATACCTCAAACATCGCTCTTGCTACAAGCGATGAATTGTTGTGCTATTTATTACCATCAATTATCATCACTACAAGTGATCTGGCGGGTAAAAAATATTTTTACTTCTCTAAAAATAATCTTCATAATTAATTTCCTTTAAATAATATTGATACCAATGTCTTCGATGTTACCTCAGGGGAAAAATGTTAATAATATAATTTCATAATAGTATGAGAAGAAATGAAATGGTTTTTAACAAAAGATTCCGTTATTTCAAAAGGAATATTGCAAAAATAGGTGTAGATTAAGTGGCACTCCAAACTCGTAATGTTACTTACTCCTTGTAAATGATAGTGTAACGTCAGATATTGATGAAATGAATATCGAGGAAAATAATGAGTAATATTAGGTGATTATTTAATCGAAACCGGCAGGTTCTTTTCAAAACGTGCGGAGTGAATTTGGCAAAGGAGATTTCTTGATTTTGTGGATGTGATTTGATTTTTTTCGTTCTTCTGTTTGAATAATTTACAATAAGTGGGTATAGGTGAAGTATTCCTTTATTTACAAACCAATTGATTAAATATGCAAATTTGTGATATTAGTATTTAAGAGTATGTTGCTACACAATTCCATAACTTATTTCAAATCACTATTTACCGTAAACTGAGTTTGGCACAAATCATTGCAATCGGAAAAGAAATCACTTCAAAATAAGGAATGAAAAATGAATTAATTCCTAACACTACCCTCTAGCAAAGCCAATTATTATTGTAAGGATATCTTAATGTAATAAGAGCAACATTGCAGACTATCAAATAGGAGGAAAAACGAAGAAATCTACTGGTGCGCTTATAAATTTAAGAAGTTACTTGTAAAGATGATTAAGGGGTAAGAAAGGGAAAAAATGGTGCTTATGGCTTATTGAGTTAACATTTATACTGAAGCAATACTCTCATCTTCTTTTGATACAAGCAATCAGAATATATGATGATATTCAAATGAGTTTGTACTGATTTGAAACCAGTTTACGATGACGGACATTTCTAAGGTGTAGTCTAATCCGGAAATTCCCAAGAAATATTTTAAGCCTATTTCATTGAGCTGAATTGAAAAGCCTAATCGAAAGATAATTTACTTAAAATATCTGCTATATTATTTTCTAAAATTTCTATGGCTCCCTGCAATCACTTGATCACATGCTGCTATTCTTACAGGTTTCACAAAGCCATTTAAAAACAAGTGAATGCGAACAAAAATATTATGGTTACTTGGTGTTCAGTAACTTCATGAAAGACTTGATATGTACAGAAATGTACTTTTGCGTTTTATTAAATGAACCTCATCCATGTTTTCACATGTTTCCACAAACAGCACTTTGGCCTTTACATCAGACTTTTAACTATGATATGGTAATAGAAACAATCAGAAAAATCAAAGCTGTAGATGGAGAAAAACCCACGTAGGCAGGAACCGGTCCCGCGACTTCTGGGTTGGCTGGGGAGGACGTTACCTGGCCACCACTGGGGCCGCCAATAACTTAAATATATTGATATTTCCCAAAACTTTCTATGAGATGCAGATTGAATTGATTTTTACCCATTAGTGTAAAAACTTTAGATTGGTAACGTGGAATGAACTATTGTGTACGTCAATACCTCTTCCTCATGAAATAGACTATTTGCTATATTTCACCTTGCATATTTTGCGAAGATGGAACATTAAACACATACTTTTTTAATAAGTAAAGCAAACTTCAATTCCAACAGTTTGGCACCTATATTCAAATATTGATCCTTGAATAAATCATTCATTCAACACGGAGAGTTGATCAGGATGACTTATTACTAAAATAATTTGATTTTGCATTCTTTACTTCTTAGTCTTCCCACTTGTTTGTGTTTGACACGTATTCTCATTTAACATTCTATTCAGGTCTTGCAATCATTCTCTTCCAAACCACGTTCTCTTAGCATATGGTTTTTTCGGTTATTAATATTTTCATAGGTCGTCCACGTTTCCATTTCCATAAGGTGACCATTATAATAGAATTATTCGCTATATTTAATTGCCCATTCTTCGAACATGTCCTTGCAAACATATCCTTAGATACGCATCTTATTGTTTCAGGAATACAAATAGTTACATAGTTGTAGATCAATGGGCCTGATTAGAGTAAAACGGAAATATGGGCCAGAAGAATAAATATGTGATGCTGAAAATCTCCAGGTTTACCACTTCAAGTATGGAGGTGGGATATTGGTCGACGATGTAGGGCCCAATCTCTCAGGAGCAGCCTCGCTGGGGTTTCGCATTCCCGCAAAATATTGACCACGGGCGATAGGTTCGTTCTATATTTCTCAAATTACGGACTGTGCTTTGACGACGGAGAGACTTTGTAATATTCACTCACTAGAGCTGCCGCCGCCAGTGGTGCGGCATTGCGAGTAATGGAGACGAAAAGATTAATATACGTGCATATACGCATATGTTGCGGCTGCTTGCCGGTGTTGACTAGTGACGGAGAAAATTTTGCAAGGAATGGGAATGACTGCATCTCAAATGACGTTGCTAGCGATGGTATCGTATAACGCCTTCTTACCCGAAGCGATGAACAAATTGAATCAGCGAGTTCTTTTGCTCTCACCCCGGCAACATACGCATTTGAAAATATCCAGTTTTCTGCCACTGGCTATAAATTCTAAGTACGTGCATGGGTGTTATTTCAGAAGATCCGCTATAAAAAAAGAATCATGCGCATTCTTACTTCACATTTCGTGAATATTGAATAACTAGGAGCAAATTTAATACATAAGACTTAGAGGATGATTTGGACCATCATGATATGAATTTGGAAAAAATTAATCATTCCAATATCCTTCTTTTTGGCCGTAGAAAACGCTATCAAAAAAATCAACAGCAAAATTGAAAAAAATTTCGTATCTTGAAAAAAGTTGTAATTAATTAGAGAATGTAATTAATTTGCCATTATATAATTTGCCATTTACCCTGTAAGTGCCTGCCAGTAATTCCGTGGTTTTCACCTATTGTTACTATATATGATAAATATTTTTCATCGATCAAAGGGAGTGAAATCAGGTAGGTTAGCAAAAAATGTTTCAACTTCGGTAAAATTGTTGCATTAAAATTGGGTTATTCATAAATTAAATAAAAATGATTGTTATTTAACTTATGAACAACCTTGCATTGGCTTCCATGAATTTAACGACGAATTAAGGTAGACATGAAATATTGCTTCAACCATTCTGCCTCTATGCGAAAGGATATTCAATATTAAGTATCAGAGGAGGTAGGATAGATTTGCGAAACCTAAAGCCATATATTTGAAGAACTCGGAACCGCTTTTGAACATTTTACTTGTTTACGTGGCCCATTTTTTCTTGACATCATTTTAAGATCTGCTGGATCTCATTAGGAGCAAAAGCGTTCATCATTGGATTCCTCCAAGTCTTCCACTATCCAACTTGCTTCATCCCTTTATATCTCCCCCACTACCCCGCCTTTATATTCCATTCTAGTCACTTGTTCGCGTTTTAACTGACGATTTTTTTTTACCGGGCCGTCCCAAGTCGTTTGTCCCTTAAGTATGCATTCCGAGAAAAAACGGAATTGCGTACTAAGCCTATCTCCCACTCACCCACATCTCACTGGTCCTTCGGAGAGTGAATCCGCCTCTTCTCTCTGAAAGATTTCACCTCCCTCCCCAGCGTTCCGTTTTATTCTAAGGGTCAAAATAACCTTCGTTAGTCGGCAATCGATGTTGCCGCCTTTTGTTTGGGAGCCTTATATAAAGACAAAAATTTTCATCACCACGAAATCTTCAGCGTAAAAAGCTTGCGAAGGAAGAAACGTTTTCCCAATTCATGCTCAACTACGTTTCGCATCGACTTTTATCTCGAAAGAAAAAGAAAGCGTAAGACTTAATCTTTTTCTTTAATTGCTCACTCGTCAATATTTTACTTAATCCGTAAATATACATCTTGAGTGTCTTTCTAATCAATACTTCAATTAAATAGACTCTTTTGAGTAACATCAAGGTTATTTATATCCATCATCAAACGTTTTCCATTATCCATTTCCATTAAGTATTATATTATACTTCAAAATAAGACGGAAAACACACACATATATATATATATATATATATATATATATATATATATATATATATATATATATATATATATATATATAATTTAATTGAGTGTAAAGAGAAAGAGTGCTTGTCTTAGCAGGATGTTCAAAAATGTTCACAAAATAGCATGCTTTGAAGAATCACCACAAGGATGCAGCATATCAGTATTTATATTGAAGGGATACGCATTTATTTCCAGGAGTAGAAATGAAAATTAGCAGAAAAAGTCTTAAGAAATATTCTGAACATATTTTTTAAAGTAACATAGCGGATATGGATGTCGGTGAATGAGGGCGATAAACGAGGAATATGGGTTTAAAGAAAGTATATAAATGATAAAGGTAAATCGATAAATTATGAGTGGATTTTTAAAACTTTAATTCACTGATAATTCAATGAAGTCTCTCTCCTTAACGAGTTATTCGTTATCGCGGAGAAATGACAAATACATTCAAGTTTTATTTTAGTTTTAAGTAAGAACAACATAATTTTGCTCCATTAAATAACTATATTGAAATAGATTTGGACGGAAAAATGTATGTTGAAATTTTATCTGTGAAATTTCAATGTTTATCCAAGAAAAGAGAATGAATCATAAGCTTAAACTTAACTTACAAGTTCATAAAATGTTTCCCCGCATACATTCGTACTGCTTAGATAAGGGAAGTAGTAACTACAAAAGTTATTAATGTAAAATTAATACATATACTGTACTTTGATGCGCATTTCTAGTAATATCTGGAACTCAATATGTGGTTTATACGTTTATACACAAAATCCATCATCCTGCTCTATATCAAGTCCCTCTTCAGCTCTGAGTACACTATATATATATATATATATATATATATATATATATAATATATATATATATATATATATATATATATATATATATATATATATATATATATATATATATATATATATATGATTTTGATTACCAAGATGGCCGCCAGTAGTAGAACACGTGTCTCTCTCACTCCTACGCTTTTCTACTTTTGTGTCGTTATTTCGCTACTTTCTCCGAGTTTTTCCACGCGAATTCTTGTGCATATATCCTGTGATCATTATCCATGTGAAGATATCCCAGTTCCTCAAGATACTTTCAGTTACAGAAGTTTTTACTTTTCCGCCTTCGCATCAAGTGGTTTATCCCCCTGTCGCCTCCGTTTCCCCGTCAGCCTGTCTCCTGGCTCCCGGCGACTCCTCGGACCCTCGCCGACTGCCTCGACGCCACACTCTCGCTGCGGAGTTGTCATCCTGCTTCTCATCCTGCTCTCGGGTGATGTGAACCTTAACCCCGGCCCTCCTTTTGCCCCCCCAGTGCATGTGTACTACCAGAATGTGAGAAGTCTTAAAAACAAACTATCAATTTGTGACTCCCATGCGCATGAACTTGCGCAATTTGATATAATTGCGTTATCCGAAACTTGGCTGTCCCCCTCATTTGCCGATGGTGAATTATCCTTCTCGGTCTCACACAGTGTTTACCGCCGAGATCGTCTGACTAGAGGTGGCGGGGTGCTCCTTGCCATTAATTCCAAGTACCCCTCAAAGCGACGCAAAGACCTCGAAACTGCTTGCGAAATCGTATGGAGTGAAGTCTCTCTACCCCATTGTGCGCATTCCAAAGTTAATAAAATCTTTGTTGGCTGTTTTTACCGTCCCCCAAGCAGTGATATCTCGGTTCTCGAAAACTGTCTTGATTCTGTGTTTAAAACTATTAATCTTGGTCCAATTATTTTAGTTGGTGACTTTAATTTATCCATTCAATGGGACACCCCAACGCATGGTACCCCTCTCAATGGTCACGACGAATTCTTCATTGAACATTTTATAAGTGCTCTACAACTTTCGCAATACTGCACCCAACGCACCCGAAACCTGGCAACCCTGGACCTTCTCCTCTCGTCCGTTCCCCCTGAGGCTCTTACCCCGGGAAGGAATATTTTCAACTCTGACCACGAGTCTCTGGATGCAGTTTTCCGCATTAGAGGTTCCCGGAAACTCCGCGGGGATCCCCCTGCCCACATGAAGCCTTTCCCTGCCTGGTCGAAGGTCCGCTGGGAGGACGTTAATCGCTGCCTCGACCTTCTCCCCTGGGGTGTGCTTACCGCTTTGTCTCCTGAAGAAGGGGTGGACTTCCTTTACCTTGTTATTGAAAGTGTGATAAAAGATTTCGTCCCTCTTGTGAAACCCAAGTCAAAGAAATTCCCGTCGTGGTTTAAGCCGGACACTGTGCACCTTCTGGGTAACAAAAATCGCGCTTGGTACCTGTATAAAAATTTTCCGAACGAGAACACTCGGCGTTCTTTCATCGAATTACGTCGCTTTTCCAAATCTCTCATCCGTCGCGACTACGAAGAATATACACTAAGGCTATCATCGTCCATCACATCTGACCCAAAAAAATTCTGGTCGTTTGTCAATCGTCGTCGTTATCGACCGCAGATTCCCGTTGCTGTTTCTTATGGCAATGCTAAAGCTGTGGGACCTGAAAGACCGAACTTATTTCTGAAATTCTTCACGGAATGTCTGACTCCTGCTTTTAACCCTCCCGTCTCTAGCGATCTTTCCCTCACTCCAAGTTGTTGCTACTCTTTATCCCAAATCCAAACCGATTCCCGGTAGGTTTTTAAATTCCTTTGTAAGATCACCCTCCGTCGCTCCCCTGGCCCCGATGGCATAAGTCCTATATTTGTACGCAACTGCGCTTCCTCCCTCTCTCTTCCCTTAAGCCTCTTATTAAATCGCTGCTTTTCCCTCGGTACTTTCCCCCCCCCAATGGAAATCCGCTAATGTTATCCCTATTCTTAAAACTGGAATTAAAAATGAAATATCTAACTATCGCCCTATCTCTTTACTACCTATTCTTTCTTCTGTTTGCGAGAGGATTATTCTCAACAGACTTTATTATTTTACTTCCCCTTTTCTGTCTAGCAACCAACATGGTTTCCTTCCGGGCAGGTCATGCTTGACCAATTTAGCACTTTTTCAACACCACGCTGTTAGTGCGATAACAAGTAAGACTCAATTAGATGCCATCTTCTTGTATTTCTCAAAAGCCTTCGACTCTCTCAATCATAAATAACCTCCTCATTAATAAACTCAGTCAGCGTTTTAACGTTCATGGAAACTTTCTCAAATTACTGACCAGCTTTCTTTCGAATAGAAATCAGCGAGTAATACTATCTGGCGCCTCATCTCCTTGGTCCTCTGTGACATCTGGAGTTCCTCAAGGTAGTATTCTCGGACCATATCTTTTTAATCTGTACATTGATGACTTAGCTTCCCTAGTCCCGACCTCCCTAGCCCACACGTTACTATATGCCGACGACTGCAAAATTTTTAAGGAAATTAATTCCCCCACGGATTGCTACCACCTTCAGGAGGCTTTAAATAAAATTTCAGATTGGTGCAGCACATGGATGCTAAATTTAAACTCAAATAAATGCAATACTCTAGTTCTCTCCCTAAAAAAATCTCCTCTTACCTTTAACTATACAATTAATTCAGTTCCTCTGAATCGTGTTGCTTCTGTCAAGGATCTTGGTGTATTAACTGATCGCAAACTAAATTTCTCAGGTCATATCAAAGCAGTTAAATGCAAAGCCATGTCTCTTCTAGGTCTACTTTACCGCTACACAGAAATAAAAGATGTACAATCTCTAACCGCATATTTCTCAACCATTATCTTACCATTAATTACCTACTGCTCCCCTATATGGTCAATGTCTGCCCTATCTAACCTTAATACCCTTAACACGATAACTAATTTTTTCAGTAAAATTGTCAAGTACAGAGTCCCCCATCTTCGGGACTCGCCTACTGAATCACTTCTTTCCTCGCTCTCGATTTGTAATCTCTCCTCTCTACGTCTAAAACCCGATTTAAAACTCATGCATAACACCCTTAACTCCATTAACGACTGTCCTGAACTAATTTCCCTTATCAATTTCAGAGTTCCCCCCCGAGTTACCCGCGATCACTCTTTATTCCACCAACCCGTTCCCAGATTGTCCCTCACCAAACGGTCCCTTTTCTTCCGTCTCCCCGCTTTACTGAATTCCCTTCCCGAAAGTATTGACCCCCTCTCACTCCCAGCCAACACATTTATAAACCTTTCTCTGACACATCTCTCACACCTCCCTCAATAGTATAGTCTTGTTGATGTTTGTATGTTTGTGTCCTTATATGTTCCTGTTATATGTGTCACTGTAAATTGGCAATCCTGCTGTATGTGCACAATTTTTACTAAATAAATAAATAAATAAAAAAAAATATATATATATATATATATATAGCACTCAGAGCTGAAGAGGGACTTGATATAGAGCAGGATGATGGATTTTGTATTTTGTTAGGAGTAATAAAATGTTTGTTTGGTAGTTGTGTCCATCCAAAAACCTACCTTAACCGGTAGATTACCTTAAAAAAAATATATATATATACATATACCAAACCATATATATATATATATATATATATATATATATATATATATATATATATATACATATATATATGGTAGGATGAAGCGATTTAATAAGCTTAAGCGTTGGCAGCCCTCAAGAAAGTGATCCCATTGCTCATAAATATATGAGGAAAGGCTAAAATAATTTCCCGCAAGGGAAAAAGGGAGAGCCAATTTTTTTCTTTTTGACCTGATGTACCCGTGCGATGGCTTTAGATCGGCTTCTTGGGCTCTGATCCCGGAGCTCAATCGAGATAAACGGCGTGCACTGTGTTATTTTTAGATTAATCAAGGCAATTAATGATTGATGAGAAATTCATATCATAATTAAATACACGGATCAGCTTAAAAAGCTATCATTAATTAGATGAGTTGTAGAAAAATATAACGATAAGGTAATAGAAAACTGCGACGAGAAATTATGATATTACTCCGCCTAAACATTGATACAGAACTTGGAAAAGATTGAAACAAAAAATGCCGGATCTGTTAAAAATACCGTTTGAAAAGAGCAAGCGACATGGGTACAAGTGAAATTTGCTCAAAGCCCTTGGTTTGGAAACAGAGCTAACATGTTTTGGTCTTTTAGACAGGCTCAAGACACTTGAGCTTTCTTGCAACAACGAGGGTATTACTATGCCACCCCATTTCAATTGTAGATCTGACCATCGAGATAAAGGAAGAGGAACACAAATCTTTACCAAATAGTCTAGCATTATCAAGTTAAATCAAGAGTCTAGTATTAAATCTTTCTTAAATTGCTACAAAATGAAACCCAAACAAACGAATATATTTACCTAGAAACATAAATTTAATGAATTAGGAAACTATTATATGATGAACCGATAAGGCCTAAAAGTGTATATTAAAGCGAAGGTATTTTTATATTAGCAAATTTATATTCAAATATATTAAATAATATTTGTGCATGCATGGTTGGCACTCAACCAACCCCAGCCACGCTCCCTTGTGGTGGCTTGTGAGGCATTGTTTGGGTATAGATTTAATATAGTTAATTACAGGAGCAAAGAACGATCCGGAGACTTTAAAATGACCCTACGTAATCATGTCAGTAAGTAAAGAGCATTAAAATTCTGAACTTTAATTAAATTGATAATAAAATATGCCACACAAAAAGGTCAATGGCTGAATAATTTTGCTTTTTTTGGGAAAGCTAAGCAAATTTACCATTGAAATGACATTTTTTCCTTGATAAACCTGAATTTTAGTACCCACTTAATCTACGCACGTAGAAGTAAAGAGCAGTAACGTCAGCCAGATGGCTCAGACTCTCAACCTTTGAATGAAGAGAACAGAGTTAAATTGGCAAAAATCGTCTTCCCGTAACCCACCTCATACGAAAATTAAATCGGGTATAACATGAGCATTTGCAAGAAACTTACTATTCTATCTGACGTACATTTTTACGATGTATCACAAAATATATAGCTTCAAAATTAAAAATTCGATTCCTCTAGCTGAACATAATTAAGTCTTGAAGTAATTTGAATGTATCGGTCCATTGATCGAAGAAAATAAAAAGGCATAGGCGTGCGCTCACCTCTGATTGAGCAGCATTGAATAAGAGCTTGCTCAGTGCTTGAATTTGAATGACATGACAAAATTATCTATATCTAATTATCAAAATTATCTATCCCACGTAAAAAAATGACAGGCAGATAAAATTAAAAGTTTCCCTTCAAATGCAAGACATTACGAGGTACTGCTATAAGGATTAACAGAACCATATTTGTATCAAGAATACTATATGCTCATTACTATACCGATACTATGGAAGAACTAAATATTTTTTTGTGAGTGTTTATACATTCAGATATTTCAGATTTTTTGGGTGATTTTGCCCAATTTCAGAGAAAATGTATATAGCTAAAAATGAAATATGAGATCATTATACCTACATATAAAAATATATATATCCGACTCAAAATCAGGAAAACGTACGCTTTTCCCAGCGAAATATGTTTCATTTAAACCGGATCTCAAGTTTCCGATGAATTCAAATAATATAACAATTTTTCGAACACCATATTTTTTGATAAAATTACAATTATCAATAAAATATCTCTGAAATGAGCTCAATTACCATGTATTTATTGGAAAAGCTCGTGTAATAAAATTGGACAAAGGCGTAGTGACTGCGGTTATAAATAATGTGCTTGGCTTAGAACTAGAACTCCGTATAGGGGACTCGATTATGTGTAGAGATGAATTCCTATTTCCTATCCAATATGGTGGGAAACAAATGATAAACAGCAATACCACACTGCTGTCTAGCAAGAAAAAAAAATTGCGCAATATTAAAAAAAATCTCGTAAGGAACTCGCTTATTTATTTATCCCGTGCAAATGTATTTTGATATTGGAAAAAAATCAAAGATCCTTGGCTGTTGAAATGGTGCTCCCTTTGGAGACCTCCTCCTCGAATCAAAGAGTTCCTTCGTCATTCCCCTTTCAGCGCGCGTTCCATGCACGCAGGCAATCTTTTTGAGAGAAATAAGGAGAGAGGGAGGAAGGAAGGGGGGAAAAAGAAAACGATAAAAAATAACACCTTTCCATTCTGCTTTACGGAATATCCGGGATCCTTTCTCTTTTCTCTCCTCTTCTACAGTCGAACTCCTGGAACACACACACACACATGAACACATTCACGTTTTCCTATCCCATTTATCCCTCTCTCCCCATACCCACACTCACAAACCTCTCGCATTTCTCCCTTTTCCTCATCCCTCCCGACGCTACACCCCGTGCACACACTCTCTTCCCGTTCCTCCTTTTCCGACGAACCGAAAACCCCGCGCGTGGCGCCCCAGTGAATAGGTCGGGCGGGTGGGAGATGGAATTGGGAGGAGTGGGAGACGGACTTGGAAAAATAAGAAAGGGAGTAAGGGAAAAAAAAGACAAAACAGGAGGGCGGCCGAGGATGGAGATTCCGTCTTCACTTTTTCTTTTATTTCAATTCAGGGAGGAAGGAAAGTTAGCAGTGCTGGCGTAGCGGCAGTTCGCCGCAGTGGTAGGTGGTACCATAGGGGATAAACTTCTGCGCCCCTCGCGGTATGGGAAGCGGAGCTTGTAAATGATTGCTGTACCGTGAAAAAAGAGATTCCCGTATACATCTCCATGATAAGTATCTATTTAGCCAAAGTTCCACTTTGAAAGGTTTTCTCTTTTTTTTATTTTTTGATGGCATCGACCGATGACAAAAAACATTAAAAACTGAATCCTATGTAGGTGTACGTTTTTTTTGTAGTGAGCGGTTGACGGGGCAGTTCCCATCAATGTCTCGTGCTGTGGTACTTGGAAAAAGCAAACTATTTTATTCCTCTGGATCTCGCGATCTATTTTCTCGAGTTTTATCGGAGATGTAACCTTTGACATTTTGGCAGAAATTCGGATCAAGTCTTTCCAGAATTTTCCTGAAATATTATCGCATTGAATATTTGAAAAGCAAAAAAATTGTAATATATATATTTTTTTCTAGTAAAAATAAAAAAAATGTATTTCTCTGCAGTAACCTAGAAAAAATTCACCACTCTAAATTCTCTCACACGTTGTTTTACTGCATATGAATATATTTCATAAATTATTCAGAGAGTATAGAGTAATATGTTTCAGAAATGAAAGAGGAAAAATATGAAGGTGATGTTGAATACCAAAACCAAATACTGTGATGGATTTAATACTTTAACATCACTACAATGTGTAGACATTGAATAAGAAATAAAGTAGCATGAAAAATTTTAGGCTATACGTTTCAAGGTGAATTGTGCAAATAATATGGAAAGACTTGTCGTTGATCAAATGTAATACGTGGTATTCTTCTATTATGTTTCATAAAACAAAACTAATAAAAATACCCAAATAGAACCTTAAACAACAACATTATTCCATCAGAAAATAATTGAAGTATAAATAAGATGAACCTTAAGACATAATCATACAACAGTAAAACCTGACGGAAGATGTGGTGCCACAAAAAGTGTGGAAGAAGTTGACCTTCCTGAAAAGTAAAATAGCATGACGCGGGAGACGCGGTCTGAACATTAAGAGCGTCAAGGGTAGGATGGTCCATTTGAATGGAGGCCAAGAAAATATTTAACAACATAAAAAGACTGTGTAGAAACAGATTTAGCACCACCACAAATAGGTTAAGAACTATATACAACGGAGTCAATCTCAATACGGCTGTGAGGTGTGGGGAGAGAGGCTAAATTACAGTAGAATCAGGAGGAAACTGGAGGAGGCCCGAAGATCATGCCTAACTGCAATCCAATGGTAATTGCAGGTACAAACTGGTCTGTAATGCAGCTCTAAAAATAATGATCGGGAGACACCCGATAGTATTCTAAATAGAGGGAAAAAGAATCAAGTCACGACTGAAAGACATGATCACTCTGGGAGATGTAACTTTGTCCCCAACTGAACAATGGAGCAGGAACCGGAAGTTTATTAGAGCGCTTTGGAGAAATAGGAACGAGAATGGGAAACATTAGAAAAGGGGTAAAAAACCAGACAATTTCTATCTAGCGTGAAGGAAAGAATGAAGATCAAATTTAAAACTTCCAAAGATACTATGCAAATTTAAACGGGACAGGGGGAGTTTAGATCATACCTCAAAAAAATAGGGAAAAAAGGAGGAGACGTGTGAGTGCATGATGGAGGAGGACACGGCAATACACCAAGTTCTTTATTGCCAAATTTATGCTGAGGGAAGACGCGAACAGGAAGCTTTCCATGGATATCTGCATTGAGTCCAACAAATTGGGAATTATTTACACCAGAAACCGATTAGGAAAATATTGGATAGATTTATCAACAAAAGATAAAAGGGGGACGGGGAGACCGACAGAAAGAAAGGGTATAGGAAAAGTAATCAGAACAATAAACTACAACTGTTAAATACTAATGGATCTACAAGGGTATAGTAAATATGTTCAGGACAATTATCTGTAATTATGCAACTATGACTCATATTTTGTTTGACGAATTAAAAATTGTCAGCCCGATGTGTGCCGCGATTGCTCACGGTGGACAACAAGCTCATCCTGCTTTCAACTTTGGAGCAGTGTTTGCAGCAATTTAAGCGAGATCCGAAGGTGTTTTTGCATCGTGATATCACTGTTGATGAAACCTGGATTCATTATTACACACCAGAAAGTAAGTAACAATCAACACAATGGATTTCTCCCGGTGAATCTGTTCCAAAGAAAGAGAAGATTGTCCAATCGGCCGGAAAGGTCATGGCGAGGGTTTTTGGGATGCAAGTGGCGTCATACTCATGGATTTTTTACAAAAAGGAAGAACGATCACTGGGAAATACTACAGTGAGTTAATGGACCGCTTTGACAAATAATTGAAGGAGACACGGCCGCATTTGGCGAAAAAGAAGGTGCTGTTTCACCACGATAAAGCACCAGCACATTCATCCGGAGTTGTCGCCGCCAAACCGCATGAACTACGTTATGAATTGCTACCGCACCCCCCGTATTCACCCGATCTGGCTCCCTGCGACTTATTCTTATTCCCTAACATGAAGAAACTGCTCGTGGGAAAAAATTTAGCTCAAATGAGGAAGTTATCGCCGTGACAGAGGCGTATTTTGGAGAGTTCGACAAATGCTATTTTTGGGGGGTTAAAAATATGGTCGGAACGTTGGGAGAAGTGAATCTTTATAAAATGGAACTATGTTGAAAAATAAAAAAAATGTTTTTGAAAAAATGGTTTCTTCATTTCTAACACGGATACTTATTGAACCGCCTTCGTATAAATGAAACAGAAATTCTCCAAAATAAATTTCAATACGCTATGATAGGTATAGAAAAATGTGTATTTCATAACAACACTAACAGAGTTATAATTACCAAAAATGTTCTTTAAATATATCCTGCTTGAAATATTATCATATAAATTCTTATTCGGAATTTGTGATAGATTGATGGGAAAATTTAATAAACAATGCAAATGGCTATTTATTATTTTAAATATATTATTTTATTAATATTATAAAATAACTATGCTATATTTAGTATTGAAAATAGAATATAATATTTCTGAGCGCGGCTAAAAGGGCTTCCAAAGTTAATTGAAATTAGTTTGGTACGAATTGACTCATATGCAAAAACAATTTAATCTAAATGAAAAAAGTGACTTTTACTCAACCTGCTAAGCGTAATAAAGACAAGAGCACGTTTAAGAATTTTGCCTCGGGCAATCGCGGACCGACTTCAATAAATAACATTCACGTGAGAGGCGCATGCGTCTCAACTAAATTTCCTCTGGAAACTTGACTGATGAGCAAACATTACGCCCCGACGCGGGCATGACGTTTAAGGGCTCGCCCGCCTGACGAGACAGTGAAAACAAGTAGTCCACGTCCATCGGAGGGTTTTCCACCCGTCCTCTTATTTTCCATTACCAGGCTTTCTCTCTTCGTCCGGCTTGCATCCGAATGTGTTAGGAGTTGCTCAAGACTCGTGGATAACTTTTTCCCTCCACTTCCTTGACGTATAACTAACTCTCTCTCCCACCCTTCCTCCATCCATATTCAAACACCTCTTGTGAGTCAAATTCGCCTGCCAATAGGCTCAGAAACACAGACCTTCACTCCTATTTCCACTTTCTTTCTCTCTCTCGTGCCCTTTTTAAATGTAACCAACCCTGTGATTTACGATTCAACCTAATACCCTGATTCGTCCCTCAATTTTTTCACAGTGAATAAATAACCAATGCATTCACAGCGAGCATACGCAATATGAGCCTCATATCCACTTCATAAACGCTTATGTGATGACTATACATAGATGCACATTCATGGCTTAGTATACACAAACACATATATGTGGATATATTGTGTACATGAATTGGATCCAGTTATAGAAAAGTAATAATATCCAATAAAATCAGCTCATGTAATGCATTTTAAGATGTGGTTATCAGGCTTTGCATATTAAGAAAATTTAATTTACGTTTAAATGTATGGAATCAGGTTTAGTCTTATGTATATTATGATTTTATCATATGGAAATATATATTTAAAATAATGTATTAAAATTTGTAGCGCCTTGGTAATAAATTTCAACTGTTAATTCAACGGTGGTTAATACTAACATTTTGGAAAATTTAAAATAATTAACTATTTGCTGCTTCTACTCGTATCTAAATTGATGAACATGGACCAAAAACACTACGCTATATGATTCAGTTCGTCTACCGGCAGACGATCGGATTGTCACTCTATCAATATATAGACTAATATAAAAATAATCCAGTCAGCAATTTTCGGCAGGCAGACGATAAAGGGGATATCTCTTTGGATAAGATGGACCAACTTGATAACACAGAATCCTTGAAGGTGATCTTTCCAGGAAATTGGACGCCACCATCCTTATGTCCACAGTTAATCGAAGAGAAGGAGCGTGGCCAGTTGTTGATCTTCTCAACTTCTACGATCGAGTGCTCTTACATCTAATGTTTCACTGCCAAAACAAGAGAATTTTCTGTAAATAATAATTTCTAGAAAGATGATCCTATTTATTGGTTAAGATTAAGCATGAACGATACAAGGATCTGATGGGCAAAAGGTAGCCAACATTTTACTATCCCAATTATAGGAGCAATAAAGCGCAATTCATATTACGCGGAATATGCCATACGGTCTATGCTATGTATACTATGAATAGAAACTATTTTAGAATAAAATCTCCAATAGTGGTAACTTATGATTACCTTCTTCGAGCCACGTTAAAAACATTAGCTTACCTTGGAGGTTATAAAGGCTACATAATAATTAAAACTGTGATTAAAGTTGGTGTACGTAGGCAGGATACCGATTGAATCATTTGAATTATAAACGTACATCATGGCAAATGAGGAGGCATTGGTAGATACAGATTCAGAGTTACGTCATGCCATTAAATTTGGCAAATGAGTTTGAGAATGTGCTCAAAAGTTTTCCTTTTACTTTACTAATTGATCTAGTGCATGCATGCAATATTATAAAGTGAACTTAAAACCCCGAATTTAAGTCCTGAATTTCTCCTCTTCCTGAATTTCTGCCAAGGATTCGAGTGAATATCGTTAATGTCTTACTATTAAGAGTTACGTAAAGATAATCTGAATCAATATTTCGACCAGAAGGAAAATGTCGACGATCTTTTATAACGGTATGGAGCTGGGGTTAATTTCCTGACCAGCCACCCTCCCTGGGGCTCGTTCGGGGTACTTAGGGTGTAGTACGACGTCAGTTGAATAATGTGTGAGATTGTTCACCCCTTGTCATTTTTAATTATAAGAAGTCTAATGTCTGCGCTGGATTTATCTCCACCCTCACTCTCATTTCCTGAAAGTTCTACCTCTAAATAATTACCCACACCCCCTTATAGGCGCTAGAGACCTCAATATTTGGCCACATTTCCTAATAAACTGCATACTACTACATGTTGACAAGCGCAAAAAATTGCAGATGAATTACCCAAAGCAAGTCGTAAATGATATGGAAAACCTTTAAGACAGTTTCATATTCGACGATATGAATAACTCCAGGGATGTTGATAAACCCATCAAAAAAATTCAATTCCTTGGAGATTGGTGATTACTCAAATGTAAAAATGACCATGATTAAGTTTTTTATGATCTGATATGCTTTATCATTTATCTAATTGACTTACTCAATCGTAATCATTTAGAACCACTATATAAATGCCAAAAGTCAACGCAATTTAAGGAAATTAATATCAACTTCAGATACTATGATATCGCAGATTTCCCGCAAACTTGTGGAAATTTATTTCCCAAAATTTATTTAAGGAAACCATAGGAGTTTTCGTTTTTGAGCATGCATTTATATTGCTTTCGCAAAATAGATTTGCTTGCCGAGTCCATAGAGCAAAAACTTCTTGAAATATGATTGTTCCGGAAATTTCACATAAGGCCGGCAACACCTGTTGGGCCACCGACTCCGGTATCTCTACAGCAATGTTATTGCCCTCAGGTTTTCTTTCAGTGCGGCTTATCTCCCCTTAGAGATTATTTTTTGAACTTAAATCGTTCTGTGGATGATTCAAAATGAGGGTAAAGGCAAAATTTTGAATGAATAGATTTGCAAAATATTGTTATGGTTTGGAAAAAAGTACGATGATTTAAAGCGTGAATATTCCCGCCGCTTTAGTATAGACACGCTGTACAGGAATTATTGCGATACATTTAAAAAACATGATATTATCTTTTTTTATAGCCTTACGTACGCCCACAAGAAAATATATACCATATTTTCCTTTAACACTGAGAGTGATTACTCTCAACTTAAAAGATTATTTAGGTTCAGTCTAGTAATAAGGGCCGTATCATTACCACGTGTACGAGTATTTTTAATCGTTCAGGCCATCATTTTTTGTGTTCATATCATTGAAATATTTGCGATAGTACTTAAAATGTGATACCATGATTTGAGCTGTACCAAAAGGAATTTCAAGGTACTAGGTACGAGACATGATAAGACTCGTACATGATAAGTCATTATCAACTATTATTTATCGAAGGCTGACGATTTATTAAAATATTTCATATATTCACTAATGCACCTTTCAGCTATTACTTTTCCGGTTGATTTTCCGCGGACGTAGTAAGAATAGTAACTCATTCCCTAATGAAGAGTAAAGGGTGGAGTCCTAAATTATAGAATTTACCACATCCTGATGTTGGCGCATCACCGTACGCTAATCAATATTGGTCAAAAAATGTCCTTAGTTGAATTATTTCTTTGCCATTTATCAATACATAAAAGGGAAGAAGATTTAAATATAATAACCCCAATGGTTCCAGCGCTAATTTTCTAGTCGCCATTTAACCAGATAAGTGAAACCAATTATTAATCACGAAAAATGATATTAAACTGAGATAGTCTTGGAGGCTTCTGCAACGATTATTACAACAAACACAGCACTCATACTTAGTTTGAAAGGTCCGGAGATTACTTAAACTTTTGGCAACAGATATATTTTCCAAACTGCCGTTCACGTCACGCTCGGTGTTAGCTCAGGGAGGCCCGTCACAGGTGAATTTCGTGTCGTGGTAGAATGGAAACTCAGTCCCTCGTTTCATTGCATAATTTTTCCTCCCGCACCACTACCCCTCTTTCACCCCCGTAACCCTCCGAGCGGTTCCCGCAAGGGACGCGAGATGGAATCGAGGAGGGTGGATGGGGGTGGATTCGAGGTAGGGTCTGAGGGGGAAGGGGGACGAGGGGTGAATTACACGCGCGACCTCATTAATTCACTTCCTCCCTCACTCCGGGGACAACGCGCATTCGCGTCGCCGGTTGGCGTCGAAATTCCTCCGCGAATCTGCCTACAGCATGGGTACCCTGTACGCCCGCACGTGCGACCCCGGGGCGAACCAAACTTCCCTCTCCCCCATCGACCAAAATCAACTATCCTTTGTTTCTCCATCTCTATTTCCTCGTTTTTTTTAGATTTCTCGTAGTGGCGATTGTTTGTACCGGTCCTTTTACGTCTGGCTGCGGGGGAGTTGCTGTGCGTGTGTACGTAATACCTGGAATAAACGTATAGAATAGAGGAAGGGTGTCCTTAAGTTATTTTTCTCTGGTATGATGCTCTTGCGCGTATAAAATACAGTTTTTGGTCGCATTCCCGGTAAATGTCTTCTTACTTTTCCAGCATTCGTCACTTTCCTTCAAGAGCTCATGTGTATAAAAATTAGTATCCAACGCACTAAAAAATGTAAATCTTATGAGATATAGGGAATATTTTGGGTGATGGGTTGAGATTCGTATACTGGGAGAGAAAGATGTTAACAAAAACATTTTGGTGCTAGAAAAAATTTCATAATTCACATTAATTGTTGTCGGTCTAAATATCTTCAAGTTCTATTTTCCGGTCGAAGATGGCAGCTGCATGCTAAGGAATTGAAAATTTTCAAAACCCAAAGTATGAATTGGTTCTTGTTATCTCTTTTGGTGGATTAATGGGGAAAAATATTACTATCACCATTTGCCGCCTTGAAATGCCAATATATATTACTGTTTTAAAATGACGATGATTATTTAATTTTCTCAATAGCCGTCAAGTTATTCTTGTTGAATTAAAAACTAAATTCGTGAAATTGAGCAAAGAAAAGTGTAAAATATACTTATTCAACAAGGCAATTTTAACGGACTAAGAGAATATAAAAGAATAAATACCATTTATTCAAGACAAAAACCCTATCAATTGATGCAGGGAACATTTGGAAATATTTCAGAAATATAATACGCGAATGAATGAAGACGCACATTCTATCCTAACTTAAATGCAACAATGAGGAACCTAGATGGTAAAGCGAAAAAGTCAGATCGGAATTAAGAAACCAAAGAAGGCTAAAATAAAATTTAAAAAGAGTTTTAAAATAAGTAACGTAGTTTATATGAATACAGCCAAACAGAAACTAAAAGAAAGTCGTGTTAGAACAAAAGGTATCATATGCCAAGCTCTGCACTCCTTCAAATCTAAAATGCTATGCTAATGTCTTTAAGAAAATCCAAAGTCATTCAGTTCCCACGTTACAGAAATATAAGGTCAACGTCCAACTGTATATTCTTTTAATATGAAAAACGGCACACCTATTACAGACAGCGTGATAAAGGCTAATATTTAAACATGTTTTTCCAGAACTTCTAATATGAAGATAGACACGCACCGGATGAGCGTTCACAGCCACCCTAGGAAAACATGAGCGACATTACAATGACCAAGAAAAGAATAGAAGATAAGCTCCGTAATATCAAAGCAGCAAAGCACCAGGTCCGGAAAAAATACCTGCTAGAGCATTGAAAGAATTAGCTGAAAATATTGCTCCATTTTTGGAAAGTATTTTTCTTAAATCGATGATCGAAGGTTCAGTACCTTATTACTGGAAGCTAGGCCATATAACTCCCATCTGTAAAGGGGCCGAAGAGAGAAAACAATCAAATACCGACCCAATTTTTTAGCATCGATCTCATGCAAAATATTATAACACATTATTGTCAGTATCGCTATGATATTTCTCGATAGGAGGAAGATACTAAGTCCCAAATAGCACGGATTTAGGAAGAGCAGATTTTGTGAAACATAATTGGGCCTTTTTATTCACGATATACTTAGATCGGGAGAAAACAAGTTGATGTAGCATTACTGTATTTGAAGAAAACCTTCGATTAAGTCCCGCAGTAATTTTTACACAAACTTGAATGCTGTGGTCAGTGAGAAAATAATACATTGGATTGGAGACTTCTTGTCAAACAAATAGTAGTCATCAATGAGTGCTACTCAATGGGAGGTAGATGCAGCTTCGGGCGTCCCGCAGTTCAGTGTAATAGGGACGCGTCAATTCTTAATATGCATTGATGGCTTAGGCCCATACGTTAATAGCCACCTCAGACTATTTGCTGACGACACGGTAGTACAGAGGTAAATAAGTATCCCAGGAAATTGCGAACTACTTCCTCATTCTTAGACACAATATGGGATTGGTGCAATGAATGGTGATAAGTACTCAACATTGGCAAATGCATAGTTTTGAAATTTGGGAACAAAGGTAGTAATAAGAAGGGCATTAATTATTACATAGATTGTTCAGTGTTAACTACGTCAGATCAAGCTATGTATGTGGGGATAGTTTTAACACCAAGCCTTTCATGGGGAGCATGTATCAAGACAATATGCGGATCCGCTTTAAAGAAACTCGGCAACATTAAACGGTTGGTGGGGAATTGTAATGAGAAAATAAAAGAAAGGTATTATATCGTGTTAGACCACATTTGGAATACACCGAAAGTATTTAGGATTCTTGGGAGGAAGTGTGACTGAAAAAATGGAAAAGTTCAGAGAAAATCCACCCGACTCGTCAAAAATTGTTACGATCAATAGACGAGCGTTGCAGGCCGTTTAGAGAGATTGTGGCTTGAGCTGCTTGAGATTGAAAGAGAACAAACAAGACTTAGTCTTTTAGCAAGGTTTAGAACAAAAGTGTTCAGCATGGACACAAAAGCAATTATTATGGCCCCACATTATTTCGGTAGGCTGGACCAAAAATAGAAGAAAAGGGAGATAGGCACCAGTACAGATAGATACAAATATTCGTTCTTTCCCCGTATAACCAGGAGTCATAATTGTAAGAAATCAAATTCATTATGGAAATGTTGCAGATATTCGATTACAAATCAGGACAAGATTAAACGATGTGTAGGCACAAGGTATATTCATAGGTAAATGCGCAAATGTACGTCAGTTGATGGTATATTTTGCATGCATGTAAGTAAAAAAGATTTTGCATGAATATATACGCCTCTGTAGTTGTAGATTGGCATGGTTTTGTTCGGTTTTTCATGTTGTTTTATCTGTTTTACGGGTAGTTACCTAACACTCCCCCCCGCTACATGCCCTTGCGGCTATATGCGGGATACAACGTAAATGTAGATATAATTGCTGATATTCGGCTGGTAACCAATACGAGAACCAGTACGAGAAGGAAACCAGTAACATCATAATGCAACTCCTAATTTCAATCTAATATAGTTAGTTTAGTGGATAAAGTCAACTAAAACATAATGGATTCATGTTTAAATGATATTACCAATAACTACAACGTCCCTACAATATTTCATGCACTATGTACAATATAATATAGTGCGATCAAATTATATATTCAAAGTAATGAATAATTATAATTTATTGTCATTAGCAGCATCGTGTAACAGCACATTGTCGTAAGAAATGGATTTCTATCGCAGTACATTGAAATTAAAATGCCTTTCCGTAAATACGCGGTCATTTTCGCCTGCTCCGGCAGAGGTCACATAGTCGATTTGTATGGAAGATCACCCGCAGATCCATTCCCCTCTGTTTGTGACCTAAGCCGCCGTGAAATGGCTCGGGATTTAAAGCCATCTGCTCGACCCTTTGCTATTAATATTCGATTCCATTACCACTCCTCGATGCTGCAAGTCTCATCTGCCTTTTTACGCGAACGCATGTCGACACTATGCTTCGCGTCCACGCAGTATGCCAACCCACGGATCCCTACCCCTTTCCCGGCCTCTCCACACCTCCAGTATCCCCGTCCCTCCTCTGACACATCGACACGGAACACACATCCCAAATATACCTGCCTCCCACCTCACTCCCCCAAGCGACAGGAGCCGAGGCATAAATTCGCGGAATCAATGGCGCCAAAAATTGAGCCTCCACCCTATCACCGCCCGACTGACGGTTAAGCCATTTCATTTTTCCTGCAGCTGCAAAAGGGGATGTAAATGGGTCCACTTTTCTAAAAAAGAGAGACGAAGGGCTCTCATCCCGGCGTTGTATGGCCGTGAGATTCATTTCTCCGTGATGTTCGATGCACCACCGAGCATCCTCTCCATCTCGCCGTCCTTCCCGCTCTGGCCCGTTGGGCATTTCGTCGGCCATCCGCACGGCAGCGGGAACCAATTCCTCTCTTTGTCGATCGCCGCCGCCTGCGCCACCCGCCATAGGACCGTTTCACGAAATTGAGAGGCTGTTTGGTCCTGTGTGTGACCATCTATTTCGAAGTACATCGCACTCAATAGCCAAAATGACGTCCATTTTTTTCCATTTCTTTAGCTTTAAGCTGGATTCAAAGTTAGTCGGAACCCATTTCGAAATTGGGAAAATTCCAAGATGGGTAATTTCTCAAACTTTACGCCAAAGGTACTTCTATTCATTTAATTCTTTAATGGCATGGCTTTAGTGCTATTTAAAATTTAGTACTCTTCAATACTTTTGATATAAATAACAGATGCAGGTCTAATTGAGTGTCAATGGACTGCTGAAGACTCATATTGATGAGTAACGGAGGGTGAACGTGGTAGACGGAGGAAAAGAATAATTACGCTGGTTGGAATGAAAGTAGGCAGGATGAATGCGAAGGCAAGGACCAATCTTTTGTGATGACTTTACAATATTTATCTATGATTTAGGGATTTTATTCTTGGCTTAGGATAGTAGCAGTACTTAGTTATGGGGTCTATCAAGAAACTACCTTGACATTTTGACTTTTCTTCATAATTAATATAAAATACTTGCGTATTATTTAAGACCATAATTTCAGAGTATAAATACTTCATCCAATATAATTTTTTAGAATAAACTGAAGAATGATTAGTTCTGGTAAAACTTAAAATAAACTTGGTGTATATAATGTAATTAGAAGCAGTTAAAAGGGAAGCAAAGTAATTATATGCATTATACCGATGAAAACTTTGGCAAAGGAAGAATGGCACAGCTGTGATGGTACCATATAATTAAAAGACACATAATGAAGGGTGGATAAAAGTTGTCTATCTATAATTATGTTGAACAAAAATTAGAATATAATTCAATCAAGTGAACTACTTTATCGTTCGCTATACCGATAAACCTAACTCCGAATCAGATCCACTAATTGTACAGATTTTTCATATTAAGAAAATATTGTGGTAATATAATTTTCAATTAAATTAAACGCTCACATTAAAAACAGCAACATTTGTGACCATTGATATTTAGACTAATATTCAAAAGCACTTTTTCTTGCTTAACAAGAGCTTTTCTATCGAGTAGCAACGAGCTCTAAGAAGTGACTGAAGTATTAAAGTGAAGAACTATTAAAGAAAAATTAGTATTTATTAGTACTCAAGTATTTGAGACATTCAGTGTATGAACTCAAAGTATGAAGAGGGTATCTAAAAAATAGGCCTAATGATTCTGATTCCAGCTTATCATAAAACAAGAACTATTGTCTTAGCCGAAATAATTTTTTAGGTTACACTCAGGCTAAGTGAATTATTTACAGTCCAATCTATATTGGCATATTAGAGCGCACGGATAAGTTACGAGCTTCAAAAAATCCCAGCATTCGGCTCTTAGTTTTGCCTCACCAAATTATGGTCACATCAAAATCATGTTTTTTAGGACGAAAAAGTTTTTGAATTCCTTACCGTTTTTCTTTTGTGAGTATTAAAAAAAATATTACTGAATGCGGCATTGTTGTATATTTTAATCCGGCCGTCCGAGTATCGAATTAAGGGCAGCGGTAATCGCAAATGAATCGCATTTGATGTTAAGAGCATGAGATCCCATAAATTTCCTCCAGAATATTCAATCATTTTTGCCCGTGGCACGACCTTTTGGTTCGTTAGGACTCTAAACACGACAAAATTGCGGCGAAAATCGTATTTTTGCATGGTTAACTTTCGAGGTTACACTCGAGGGCTTTCCACCGATCAACCTCGGGGTATCGAGTTAGAATAAGCATTGCATGAGGTGGATGTTATCAGTGTCCAGCCTCTCTCCACTACGAGAGAGTTCCAAGGATACCTTTGGGACGTGAGCAGAATTCCAATTTCATAAAATGATGAATGGGCAACCCGATTTTCGGTAACAGTTTTCAAACAAATGAACAGGAAGTATATACTTTAAAATGGTTCAGACCTGGCTTTTGGAATATTTTTACTTCTACTATATATTTTCCTTTCCCTCATAAAAACTAAACATACTTTCACAGTATTTAGATTTTCATTCATTATTGTTTCTAATCTCACTTCATACAGAAGGTAGGTACTATCATTTTCTGTCAGCATGTTGTCTTTGACGCGAATCTGGCTTCCTAGAGCGCAATCATAGTATATTGGTCCTGATGGCTGTCAAACTGCCGAATTGATTGTCAACGCAAAATTTCAAACCTTAACTCAAAATCTAGAAGCGTCAGAAATGTTGTAAAAGGTTTTGAAAATGTTAGGGCGCCTTTGTAGGCCTGTCAAGATTATATGACACACAACGATATGCAGGGAGTGGGAACCGATGATGTAATAACACTTTTCGAAAGGATCCCAATTATTTTATGAAAATAATTATTTTGAAAATAAAATTGAGCTAGAAATAACATTTTTTATTAAATCAATCTTATGTTTGGGATTTTTTTTGGATTAGCTTTGGAGAGGTAAACAAATGAGTGAAAATGAAAATTGGCCAGTTTTATTTCTCCTGAATTTTGATGTGGGCGAAATATGTGACATCATTATATATTATCTGATGATAGAAGATATGAACCATGACATTACCAGGAATTTAACCGACTTTTCTGCGAAAGAAGACACCGAAACATGTTATCGAATCAATAGGAACCCTGATAATACCTGCAAAAAAAGACCCTATACTTTCTTGTGACTTTTTTAATGAGCAAGGTGCGGACTGAGGGTAGTCTTTAGATAAACTCTGACTCGAAGTACTACTGTACTTGTAAGACATGACGAAAATGAAACAAAGCATCAGTAAATTCTACGCTAAGCATAACATCATCTAGGGAGTAAGCCACCCATGAATGATTTTTGAATATGTATTTATGAATATAAAAGATTGGTAAAGCCTAAACAAAAGCAACTCAACAACTAGAGCGCACAATGAAGACTAATGATAAGGACCTCTAGCGATAACTATAAAACATTTAACAATGGAGTGTGTTATCCCAGGCATTTCCAAATTTTTCACAAATCCACCGCTCCGTGTAGGCTACAGCGAACCAGTCACGATACTTATTGTACGGACTTGGTATATTCAACTCTCAAAGTCTATAAAGTACTACGGTGGTCTCTCGTTATTGTGCCAATGTATATTGATACCACACTATTATCCGAGAAAGAATAATGCATAGCATAGAATAATGCAAGATTATTAAAATCGAGAAGATAAGTTTACATAAATGAATGTAATCATTTTTTTCTGCTTCTTTGAACAAATATTTGGATTTAAACAATAAAAAGAAATTATTTGCTCTAAAAATCAAAGATATATATGATCTAAATACAAATTGCTAAAAGATTCCATAATGTAGGGTAGTTATTTCAGCAGGTAACCTTGGAGACTGTATTCCAAAAATAAAAAATACATCAAATAATTTTATCCTTTTTCAATGCATACAATCCTTAGAAATATCGATTGATATATGATTTTTATGGTAATATTTGGCAAATTTACGCAGATAACACCATAGTTGCAAACGCCGATCCAAACAATTAGTGATAAGGGTCCAAGGTACATTACCCGCGGGAGTTGGACTGGTACCCTAAGAACGTGCACCAAGAACTTCGACTGCGTATGGTAAGATCCACGGGAGAGCGACGGTACCAAGAGTAGAGAAACATTGGCACCCAATGGAGTTGTCCTAGGGTAATAATTAAGTGTGGGGGAATACCAAGATCCAGGCGCGGGCTGGCGATTGGTATTTGGATTGTGGGTAGCTGAATCATTACTGCGCCACTCTTTATTACGACGTGGCTGCAATATATTTTTCCTAAGCTTAGGTACGTAAGCTTATAAACCTTTGGTGTACAATGAAGAAATAATGAAGTACAATTGCCTCGTATTAATTTTTTATAACTGACTGTCAGCATCGTAATTATTGGTCTGGGTGACTTAACTGATATTTTGATGATTTCAATTCGTCTGGGGATAAAGTCTTGTGGTTTACACATAATTATGATTAGTTCAATAGTTTCAGCCTCAACTTTGTGGAAGTTCATTTTAATAAATGAAAAAGAAACACTTTGTTCCAATCCACCAATTTATAATAAATGAAAAAGAAACACTTTGTTCCAATCCACCAATTTATTACAGGTACGACTAGTTTCGACGCTACGGCGTCATCCTCAGGTACAAAGTTTAAAGTCACAATCATTGTATATATACTCTCTTCTGGAAAGGGTGGGGGAGTTGTGGGAAGAGGGGGCGGGGAGGGGAGTACGGGGGTAGGTACGAAAGTATGTGGGAGAGGGTAGGAAACACCAGGAAAAGCGTTAGTGAGTGGGGGGGATTGGAAGGTGGGTTAAGAAAGGGGAAATTAGGGGAAAGGGGAGGGGATTAGTAAGCTAGGGATTTCATTGGTCAGTATAATTTGAGTCAATGGCTAATGGGGATACAGGTACGGGTTAGGAGTCAATGGGAGTTGGGGGGAAGGGGTTATTGGTTCTGTTTTTCTGTTATTGCTAGGGAGGCTTCCAGGAGAGGTGATACGTTTTCAAACAGAATGTCATTGAGTAAAGGATGTTTCTTCATTGTTCTCCGGATCTCCAACTCTTCCTTCTTGTCCATCCTCCTCCCTTTTTCTTCCCGATGTAGTATTTTGGGGATGAAATCGCTGGTGTGATTTTCCTCCCACAGGTGTTTGGCAAAGTGGGATTGGGCTAGGTTACACTTCTTGTAGCACCTCTTGTGTTCCTCCGCTCTTGTCCGCACCGCTCGACCACTCTGCCCGATGTACCTCGCACTGCAATCCCCGCAAACCATTTCATATATCCCACTGTTTTCCAGTGGCTCAACTTTATCTTTAGTTTTGTTTATGAAAATTTTTAGATTTTGTTTGTTATAGAAAGCAATTTTAAATTTGTCTTTCGGGAATAATTTGCTAATTTTTTCGGACGGGACACCATAATAGGGCAATTTTACCCACTTAAGTTTTTCCTTAATAGTTACCCCTGAATTAATATTAAGGAAAAACTTAAGTGGGTAAAATTGCCCTATTATGGTGTCCCGTCCGAAAAAATTAGCAAATTATTCCCGAAAGACAAATTTAAAATTGCTTTCTATAACAAACAAAATCTAAAAATTTTCATAAACAAAACTAAAGATAAAGTTGAGCCACTGGAAAACAGTGGGATATATGAAATGGTTTGCGGGGATTGCAGTGCGAGGTACATCGGGCAGAGTGGTCGAGCGGTGCGGAAAAGAGCGGAGGAACACAAGAGGTGCTACAAGAAGTGTAACCTAGCCCAATCCCACTTTGCCAAACACCTGTGGGAGGAAAATCACACCAGCGATTTCATCCCCAAAATACTACATCGGGAAGAAAAAGGGAGGAGGATGGACAAGAAGGAAGAGTTGGAGATCCGGAGAACAATGAAGAAACATCCTTTACTCAATGACATTCTGTTTGAAAACGTATCACCTCTCCTGGAAGCCTCCCTAGCAATAACAGAAAAACAGAACCAATAACCCCTTCCCCCCAACTCCCATTGACTCCTAACCCGTACCTGTATCCCCATTAGCCATTGACTCAAATTATACTGACCAATGAAATCCCTAGCTTACTAATCCCCTCCCCTTTCCCCTAATTTCCCCTTTCTTAACCCACCTTCCAATCCCCCCCACTCACTAACGCTTTTCCTGGTGTTTCCTACCCTCTCCCACATACTTTCGTACCTACCCCCGTACTCCCCTCCCCGCCCCCTCTTCCCACAACTCCCCCACCCTTTCCAGAAGAGAGTATATATACAATGATTGTGACTTTAAACTTTGTACCTGAGGATGACGCCGTAGCGTCGAAACTAGTCGTACCTGTAATAAATTGGTGGATTGGAACAAAGTGTTTCTTTTTCATTTATTATAAATTGGTGGATTGGAACAAAGTGTTTCTTTTTCATTTATCATAATTATGATATTTATGAAGGCAATGTTTATAGGAAAATGAAGATGCATTTTATTATATGTTATGAATGAACGCAACCATTTTCGGATCCTGACGTCCTGAATTACCACTGAAGACAGTTTTGCTATTCATACGTTCATCTCAGAATGGGTGGCTGAAGGTGGTTTAGAGAACTAGAGGTTTTATATCGGTATTAAAGTGCAGTTTATTATGAATCCTGGCATAATTTTTAACTTATTACTTAGTTGTTGAATAGCAAGCCTATCTACCTAATGTGTCGATCTTCCATTCACAAGTAGTGAAGCACACATTTGCAAATATCCACCTAACACTTAATTGCGTTGAAAAAAAATCTTTCAATTATTTAAACAATGAAACTTCAAGTTAAAATACAGTAACAACCGGAGTAAATCATCCTTCCTTTTTTAATTCAATAAATATTTTTTCAATTTCTAGGAATCCAAGGGTGGCTCAGTCACTTTAACATCGTGGATGCCATTTATGTTGAACTATACATTAATGGCGAATTAATATTTTTCCTCTGTCTCAGTGAAAACTGAGTTTGCGCAAAAGAGTGAAGAGGTGAATGAGAGGGAGTTCTCTAACCGCTCTACTAAACTGTGAACTGTGCACATGAACACGGTGACTAGGTTTGTTTTTTCACTGAGACATTATCAAGCGCCAGCGTTGGGGATTGCTCCGAAAGCTCTGCCTCCATTATGCCGGCCGTGGGGCTAATAAATACGTATCTTTTATCCTTTACTAGTATTTTCTACCCTCTAGTTTTGCTCTTCTGTCCTTGTTCTCTGCTGTACATCTATTGTGCAGAAAAATATCAGGGTGGGGTAGATAAAATGGTTGCTGGCTTACGTGTGATCTCCACGAGCATCCACGAGGCACAGGGTTCAGAGGGTATTTCGGTAGGGATGGCGCCAACTATAAAATAATACGTTTAACGAGCTTTAGCAAATAATTTGCAGAATTTCATCTAATTCGCGTGGCTTATATACATGGTATTAACGTCCGCAGCAAAAACGCTTTCTCAGGCTTTCGCAACCTGTTGCACATCACCTAGTCCTTGTGTGTTTTTAAGCAGTATTTTCCCCGTTTCCCTGAGTTAACCGAAATAAGGCTGTTTTCGAATTCTGTGCCATAAGTACAGGGACAGGAATGAATACTCTCAGAATGATGTAAAGAAATTAGAGCAGATTTTGTAAGAAATTAAATTTGTAAGGTTTTATGAAACTTCTGGCTTTGGATTTCTTTCAAAGATTAATATCAATATAAAAATGGAAATCCATGTTTTGACGTAATTGTGCTGTAATTGAGACGTATTGTGCCGAGCAGTTACTGGTAGCGTAAGGTAGGAGAGTAATGCCACCCAGTATCATCTCTTCTTTCTACATTTGTAATACAAGGATGGAAGAAATGGTACTAAGAGAAGCATGAATTGGATGGATTGAAACTAAAACTTAAAATAGGCGAGGTAGTAACGCCCTCAGATATTTGAATGGCCGATGTTAAATTAGCCCATCAGAAAATGTAACTGAAAAGAGAGTTTCTGGGAAAAATTATGGTTGATTGGGCTGAAAATAATTCATAACAGTATGATGTTAATGGTTCTCTTAACAAAAACAGAAATTCAGATGTCAAAATTGAATGGGCAAAGAAAACATTTAACTCGCATAAGAACTTCACCAAACGGAATTAAACAAGGCAGTTATGAAATAGAAATAAAAATTGCGTAGAGTAATTAAAGTTTTACAACAAGGAAGGTGCTCTTGAAAAGAACCATAAGTAATGACGAAAAAAATATTGGCGTATCCTAAATGTGGAGCGTAGTCTAGTCGCTCCAAAACTTGGTCTTTGTGGAACGAGGATTAGCCGTGCATGGGAGGTTTGGAAAGCGTGGCTGTAAGGAAGAAGGGAAAAATGAAATAGAGTGAGACATATACTGGATTAAATTTGAGAAAGTAGGTGATTGAACGGCTATAAGATGGATAGTATGTGCCAGTTGGATCTTAAAAGTGTAGAAATGTTTATTTCCTGAGTTCATTAAAAAATCTTCCAAGTGTTTACACTACTATCAATGATAACTAAAATATTAAAATGCTAATCACTAGGTTTTTTATAAATAAAAAAGTGACTAGAAAATCTGTGAATATGATTTTATAAATTAATGTCTATCGAAAATAATAGATATGCATTTTATTATTACTGTTTAATGTGCATAAAAATCAATCTGGTTGTAATGAGCAAACCAAATGTCTCTTCGTTCCTCAATGGTAATGCCTTTAGAGGTGTACGACTTGTGTCAGATGGATCAGCGAGTCTATTCTCTATTTCACTGCGGTTGGAACTTAATGAATTCAAAGCATGGTCACGGAAAATGCAGCTAGCGTTGGCTAGAAAAATGGCGTGAAATAGATTGGCAATTAACAGAACACATGGTCGATATATTGAGGTGAACGAATATGAATGAGCGGTGATAAATCATCCCTGACTGATCGTGCGGCACGGAGAGGCATGAATCAGCTCATCTCCATGCCCCAATTCCCCATGTGCACCACGATTTACATCACATTGAGTTTATTAACAGCATCGAATACCACGGAATTTCAAAATAATAATTTTAAATTCAGGAGAACAATTCAAAATAATAAATAAAATGTACAGGTCATACCTGTAAATACAATCGTATATTTGTTACATTATGATACCACTGTGCGAACCCTAGGCTTGCCAGTGGTTGCCAATAAGCTCAAGGTTTTAGGTCTCTCGTATGGTATTTATTGCATGCATCACATCCACCATTAAGTGAAGTTCTTAGTGTTTAGTTAATGCAGTTTAAAATCAAAATTATCTCAGTTTACCCATGTTAAAATTTTTTCTAAAATAATTTGGTTGTTGATACAACATGAAGGGTATTTACGAGTACTAGTATACTAGTATGCTCATTTGTACCCGCTGCAGAATCGTACTTATTTCGCTGTAGAGGTTAAAAATATGAGATTTATTTATTTCTATGTATGTTGTTATAATTTATGGTAAACATTTCTTAAATTTAAGGTAAATACCTAAAATAGTTTCATGCATAAATAATTTTTCTACTAGAAATAAATCTAAGGTTTTATACTTTTCTAAGATTCTGCTGCAACCACAAATGTTATGCATAGCATAATAAATTAGTTTTATTATTCTATTTTGAATTTGTTTTAGCATCGACATATATTTCAATACAATATTCCTCAATTCCTTTAGACCATATAAAATTGTAAATTATTATAAAACATGATAAGATGAGCACCGAAAATGTTTTCAAATTTTTACATATAATGGTATCCAAAATGGATTTTCCAAGCTTACCACTCAGTTTTTATCCAAATGATAAAGCAAAATTATATCTGTAAGAACGTATTATTTGTCTCTATTCCCCAGATAGTTATAGTCTGCCTCTTATTATAGTCTTGGCCAGTCAGTCTCATTTATTTTTATGAATGCATTCATAAGCATTTCCTTGATACGTATACCATTTTCAAAAGATTTTTTACTGAATAAACAAATAACTTTTAATTTTTAAAAATGACTAAAAATCTTAAAATAAATTTATTATTGTATTTTTAGCTGTTAAAATATTAGGAGTTACTTGTCATGAGCCGTTATATATATATATATATATATATATATATATATATATATATATAGATATATACACACACACATATATATATATATATACACATATATATATATATAATATATTCACCGGGGATTAATTGGGAACTCTCATTCCTCTAGTCATTTAGATATAAGATACTATAATATAAAAAGCAATAAATGAACTCTACTCCAAGTTTCCGGGACACCCGAAATAAATTCAATTTGATGGCAATATATGTCTTCAATCAAAAAGGGCAACCTGTCTTTTCCCATGAAAAGTAAACCTTAGGAAACGTAATAGTGAATGTGATTTTTCCACCTTAATGTACCTTTCGCATTAAGAATTCGCATCATCAGGCATGCGGTTAGTGAACTTGGGAAGTACCCAGCGTAAGTATGCAAAGCTTCTGGCAAAATATGAATTGCGCACAAATGATATATTAATGAATCACTCTGACAGATGAATACCTTTGAAAATGCCTAGTGATGAAGAAATTATAGCTAGTGATGATTAGATAGCGTATGTGAGTGAGGATGAGCTCATCATAAATGTACAAAAATGAATTTGGGGTTTAAGTATTATGATTAGCACCGCGTCCTAGATTTCGAAGGAGATCCAGGAGGGTCGCATAAAATTTCACGAGTACTTAGTCGTATTGCGGCGCGGCTTATGGGTAATTCAGATTGCGTGCCACTGGTTCCGGGGGCGCGCACATATTGCATCTGACCAAGAGAATCCGTGACTAGGGAATGAATGAATTTTGGCCGAGGTGGCTGGAGGCGAACACCCCGGCATGCTGCGGGGAACTAATTGCACGGTTCCCTAGCTATGGAAGGTCATGCATATCTATCATCAATCTTCAAGTTATGGCGCTCAAGTTTAGATTGTTTACGTGGGTAATGGTGGCCCTTTTCCTGAAGAGCGAGTATAGAAGGCATGTCTCGTAAAGTTCTTGCGAAAACTAGAATAGAGATTTGAATGCTCAATCCATGCTGGGAATACTGAGATCTTAACTGGCCACTTCTATATCAACATATTTATAAAAATCTTTTTTCTACTCATGAGAAAGTGCATTGATATTAGCATTGAATGTTCTCTATTTTTTTCAGATACACTTATAACTTTATAATATTTCTAATGCTGAAACAAGGGTATGATAGTTCATAATTGAGATGATATTATCTTTTTTTATGACATATGTGAAGCCAAGGCCTGGAATTTTGAAAATCCCCTTAAATGAGATCAAAATTAGTTACTCTGTAGATTTACTGTCGTAAGATAGGTTTAAGAATTCCAATTATATTCCAATTTTCTGCACAATATTTTTATCACTTGCACATTAATTCCTCTACACCTAATGAAATTGTCACTAATGTTTCGCGTTAATATCTGTTTATAAATAACTCTTTGATAATTATTCTACAACATCCTACACACTCAATTTCGCCGACCATTACGTAGGTTGTCGACATGAGTCACGCAATGATCATTATATTTGAGACATGGTATGGGTGCTCTTGCTAAAACAAGTACTATTTAATATTTATTATTAATATACAGCTTTTTAATATTTGGTTCACCTGAATTGTATAATGCTTTCAGATGAGATATAGGCCCACAATTTTAGACTGCTTAGGTTTTGCCGAAGTCAATAAGAAACCCCGAGAATGTGAGCTAAGTTTGATAACCAAGAGTAAATATCTAAAGTAATTATGAGGAAAAGGTGGCAATGTTACAGCATAAGTCATATCGTAATTGTAAATATGTACTCATCGAAAGAGCACTGCGTGTATTTAAATGCAAATATACCCATATTTATTTTGTACATACATTTATTAGAAGTTTTATCAATCATAAATTTAAAATAAAAATAGTAGTTTGCACTATATTGATGAAATTCTCTTCAAATATAGATCAGTGTAGATGATAATGAATAAATATGTCATGGATATGACCTAGTTCCTCACAGGTTTGCTAGATACCTCAATCAAGTTTTCATTCATTTGTATATCTCACGTCAGGACTGCTGCTCATTAAGAAATAAACGAGGAATTATATAAATCAAATGTTGAAAATAAAGTTAATAATCAATATATAAAATATGCATTAAGGTATTAACAACAACTACGCCTCTTTGTATCCGTGAGAAGCTGGGGATCATAGTTTAAAAATTAATACTTTAAAGAAGCCCGGTTACAAATTGCGGTGCCTATTAAAAAATAATTTTCCTATATTTCCGATGAAAATAAAGCTCTCCATGAACTACTTTTCGATGAAAACTATGTCTCTTTTGCCATGATGCTGAAACTGTATGACTGATGACTCAAAGACTCACGTTGAGGCTCGAAATACTATAAAAATACGGGTAAATAGATAAACTGAGGAATGCAAATGTTTTAAGTATCCCTTAAACGAAAAGATGCCGGAATAAATGCCATTGAATTCGCCTAGAAAATATATTTTGCACTAAAAAAACCGGTCTGTGACAAATATTTAATAAAACAAACTGACAAAACTTATTTGTTTAAATTCGTAAGATAGGATGATCTTAGCTAAAAATAATATGGTACTAATATGCTAACCCCGCGTATTTCAAATGAATAATGATCAAATTGAATAGGCAATCTATGAGACCAAAGGAAAAATAATTGCCCAACATATTCACGAGAATCTTATGAGAAAGACTCAGGGCAATAAGTCAACAATTTACTGGTTACATATTCAAAGTCTATGAACGCACGAAAGCAAATAGCTCTTTAGGAAGACGAATCTATCATAGCTGTAGTGGCGATATAATCAGGTGAAAATTTGACAATGTGCGTGTTTTATCTATTTGAACTTACCAAAAGAATCCTGGAGGTCATGAATCATGCTATGCATGGCTTAGTCCATAGAAACTAGGTTGGAAAGCATTCTATCAGAATATTTCACGCAGAGAAATCGAACACCTTGCTGCAAATCGTTTCCTTTTGAAAACCTATTAACCTGACTAAATACTATCTTTCTCAACTGGATAACTGGCATAACTAAATGCGAATCTGGAGATTATATTTAAAAATACCACATCAGAATACGTAGTATCCGATCACTTTAAAAGTAGTGGATTAACTTATTCGATCGGAAAGATCTCAGTAATTATATAGAGTATTAGTGTAAGGTCTTGAAGAATGATTTTTAATTTGAAAGTCAGGTGATTATTAGCAGGCAATAATTGGATGCAGAGCGTTTTAATCAGCAATGGTACGTTTAATACATTCATAAAGGAGAGAACTTTAAGCATGTGAGGAAGGGAATAGGACAGGAATATTGAACCGAATGAAGGGAGTATAAAGAGTACAGAAATGAAGAGGAGTTTATTGTATGTATGGGTGCCGGGTTGCGCTTTATTAGGAGAGGCAAGGGAGTTTCTCATTGTAACTATTTATGCATTTCTGTATAATTTCATGGCATGTGTCCCTCCTAAATTTTCCTTAAATGTTGTGATATCAAAAATAATATTAAGTGTCTGAATAAATTGAATTTAATTATTAATAATCAACTGTTTCAGAAAGAAATGATCTTGTGACTCACAGCTAGGACTTAAGGTTCATGATATTTTGAGATCTTCGTCCAAACAATTGCACTTCAAATGGACACAATATTTCTAGACAAAAAATCAATCAAGAAAAAAAGCCTCTAATTTCAAGTTGCTCCCGGAGCTAGAAAATACCTGATAGGGGCAACTGCAAGTGTTTACAATATTGTTACGAAAGAGCTCGGATTTCACGAACTGTGTACAAGGTGGGTACCGAAAATGGTTACCCTCTAACATAACACACTAAGTGCACGACCGTTTTTGGACTGCTACTGACAAGATGCAGATAAATTGAGCCTTGAATCTAGTGGCTATTTCCTCTTCTATCCCCAAAAACAGTGGCTTGATGGAGAACAGATTGAATATGGCGAGGAACTCAAGACCGCCGTTGTCATTTGATTCAATTCCCAGGCGGCGTAATTCAATGCTTAGAGATTGAAGAAGCTTGTGCAGAGGTACGAGAAGTACTTAGAAACGAACGGTGATTATTTACATAGAAATGTGAAGTAGGTTTATAAGAAGTACATGTTTTATGACTAAATGGAAAATGTGTTTCTAATAGTCTCAATATCACTTTTTATCCTACTGCTTTTATAATCTAGCCTATTACGGGATGATATGATTCTTTTAGATTCACAAGGGAACTCGGGAGTTATCTGAGAGTAAAAGCTCTACCTGATCCCTAAGTATCATAAGGCTGTTAAAACCGATGCGAATTTCCGCAAATCGCCATTTTATTTCCACAGAAAATATAAAATAATGATCCATTAGTATGAAGCTTGAGCCATTATACAGACAAATTATTAATATTCTTATTTTTTTCTCTAATTACGAGGGCCATAAAGAAGGTAACCTACGTTTCTGCCTAATGTGACGGTAGGTTGACCTAGAACCACCATCTTGGTGTTTAAACGTCCCTACACTCAGTGCGCATCCTAATGTGGTAATGTGCAGACCGTGGTTCTTACAAGTTGGAGGTTCTCGTATAGTTTGCTCACTTCAAACTGCAATAGAAAACCCCACGAGTTTTGAAATAAAATATGAACATACCGACAAGACAAGGATTATTATATAAATTTAAAAAGGCAAATTTTGAACTATTTTTCTGCACAGTTGCTATTCAAATAAAAACATTTATTATAACGATGCACAAGATTTCCAATTCCGTCTCAGAAGAAATCTTCCCCCTTACATTTTAACCACTTATTTGTACGATCACGAAATTCTGCGTCACTGACAAAGCGCCGAGTTACAAGCCACGTCTGTTCAGCTGCTGTAATATGACTGCACATAAAGATTTAATATGTCATCCGAATTCGGATATTTAGTTTATTCTGGGCTCTAGTAAAAAGTCACCATTGGACTCCGTCGTAGCCTTCAAATATTCCTCAATAAGGCGAATGTGATTCAACCATTAAATAAATGCGATGCGTAAATAATGATTTGACAACAACAATTTTAAACTATAAGAGGAATTATATCTAGACTATTCCTTCAATTGGTCTCTAAAAAGTTTAAAGAAAAGTTTTAATACCGCCAATAAGTGTATTAGTGTGATTAATATAATATAATACTGTAGTACCTTTATAAATATTTCTTTCATTGGTTAGAGAAAGTAATTCTAGGGGATAAAGTAATGTTCTTTATGTATCAGAATATCGCAAATGATAAGTTTGATTACATATTCCAAATATGTATATTGGTGAGGACATAGGAAATCGAGTAAAAAGGATTTGGCCAAGGTTCAAAATTCAGTCAAATTTGAGAGGAAAGCGTTAACCTGAAGACAAAAACAGTAACTTATTACGTTTACATATAGCATAGAAAGTAAAGTAAATGTGAATAACTCAGTTTCAGGAATATTAAAGTGAGGTAGATAAAGAAATAGGGGAAATGCAGGTAGGAAAGGTATTCAGAAGAGTAAATATTCCTGCAGAATAATTAATACGCGTGGGATGAAAATGGGTGAAACTTATCCATCCACGAGACATTCATAGTATTTGTGAGAAACGAATATGGCTCAATGGCATGCAGTACATGTATTCATTGGCATCACAGGTACCAATAAAACCTGCAGCCTAGTAAAGAATACTAAACCCATATATTGAAGAGCATGGCAAAATAGAGAGACTATGGGCAATATACTGCAGACCCAAACAATGTAAGAAAAACATTTTTACACACACGTCGCAGTCAAAACAACCTAAAATTAAATATTAGGCACTGATACTTTAACTACTGGTAAATAAACACGTTACTTAATTGCTTTCCACGCGCCATGATCAAATTGCGTTCATAATGGCTGGTGATTAACGTCCTCAAAGCACGCCACTCATTAATGGCTTTCAAGGTAAGTTATACGTTGGATTCCCTCCAAATTAAGGCATAACTGATACGTGAGCAAAACTCTTAAATTAAATTAACTCGTACATTTAAAAAATAACTTTTCTTGAACTAACTGCATCAGAATGTATTTAACAATCTTCATTTAGATATTTTTCCTCTCTTGGCTGAGCTTTTAGCTATGGAGTGCGGCCATTGGGTTGCGGATGGTGTGTTCGCCTCTATATATGGGTGTCAGATATGAAATAAGAGAGGGTAACCGACTGGTAAGCAGAGATGAACAATTAGACTGGATATTTGAGGGACGTAAAGGGCCATTTCTGTGTTTGGTGAGCAAATATTGTACGAAAAAAAGCGCAGTAGCTAGTAGATAAAAGCCAAGACCACAGTGGTTGGTACAGCAGCAATCCTCTCTGGAGGGACGGTAAAAATTACTTTATCGGCAGCAGGTATGTGATTTGGAAATAAACGAGAAAGCATTTACTGTTTCAAGCGCCTCAACTGTTTTCATCTTTGCCCTTTGTCTTAAAACGATGTCAGGTACGATGAAACACTCGCAATTGAAACATACTGGAGGCACGCTAAAACTACATTTCCTGGCGGGGTCGACTTGAGAGAATATGTCATTCAACTGCATAAATCTGTTTATGATTAGAACTTGGAATGCCCCGCTACTATGGGAGGTTGGATAAGGTAAGAGCAGAGCTATATGGCAAGGATTTTGACTCAGTGAAATGAAATCGCCCTAAGGAGACGACTTGAGGAGCAACTGGTACAGACCGCGTAGGATTCCAAGAGTAAAAAATGCTGGATGGATTTCCGAAAGAATTGAAAATAGTAAATAAAAACATTAAATCACAAAGGATATGTGTAGGAAAAATGGTAGGGAATGAGGACCGCATTATTATGAAGCCATAATGGAGCTATAGGCCGAATGAGACTTGCGAAAAGTAAACCGAGACTTTATATTTCACCAAATATAAGAGAAAAGACAATACAAAATCTCAAGAATTGAGTAAGAGACATTATGCAGAATCGTAAGGAAGGGCATAAACCGAAAAGCGAATAAATCCAGACAGAATTGTTTGAAATCTGTGTGAAAATGTGCAACCCCCTTGTTTTATTGAAAGCAAGACAGAGAAATAAATGACGGAAGTGAAAATTACAAGGGCTCTGGAGATATATAAAATCCCTGTAGCTACTCATGGCTTAAAAAAAAACTTGCAAGAAAATTCATGGCATATATGAGGGATGAAGTTAGCCATAAGATTTCGTTCCATTGGTAGTAATTTCAATCCTAAATACAAGTATTTAAGAAGATAAAAATCATTTGCCTTGGCCTTGGTATCCCGGTTAAGGCGAATGGTATTTACACTCTCAAATTGTTGCATTGGAATGCCTTTTAGCTGGTGACTCCGTAAAATTTACTGGTGCGGCATCTACCGCTGTTTCTTGGATTATTCCATCCGAAAAATTGGTAGGCAGAAGGTATGAAAGGGCTATAGGACTATATTCCTGATTTCACACACAAATAAGACTTTAATGCCACAAACAAAAGATTGAGGAAAAGGTAAATGATCGCAAATGGCCTAAGCTGTCGGTCACCTCCCCTAAATACTACTAATAAGTAAATGATTACATATGCCAGTAGAAGCATCCCAGAAACGTTAGCATAAAAATCGTACACGTGTGATTCTATACGAGTGAAAAGTCTGATAGAAAGTAATGTTCAATAACACCAGTATGGAATATTTTCTCCTGTGGATGTTAAAATGCTATTCTTTGGCGTATATAGAGTGAAATTTACAAATGTAATGCAGAATATAAAACAGACCATGGAAAAAAGTCCATGGGCAGTGTTAGGCAGGGGTGCAATCCAGAGATGTCCATTATAAAACGTGCTCTTGAGCTCATTCACGGAGGAAATGCCGAGTAAGGGATGTGAAGGGCTGCGTTATATCGTGTTATATCTACGCTTGGTTTATGGAACTACTCGGCAGCGCTAGAAATAATTTACCTGGCTGATGATGAACCATTTCTGGAGGCTAGTGTGAACCCGTAGTTGGAGAAAGTGGATACGACGGATATCCCTCACAGGTTGGAGTGGATTTTTTGACCTTCGGGAAGAATGATTACGGCATTTTAAATACAATTTATTGTAAAAGGTCTTTAATTTACATTTAAATATAATTAATTATGTAGCTCTCTATAAAGAGGAAACTGATTGACAAATTGCTTCACTAGCTTTTACAAATATTTGGAGGGAACTACTAAACACAAATTCCTTTTCTTATAATTAACTGAGAAAATTAAACCTATCAAGAGAAGTATTTTCCTAAAGGTAGAGCGACACATTCTCCGAAAGGATTCCTGCAAATAAAAGTCATGAAATATGTAATACTTCACGTCAAGCTAAACATGCATATTATTTTTATTATTCACGGTATACAATTTATTTTGTCTATATCTAAATAAAAAAAAATCTCAAACCTAGAATGCTTTCAAATACTGAGGGGTTGCCTTGAGTTGTCAGGGGGGGGGGCATAACTGGATTGATATCCCCCCCCCCAGGTACGTTAAAATTATATATCCTGGCGGGGTCCGCTTGAGAGAATATATCATTCACTATTTATCCCACAAGATATTCATCCCACAAGAAAGCAGTTGAGTTCTGCAGGAGACAAGGGTTAGTCATCACCAACACTTGGTTTAGACACCACAAAGGACGCAAGTATACATGGAAATGCCAGGTGACTCAGAAAGGTATCAGCTAGATTATATCCTGGTTAGACACAGGTTTAGGAACAGTGTGATAAATTCCCACAGCTTCCCGGGAGCGGATGCGGACTCAGACCACAATTTAGTTGTTATGAAATGTAGCGTCCGTTTCAAAAAGATAAGGCAGGGGCGGCGAGTTAGAAAATGGAATGTAGAAGCAATAAATGGTTTGAAAATGAAGGAATACAAACAGGCTGTAGAGGAAATCATGGAGGATTGTAATGAGCTAAGTACCATACAAAATCATCAGGTGTAAAATTTCATACATTCCCGGGAAATATATACGGAGAATCTGTTACAAAAATAAGTATAATGATATGTGCCACCAATACAGATGGATGGAGTGAGTTGATTGGTGGTGGGAAAGGTAATAAGAGATCTTGGAAAAGCCACGCGACCCACGTTAGTTAACTGTGGACATTTTTGGTGGATTGCTGCTAGAAAGGACCCCTGTTTGACGGTCAGTCACGAATTCACTATGCCACTTTCAATGAATCAATGATATGCGATAACATTGTGTATTAAGCTTAAAAAATTGGGCTCAGATACCATCACTATTGTTAAGGATTCTTATGGAGATGGAGAAATTTCCCCATTCATGGTTTTGTGCTTGCACATGATATTTTGGGACGGTAACGAGGGTGTTGACGATTAGGACTTCCCTGGACATTCTGATTGACCCGAAAGTGTCAGAATGTTAGCAGAAGAGTGCAATATCTACAAAATCACAGTGCGTTGCATTCTTACAGAAGATAGTTGTTCCAAGATGGTCCCCAAGGTGCTGTCAGAAGACTAACTGTGTGACTATCTTGCCTGGGACCTCTTGAACTACGGTGAAAGTGACTTGATATTTTTAGGATCGGTGGTTAATGGTGACGAGAAATGGTTCTTTGAGTACAAACCAGGTATAACCCCTTTGAGTACCATTTTGGACCACTGGATTATGTAAAATAGGCCCTGACGAGGTGCCTGAACGAGGGTCCCGTTGATGCCTTACAGGAAGCATAGCACAACTGGCGAAGGCACTGTCATTGGTGTGTCAATGTATAAGGGTGCTATTTTTGATGTTTATATTTATATGGTGCCCTTCAAGCCATCGCAAGGGTGTGTGGGAGGGAATAGTGATTACACACCAGAATACTTTTAGCCCAAAATTCTTTTCCCTTTTTCCAAAATCCTTTTACCTTGACTTTTTTATTTTCTTGTACCCCGCAAGCCACCGCCAGGGTGTACGGCTCTTGTGTTCCTCAACGCGTATCTTGAATGATTTATTTATATTTATATAATACCCTGATAGCCACTACTAGGATGTGTGGCAGGGGGTGATCTGCACACAAGATTACCCTTTACCCAAAACACCTTTCCGTCCTAGCGTGGTCAGACAAACGATATTTTATTCTCGATCGAACGATCCCTTATCGTTCGTGGGAAGAATAACATCTTACATCTATCTGTTCTGGAATTTGTTTTAAGAATATTATTGACATAATACCTCCTACAGTGTTACAATGGGGCTAATAATACATTTTCAACATGATTGATAAAGAGACATCCTTCTAATTAATGCTAGAGATTTGATGGGTCATTTATCCTTCGCTCCGTAAGTGACTCCCAACCCAGATCCTCTAATGATTTTTATACACCACTAGATTTGTCATAACAGTATTTCAACCGTCTGTATCCTATAAACTGCGCGCGATCTCATTCGGCAATCAATCCAATTTCATGAGGATCCCATGTACTGGCAGAATATGCTAATTAAGGTCTAACGAGCTAAAGGTAACATTTCTCTTTAACCTTTGTTAGCCTGTCCACATATTCCCCGAATATCGAGGAGAGGTCGTGATTAAAGCTAATGCCTAAGTATTTAATCGAGCCTTTACTTCCTTTTTCGGTGTTCCTAATGGAGTAGCCGTTCGGGAAGGCATTGCTCACTTTCAAAAATTCATCGGTACGGACTTTTTACGTTAAATTTTAACTTTAAAGAGTCGCACCAGTGTTCTATAGGATTTAAGTCATCTGCTAAGGCTGCTTTAATCTCAGGATTACGGATATCTCTGTAAACCACTGCAACGTCGGGAATGTAAAAATAGTAACTTTGTGATTTCACAGAAAATCTATTTGAATACGACCCGGGTTTCGACGTTCAACATCATCTTCTGACCCGAAGATGGCGTTCAACGTCAAAACCAGAGTAGTGTCGAAATAAATTTTCTGTGAAATCACAAAGTTACTATTTTTTCATTTCCAATATGAGTCGATTCCATAAAGTTACACCTGGAACGATCAATTACACTAAATCGCTGGCAATCAAAAGTATCTTATTATTAACTACAAAGTAAATGTCTTTACCGTAAATAAGGTATAAAAGAGATCTGAAAGCACTTCTCTGGGGAACACCTCAAGTGACTTCTACTGCATTTGAGCTAACTCCATCTATGACTTCTCCTTGTGTCTAACCATTCCAAAAATCTTTAATCCAGCTCAAGATATTTTTATCTATGTCATATGCTTCTAGCTTTGTAAGCACTTTATTATAAGGTACTTTGTTAAAAGCCTTTTAAAAATCTGGAAACAAAATGCATCCACTGGAACATTTATTTTCTCTCGTTCGAGCTAAGGATATCATGAACAAAAAACGCAAGTTGTGTCTCGCAGGATCTACCCTTTCGGAAAGCGTGCTGGCTATTCATTAACAACTCCTGACAATCGAAGGGTGTCACGATCGAACTGGCAACTCTATGTGCCATGACCTGGCATGCATGGATGTGAGGGAAATAGGTTTGTAATTGATCGGGCGGGAGATGAAGGGAATGACTTGGTCTCATGGTCTTTGGAGGTTGTCTTCCGGTAATTTGAAATATCATAGCCTTTGCTGGTGGTTGAGATTGTGATATCAAGGAAATTGAGCTTCCCTTTGATTTTCTTCTAACAAGTAAAATTTATATTGTTACACTGGGGTTTTGAATTGTTCAAAAATGTCCAGGTATATCTCCGCAACTGGAAAATTCACTGCGAACACCAACATACCTCCACCAGTAATAAATATATTTCCAAATGTCGGAGCACTTTTTGAAAAGGTTTTTTTTCCAGTTCCCCTATAAATAGAACCCTTCAGGAGAAGCGATAGAGGTGAACCCCTTTGCCAATTTATCCATTTTTTGGGATATTCATATTCTCCATTGAATTTAAAATGATTCTACTCTGCACATACCTTCGCTAGGGATATAAATTCTTCAAGTATTGGGGATTAATATCCAGAGCTATTTAGCACTTTCTCGGCCACATTCACTGCCTCAGAAATAAAAACACTGATGAAGAAGTTCTTGATGTCGAAATACACTAAGGTGGGTCTTGAGGGAGTAGGGGAATTATTTTTGGTGAGTTACCGGATATTTAGTGAGCGAAATTATATTTTTAAGATACTCACCTCTTTTTTAAGTTTCCTTGTCCCTCAAAAAAGGACATTGATAACCTTCTTGTATCCCCCTCCTAACCGATACTTATTCTTTCCTCCCCTTCCAGGGACCATTTGGTCTCAATTTCGCCCAAATAAAGACCTCTATCTATCTATCTATCTTCCCGCCTCAAATTCCCTTCTATTGCCCACGTCCCCTCCTAGTAAGTGTTTATGTACAGGTTTATGTACAGTGTTTATGTACCTGTATTTACCGGCTATGTATGAAATTTTATACCTAACGATGTTTCCTATGCGTCGCAACCGGTGGCAGTGTAATAAAATTATTGTGAATAAATAGTGAAATACAGTTTTCTTATAACATAATCATACATTTTCAAAATGTAGAGCCTAAAGCCATCCAAATTACCACCTTATTTTTAATTTTTTGCTAAAGAATCTCATTTTGAGTTTTCAAACGAAGATGGTAAATATCTGCGAAAAAAAGTTCTGGGAGCCTTTTATTTGGATTACCATATGAATCTATTCCAGTTTCATCAATCACGTAATAAACTAATCACACGAATACCTGTCGTTATGATAGCAGTGTTCATGGTTTATTTTCCGTAGACATTCAGACATTTATTATTCGTTCTTTACCGTTCTCCCTTCGTGTTCTTAATCTTTGCAAAAACCCTCTTCTTAAAAGATTGATTAATTGAAAAAAAGGTCAAAATAAAGGAGTTTCCTTAATTTTGAGTGTAGTAAACTTTTGATTCAATTAAATTTAATTGGGTGTGTAAAGATTCAATTAAAATTTTTCTTATCTCTTTATGACTTTATAAACAAGAATTTTAACTTTTGAGAAATATTAAATGGGAGGAATCCGAAAATTTAGCATCAAAATTTAGCACTTTTATTGATGAAGAAAGCAGGAAAGAGAGTCCTAAGGGAGATTAAGACAAGAAATGAGAGGGGCAAAATGCTCTGCAACCATGCGAGACAAGGTTTTGCGAGAAGATGAAGCAGTAGAAACATTCGTTATAACTTAGTGTTAAAAAATTATTATTTAAAACTGCGTAACGCTGAGTGCGGTGCTCTTTGATTGGTAGGACGGAAGAAACCCATTTCTGTGATGTCAATAACAATACAGGATCGAACCAAAAAGTGGTAGGACTGATTTTCTCTGGCGCGAACAGAGCGGTGGAGGGGGGTCTGCCTGGCAGGGTAAGGTGGAGGGGGCTCTTAGCAACAGACCAACACCAACCTCAGTTGCCTGCGGACTGTCGTTGAGTGAGGACACCGTTTTTAGTGAAGCAAGTTTTTTGTCCGCGTCGAAAAACAAAATGAATCTGAATTTAGAGCAACGTTTTTCCGTGAAGTTTTGTGCGAAACTCGGGAAGACGGCCACTGAGACCCTCAATATGATCAAGCAGGCGTATGGGGTCACTGTTTTAAGCCGCTCCACAGTATTTGAGTGGCAAAAGTTGTTTAAAGAGGGTAGGGAGCTCGTTGAAGACGACCATCGCTCCTGACGGCCGTCGACGGAAAGAACCGACACGAATGTGGACAGAGTGAGGACACTGCTGAACACAGACCGACGCTTAACCAGTGAATAAATTGCAGACCAGTTGGGTCTGTCTGCATCCAACGTCCAACGCATTATTTCACAGGATTTGGCCATGCGCAAGGTGTGCGCCAAGATGGTGCCGAAAATTCTGCCATGGCGCGCTCGTCGTCAGACAGCTCCTGGCCAAATACGGCGTTGCCACGTTGCCGCACCCGCCCTATTCTCCCGATCTGGCACCACCGGACTTCTTCTTCTTCGCCCTGATGAAAAGACAGCTCAAGGGACGACGTTTTGACTCGATAAAGGCCGTTCAAGAGGCTTCGACGAGGGTCATCAACGGCATCCCCAAAGAAAATTTCCAGCGGGCGTACGGGGAATGGGAGCAACGTTACACTAAGTGTGTAGCAGCTCAAGGAGCATACTTGGAAGATTATTAAGTCGATGTAAGTATATCGTCAATAAAATTCTTGTAAAAAAATCAGTCCTACCACTTTTGGGTGCGAACCTGTATATTAAGGCTGTCGATATTGTCTTACCCGATTCGGATGGTCGTTTTATTATTGTTATTTATGCCAACGATTTTAATTGTATTTGTATAGAGTCTCCATATCCTCGGTATCAGTAGTATTTACGCTGCCGATATTGAAGTTTTCTATTACAATTTTCATCTCCCGTTGAATCATACGGCATCAGGTTATATATATATAGTATATATATATATATATATATATATATATATATATATATATATATATATATATATATATATATATATATGTAAGTATTGTGTTAACGAAAATGAATTGGGAAATCTTATTAATAGCCAAATAAAATATTTAAATAAATGCAAAGTATTTTCAAGTAAAAAGTAGCACGATTAAAAACTCATACGACCGTAGTTACCGTTCCTGTTAATTCACGCATTATCTATCTCACTGGTTTTTTGTAATAAATAACAAACGTGGACAGGCCGCAGGGTTCTGACCAGAATATCCGGGTTAGATTATGACGCCTCTGGGCCCCCTCAGCTTTAGCCAACCTCTGTGTTTTTTAGGTACCAGATTTTCCATGGAAACCACAGTTGGCACAGGGAATAAGTAACTGGCCCTCACTACCCAGGTGTATGATTCTGTACCTTTATATTTAGTACTAAGTGAGCTATATCCTCACCTAAAAAGTTGCGCCTGATTCTTTATGACACCCATTCCTGGGTGTTATGAAGAATCAGGCGAAAACGGCCGGTACTTTTGAGGAGCGGCGAGTGGTTTTTTTCACAATGACAACACGCCGGCTCATTCGTCTCTCAGACCTCGTAAGTGTTAAGCCAAATACAAGATCGCTATGCTTCCCCACCCACCCTACGAGCCAGACTTGGCCCCATGTGAATTTTTTCCTGTTTCTCAAATTAAAAACCCCGCTCAAAAGACAAGGATTTGCAACCATTCCTTGAATTGTAGAGTGAAGATTAACTATCGAAAAATAATACATATACCAACATGAAAACGAAGACGGGGTACATCGAGGTTACTTGTGAAAAATAGTAGCATTCTGAAAATAGGTGTCTGAAAAAAGATTATTATCCATAAAACTTTCCACACAAATTGTTAAATGAGTTTCTGTTAACATTTATTTCTGAGAAAATGAGCGAATGTTCACGGAATAAAAAAAATGAGATTCAGGAATAGACTTCAAATTAGTAACAGATTTATTCTTTCATAAATAAGAGGAGAACTGAAAAAAATAAGCATTCTTTCGATCCGTAGACCTTTAGATCTTTGATCTTGGTGAGGTGAAAGAAAGAGAAAAAACAACTTTGCACTTCCACACACTTTTTTAATATAACACGACCATGGTTTCGATGCTGCGCATCATCTTCAGGAATCACCTGAATTCACCTGAAGATGATGCGCAGCATCGAAACCATGGTCGTGTTATATTAAAAAAGTGTGTGGAAGTGCAAAGTTGTTTTTTCTCTTTCTTTCACCTCACCATGAAAGAATTCCACCAAGTTAAGCCTGAAACTGTTAGATTCTTTGATCTTCATTAATGTTAGCAATATTCATTCCCCTATGCCTTTGTCGGGTCATTTTTTTATGTGAGCAATTTTGTGACTTAAGTAGGAATTCGAAGCCCATTATGAAATAGTAGGCCGGCAATACCTATTAGGTTCTACGGTTACCAAGGCTGGTTAAAGATAAATAGTGATTCTAAATTTGATTGCTTTTATTCTTACATACTAATATTTTATTTTTCTGGTATTCGCAGAAAACATGAACTTAGAAAAATATGGAACAAATTATTTTAAGAAGGCAGGAAAGAATTAAACCAACCATGGTAAATTAAATAATATATCTTACTATTTGAATTAGCTAAAGTTACTTTCTGTGTTCGCTGAGTGAATGTATAAAAATAAAAGGGAATTAACTAAAGATGGAATTAAAAAATGAACATATACAAGAACGGCGAGGTACTTTTTTTAATCCAACCTTCAGAATTTACAATGCATCAATGCCAGATTGTAAAAACCATTCACCTTGACCGAGATTCGTACCCGAATCCGTCGATGTTCGGCTATGTCAGTCGTAGTCGTACGAGATGCGCTACAGTCCACGGGGTTAAGCCAACTTTAAACACTATGGAGGTTTTACCTTTGACAAATACCATGAAGCTGCGGGAGATGCCGCGAAAGCCTGTGACACTATACGCTCAGTGTTTTGTAACAACGTTTCGAACCTTTTAAGTCCCCAAAATCTCAAAGTGTGCAAGGATGTCTGGGTAGCTTAACTGGCTTAAACACCCGGCCAGACATCGAGGGGTTCGGGTTTGGAACCCGGTTAAGGTGAATGATTATTACACTCCGAAATGGATGCATTTTAATGCACATTTGATGAATGATTCCGTTAAAAGAGTTACTGTGGTGGCATCTCCTGCAGTTTCTAGGAGTTCTTCAGAATTAAGCTTTTTTTGATAAAATATTTGTAACACGCTGTTGAAATTAAAAGTTATACTAAAGAAAAAATAGGGAAATTTCCTTAAATATTTAAGGATACAATAGAAAACTTTAAAAAATTTCTTGCAAGGGGTGAAAGGTAATTTTTGGCATGTGCGGTCATTTTTTGGTAAAGTTTACGAAAAGGTAACCTAATTCCGCAAAAGAGGCATAGATGATCGAATTAAAATATGTCATTGACTAAATACACAATTATCAAAAATATTGTCCACTCTAATTATCATAGAGGCTTTTTGGGGAAATGAAATCTGAAATTTACATTACCTTTGAACATAAGAAAATTTCAAGACATTTCATTTAAAATAAACTGACTGAATACCATTTTTTAAATAACACAATATGCGTATACTACCTTGATCAAAAGGTTCCCGGAATAACCACCGTGTGGCGCTCCCATCGTTCCGATTTGAGTTCTGTTTTTTTTGTTAAATTGGTACATCTGTTGTTGATATTCCCTTTAAATCTTAGTGTCATAACTTGACATTTGCAAAAGTTACGTAGCCAAGAGTACATCTATCTCTGTGTGTGTTGGCGATTTTTTACAATTGCAGAAATTGATTTGAATTTGCAACAACGAACTTGTATTAAATTTTGCGTAAAAAACGGATTTAGTGGCGCACGGACGTTGGAAATGTTGGAAAAGTGTTTCGGCAACGATTCTCTAAAAAAAACGGTCGTTTACCAGTGGCACGAGCGGTTCAGAAGTGGTCGTGAGTCAATCGAAGATGATGAACGCAGTGGCAGACCATCGACATCGAAAGTCGGTGAAAAAATTGATAAAGTAAAAGAAAAGTTGGTCAATAACCGCAAATTAACCATCAGAGAAATAGCGGAGGACTTGAACATTGCCTATGGATCCGCCCAAGACATTGTGGTTAATGATTTGGGTTTCCGTCGTGTAGCAGCAAAGTTGGTGCCAAAAGACCTCAATTTCATGCAAAAAAGAGACCGTGTTGACGTCGCAAAAGACATGATTTGCGAGGCTGAATCCGATCCCACATTCATCAAAAGGATCATTACTGGAGACGAGACGTGGGTTTATGAGTACGACACGCAATCCAGACATCAGGCAAGTGAATGGCGTTCACCAAATGAGCCGAGACCAAAAAAACCACGTCGTTTTCAGTCAAAAAAGAAGGCAATGCTGACGGTTTTCATGGATTACAACGGTGTAGTGCATCATGAATTTTTGCCAGAAGGCCAGACAGTAAACAAAGAGTATTATTTGGGCGTTATGAGACGTTTGCGTGAAGCAATTCGCCGAAAGAGACCAGAAATGTGGGCAGAAAACTCGTGGATTTCGCACCATGATAACGCACCGTCGCACAGTGCTATCATTATTCGTAATTTTTTGACGAAAAATGCAACAAATACCATCCAACAGCCACCGAATTCACCTGATTTGGCTCCCTGTGACTTCTTTCTGTTCAATCGAGTTAAAAAACCATTACGGGGAACGCGTTTTAGCAGCCGAGAGGAAGTAATGGAAAAATCGCAGGAAGCACTGATGGACATACCGAAAACCGAATATAAAAAATGTTTCGAGGATTGGATCAAGCGCTGGCATAAGTGTGTTGCAGTCGATGGGGATTACTTTGAAGGGGACAATATAGATTTAGATGAATAAACTTGTATTTTTAATTTTCTGAATAAATTCCGGGAAATTTTTGATCAAGGTAGTATATTTAAAAGTAGGAAATGAAAAAATAAAAATGGGGATTTTGCATAAGGCGGTTGAATGTGAATGGTAAAGAAGCATAAACAAAGATTATTACTAGGCACATAAAAGAATTTTGATTTTAAAACTATTACTGATACAATACTATTTGATTCTCCAAAACTTTTACTTTGAGGAAAAAGCTTACCTTAGATTATATACTTTTAATACATGGTGATGAAAAAATAAGATATATCGAGAATAAGACGAAAATGGAAGTCATAGGCAGCACAGAAGACCGCTTGTAGAATTTTGAAGGAATGAAAAGGACGTGGATGATATATTCATAAGAAATGAGACGTTGAAAGTCGTGATAGAAGACAGAATATTAGGGAAACGAAACATAAGGAAGATTGGACAACTTTTTCAATCTAAATTTTTACTGAGAAGACAGTTTACCACACCCGTATACATTAAGTACCATAGGTTTCTTATTAAACAAGGAAGGTTGTAACGCAGGACCTTTTTCCAATTTATTTAAGGAAAGGAGTAAAGGGAAGTTTTCCCCATGCAAAGGGTCTCCTTGAGCTCTCTTTTATCCCTTGTATGACGTTCCACGCTGCATGACTTAAACCAATTGCGCCTTCCTGCGAAATATTTTTTTTACTACTGTTATAATATCATACAGAAAAATCGACATTCAGATATTGGTGCTGCATGCTGTCATAATATTTACTTTTAAGTGAATCATTTAAATAACATAGCACAGCGCAATATGCATTTCTAATTTTGATTTTTAATATATCCTTTTTGTTTACGACCTGATTTTTAAAATATGAGTATCATATAAAGACATTTATTGTCGAACATTCACTTTATATATAAAGCTGTAAAAGAAAAATAGTTTTCAAATGGAATAATGGTAATGTGAATCTTGAAGTCTAGGTGAAGTTTTGAATACGAATAAACTATATTTTTACCAGTTATCCCGATAAGAAAGTTAAACACACAAATATGCGCTGTGTGGTATTGGTAAAAAAAATTCTCTCAAGCATACAACTGCTTTTCTCATATCAGAAAGTGTGATACAACTGCAAAGGACGCTTGCCCTTACTGCATTAAAAACATTGACGTTTAGAACAATATAGCAGCACTTGGCTACAAAATTAAAGATAAGTTTTATGATGCCAAAAGCAACGGAGTATCTTGGTGTAACCCAAGGCCAACTCCATAAAAGTTTGCATTGTATGTAAATGGTGAGGTAGCCCAACGTAAACGTGAGGTAGCAATAAAAAACGGTGTTTTATAATCGTGAGTTGTATAAACGAAAATCATACAAGGGTCTGGAGTTCTCAAGAGCAGCAGTCGTACGTGGTCTGCTAGCAATGAAACGCCAGGACGGGTCGAAAGATCCGTCCGGAAAAAGGAAGTTGCGGAAAAATTATGCCTTTGTTCTGGCCTGTGCGATAACTATCTCGTTTCATTTAATTCTGAGTCACAAAAAGTCATTAAACTTTCGAGGTTGCCGGAGGTCTAGACCCAGAGTAAGGAGGTAAATATGCAAATGGTATTGCTAAAAAAATTAAAAATCTTTCAAAAAAAACGGATGGTTTTAATGTAAATACGTTAGAATGCTCCGCTCATCTTGAAAAATGAGTGTTTTCCATCCCGATGCATCTAGAAGATGCACGTTGCTGAAATCGCGAAGAATAACATTGGTGATTCATTCAAGATCCCCCAATTCTGCGGTAAATAACCACTTAGATTAACATCCTGGTCGAAGGCATGCATAATTAAGAAAATACCTTTTTTCACCACAGCAAATCGAGAGCTGGAGAGAGGAAAGATAGGAAAAATTTCAGGAAGAAAAAACGAATTTCCCTCGAAAGGGAACGAAGTCCTTCGGTGTTTTTCTGCGAAAAACATCCATTCCCCTTTGCTCTCTTGGGATATCCATCTCCCACGGCGAAGCCCCTTAAATCTTCTGGCCACCTGACAGCGAGATGGAAAGCCCCCTTTCTTTGGCTTTTTTATGCCCTTTTTCCAACGTAGCTTCGACCTTGAAAACCCCCTTCCCCGTCTTATTAACCCCTTATAACCCCCTTCCCTCCTCCCAACTCCCTTCTCTTCATCCCTGTCCCACTCACTCCACTTCGCACGGCCTCGCTATTACTTGCGGCACCCAGTCACCCCGCAAAGAAAACCTCACCCCCGCCCACACTCCGACTACCGGAAGGTTTGGACCCGGGATACTGGGTAGGGAGGGATAATATGGGTAGAAGGCGTAGGTAGGATATTAAGGAGTGGGTAAATGGTGGCCCGCAACTCATCTGCATTTTCCACGCTTGTCCGCTCGGCGAGAGCTAATCCAAACTCCATTACCTCACTCTGTTTCTCCTCTTTCCATCTTCTTTGCCACTCTCCCTAGTTCCCACTCCTGATCCCCCTACTCGCCTCCCTTTCCAACACCCTCTAATCTACCAGTCTGCCCTTTCCTGAGTGACGGACCTCTTCTCTCACTCTTTATTCCATGACAGTATGGGTTTGAGCAATTATTTTAAAAGAGCACCTTTACCCGTACAGTGACCAACATAGTCTACGAGTATGAGACTCAAATTAATTGAAATATTGGTTTTTCATAATCACATAAAACCTTAATGTAGACTGAAGATGGCGTTGATACTATCCTCACGTTTTGTTAAGATGGATGTTATTCTTATGATATATTCTAATGAACTGGTAACGAAATATTACTTTGCACATTTGGGCAATAGTATTCCATCTTAAGCTTTAGTTCCTCAAAAAAGAGGTTTACTCATGCAGTAATCAACATTTATCTTATTAAATGTCAAGTAACACATTCACGGGCGTAGGTTCATAAGTAACTCGAAACTTGGAATGGTTCTCATACCTGAAGGCTTTGGCCACACTCGGAGGGCATGCACCATACTAATATAGTCATAGATTATGATTTGAAGAAATAAATATCTTAATCAATAAAGCGATCATAAAATATCAAAATTAATTGCATTAAAAGGGAAAATGTAAATTATGGTAGGATGAAAAGAACAAAAACTTGGTTTTAATATTGAAGATCGTGCAGAATTCTTTACATAGAACAATTTGCCTGAAATTTACCAGGTTACTTCGGGTTTCATTCAAATGGGGAATAGTATTTCTCTTGAGAGTAATAATAGTTTCCAGGACATAGGAGGATTGAAACTCTATATATTGTCCTAATATTATATAAATCGGAAAATTATTTTTTTCTTATATGGCAACACAGCAGGCCAAGGTGGTAAGGGCTTCTAATTTTTTTACTAAAAGGATAACACTACATAAAGTGCGTGTAACATAGGATTGGTCCAATTTGGCTATCGTATACCACTAAAATGTAAAGCTTTTAAACCCAAAAAAATTGTTCGAGTTTCTGGTAAAAATATTTTTTACATATACAGATGGTAGTATATTTCACTAAAAACTGAGATTTCAAATCATTCACTTCAATAAGGAGCGACAAGTAAACGCCATATTCTTTCTCCAGGTATTATATCATTAAAAGAGTATGTTACAATACGAATTATGTCGGCAGCTGAGCAGATGATTCGTTAATTGTAAACTGCTGCTGCAAATTTCGATCGTCTCGGCTTATTTCTTTAAAAGTTAATTTTATATGTGAATAATATTTTCTGTAGCCTGCTACCGGAAAATTCAATAACCTCAAAATCTTTATAAGTCATCTTTTGATTTGTATCAGGTCGTTTTCTCAAGCTCATTGTTCATTGTGCAAGGAAATTAAAATCTCGTTTGTCAAATATCTAGAAAATCCCGCGCTCACAGACGTCACCGTGGCATAGAAACTGCCCACTAAAATAAAAATGCCTAATTTCGGAATGTAATCCAGTTACACCTGCACGGACGAATAAGTTGGAGAAGGTGGACTTGAAGATGTCTCGAAGATGTCTTGAAGATATATCATGGTGAGCTGCTAAGTATTTAAAATTTTTGGAATTTTGAAATCCTACACATAAACGTCATAAACTTTCTCTCTCTGGCCCTCAACCTGAGCGGACCTGCCTACTGAGCGCTCCTGGTAACCGGTTTGACCCACCAGAGACTACCTGCCTGCCAGCTTGATTCTTGGTGCTTTTGGTTATAGTGAAGTGCAGTGTAGTGTCAACGTATACGTTGCTTCGTTTATATAGTTTTCGTTTTGTGTGTGGTTTGTTAACAGTAGTGTGTGGTAGTAGTAATTTATATAGTGGATTGTGGTGGTTTTTGTCCTTCAACTCTGATTGGTGACCGGTGAGTGCTTTCCTTTTTCTTACTATCTTTTTTTTGGTCCTCTGAAAACCAGACCTTACTCAAGCATTGTTTTTTCCACTTTAGGCTTCATATTCAATTCCAAATCTTAACTTATTGTTTCAGCTAAATTTAGCTAACCCCTTCTAGAAATTTTAGCATAGTGTATACAGGTTAGCTTTTGTTGGGAACTCGGTAGTTAAATTAGGATGGCTTCATCCAGGTCCCCTGTTGCCATGCTCGAAGGCACTGGCGAATGCGCGGCTTTAAGGGCCCGTATCGTCATGCTGGAGAGAATGGTGCGGGAGCTTCGATCGGAGATCGCCGGCCGGAGGGCTCCCCTCGGGAGAGATGGTGCTCAGGGTGGGAATACGAAAACCCGCCACGCCCATAGGGGTGCACGGATTCGTCCGAATGCAACACGTGGCTGGGCGATTAGAGACCTACCCCGTGTCCCATCTCTCAACGAGGGAGTGTCTCACGTCCGTAGGTCGGACGATTGGAGGGTCGTCTCTCGGGGCAAGGGGAAGGTAACGCTGCGGCGAGGATTGGACTCTGCGGAGGCAGATACCATCCCCGTCTCCAACAGGTACCAGGTGCTGTCGGATGACAGCACCACCGTACCTGCAGCCCCTATCCCTACTCCGAGGGCTCTGCCTAGGGTAAGGCATCAGCGGTCGGGGAGGGAGGGAACCGTTATATTAGGTAGTTCAAATGTCCAGCGTATAATGAATCCGCTGCGCCGCAGAGTCAAACAGGAGGGAGGTGTTGGATTCTTGTCGTCCTGGTGTATACCAGGCGGCGGGGTACCCCAGGCGACGCTGGCGGTGAAGGCGGCCGTCAGTAATACGGGCTGCTCCAAGCTACGCATTGTGGCTCATGTCGGGACAAACGACGCCTCGGAACGTGGATCTGAAGAGATCCTGCGCTCCTTTAAGGAGATGCACTCGGAGGTGAAACGAGTCGAGGCAGAGTTGAAGGTCCCAATTAAATTTAGTATATGTAGTATTGTGCCGCGTGTAGACCGCGGAAGGCTCGTTTGGAGCCGCATTGAGGGTTTAAATCAGAGATTGCTGGGATTTTGCCGGGGAATCGGAGTGGACTTCGTTGATCTGAGGCCCGTCCTCTCATCGTGTCGGGTACCCCTTAATCGCTCCGGGGTCCATTATACTGCCGAGGCATCGCAGTTGGTAGCGCGTAGGTTACACGAACACGTTTCGAGGGTTTAGCATAGCTGGTAGGCAAGAGCGTAGGTCATATATTGGGAAAAATAAAGTAGAATCCAGCACTTTTTGTCAATTCAGTTCAGGTAATGCCTCTCATATCCCCAAAAAAATTGAACAAACAAACACTTCCGTTAAAACAACATATAACTCACGTAAATTTAATAAAATTGGTGCCTCTACATACATAACAGATAGCAATGCAAGTGAATGTAATTCTTTTGTCTCTGTTCACCACGAATCGTCTCAAAACAGTTTTGTTAGCGTACATAAAACCGAAAAACAAGAAGTTATTAGCCATATTAAAATTATAACATTAAACTGCCGTAGCATTAGAAACAAAATATCGGATATTGAACATATTTTTGTCAGTACAAACGCAGACATAGTAGTTGGAACAGAAAGTTGGCTCACGGGAGATATAGCAAACAATGAGGTTTTTCCAAACGGTTTCACAATTTACAGAAGGGACAGACCAAATAGGTTGGGTGGGGGAGTATTTATTGCAGTAAAGTCACATCTTAGTAGCCAACGATATGAATGCGACGTAGATGACATAGAAAGCGTTTGGTGCAACATTAAGGACTACAACGGCAGAAGCCTATACGTGTGTTCATTTTATAGACCCCCAGATTCTAACACAGATGTCCTACACAAGCTCGACGAACAAATATCCACTATCAGCAGCAGACAAAGCAACAGTATTACTATAATCGCTGGGGACACAAATCTACCGTCAATTGACTGGGACAACTACTGCGTAGGAAAATCTGCCAAAAACAGAGATTCATACCAAGAACTCCTTCATATATTCACAAAACACTCCTTAGAACAAATTGTTAAATCACCAACACGGGGCCAAAGCATACTAGACATCTTTGCGACTTCTATGCCCGAAATCATTACTAACATTGAAATAATAGACGGAATCAGTGACCATAAGGCTATTCTTGTAGAGTTAAAAACTAAGTTCATCAAAATAAACAAAGAAAAGCGTAAAATATACCTATACAACAAGGCAAATTTTAACGGACTAAGAGAATATTTAAACATAAAAATACCAGAATACATCACAAAAACACTGACAACAAATACAGAGAACACTTAGAATTATTTCTTAAATATTTTACGCGAAGGAATAAAGACGTACATCCCGTCCAAACTCAAATGCGACAGTAAGGAACCTAGATGGTACAACGGGGAAGTCAGATCGGCATTAAGAAGGCAAAGAAAGCTACAGTCAAATTTTAAAAAGAGTTTAAAAAGTGACGATATAATTTATATGAATACAACCAAACAGCAACTAAAAGAATGTCGTAGTAAGACGAAAAGTATTATGCGCACAGCACTACACTCTTTTAAATCTAAAATGCTAAGCGAATATCTTGAGGAAAATCCAAAGTCATTCTGGTCCTATGTTAGGGAAATACAGGGTAAACGTCCCACTGTTCACTCTTTGAGGACGGAAAATGGGGAAATCATTACAGATAGCGTGAAAAAGGCAAATATGTTAAACCATTTTTTCCAGAGCGTCTACAACAAAAACACAAACGCACCAAACGATCCTCCACACCCACCCGGGGAACACATGAGCGATCTTACACTGACCAAGCAGGGAATAGTACATCTGCTCCGTAGTATCAAAGCACATTAGGCACCTGGTCCGGAAGAAATACCTGCTAGAATATTAAAGGAATTAGCTGACGACATTGCCCCATTTTTACATATTGTTTTTCTAAAATCGATAGAAGAAGGCTCAGTGCCTCGCGACTGGAAGCTAGCCCATATAACTCCCATCTATAAAGGCGGCGATAGGGATAAACCAACCAATTACCGACCCATTTCTTTGACATCGATCTCTTGTAAAATATTGGAACACATTATTGTCACTAACATTATGAGATTTCTTGATAGTAGGGAAATACTAATCCACAACCAGCACGGATTTAGGAAAAGCAGATCTTGCGAAACACAACTTGGTCTCTTCATTCACGATATACTTAGATCGGGAGAAAACAACACACAAGTCGATGCAGTATTCCTGGATTTCAAAAAAGCCTTCGACAAAGTCCCACACAATAAATTGTTACATAAACTTAAATACTATGGGATCAATGAGAAAATAATTAATTGGATTAGAAACTTCTTGTCAAACCGCAAACAAATAGTAGTCATAGATGGGTTGTGCTCAACGGAGAGAGATGTAACTTCGGGCGTCCCCCAGGGAAGTGTAATAGGGCCTCTTCTGTTCTTAATATACATAAATGACTTAAGCACACACGTTAGTAGCAATCTAAGGTTATTTGCTGACGACACGGTGATATACAGGGAAATAAGGAGCCAACTAGATCGCGAGCTACTCTCTAGAGACTTAGACAATATCTCGGAATGGTGCAATAAATGGGGATTAACACTTAATATAGATAAATGCGCAGTTTTGAAATTTTGGAATAAAGGAAGCGAGGAACAGGATATAAACTACAAAATAGAGGGTTCAGTATTGACTACGGCAAATCAAGTTAAATATTTGGGGGTTGTTCTAACACCACGCCTTTCATGGGGAGCACATATCAGGACAATATGCGGATCAGCTTTAAAGAAACTTGGCTTCATAAAACGGGTGGTGGGGAAATGTAATGAAAAAGTTAAAGAGAGTTGTTATTTTGCTCTAGTTAGACCTCATTTGGAATATGCCGCAAGTATTTGGGATCCGTGGGAGAAAATTTGGCAAAAAGAATTAGAAAAAGTCCAGAGAAAATCCGCTAGATTCGTTAAAAATTGTTATGATAAAAACACAAGTGTGACAGGTCTCTTAGGGGATTTAGGCTGGGAACCACTTGAAGTGCGGAGAGAACAAGCGAGGCTTAGACTTTTAGAAAGGTTCAGAACAAACGAGTTTAACTATGACACTGAAGGAATTATAATGGCCCCACACTACTTAGGTAGATCAGACCACGAAGATAAACTAAGGGAGATAGATTCCAAGACAGATAGGTACAAATACTCATTCTTTCCCCGAGCAATCAGAAATCATAATAGCAAGAAACCGAAGTCACTTTAGAAATATTAAAAACGTTGAATTTACAAGTCGGAACAAAGTTAAACACTGCAAAGCTTTTAGGTATACTTTCAGGTGCATGTGTATGTTAGTTGGTAGTTTTATTGTGTTTGCATGTGTGTGGGGTGTAAGTGTTCATGCATGAATGTATGCCATGTTTTTTTTTATATGATTTTGTGGTTATTGCATGCGGTTTTTTTTTCTTTTTCTTTTCTTAATTACGGGTGGTGTCCTAGCACCCCCCGCCACACGCCCTTGCGGCGGCTTGCGGGGTATTAAGTAGATGTAGATGTAGAATCAATCTAAAAGATGGCTTACTGTAATTTTGCACTATTTTCCTTCTATTTTAGTGATTTTGTTAGAAATTAAGCCTCTTAAACAGCCACACGTTTTACTAAATTCGAATTGCTATGCCTCAGATTTCGTCCCATTTCTCTCTGCCTCTATTTCGTTCCTCGTGGCTTAAAACAATACATTAATTTCCATAGTTTGAATAGACTGACGATACTCTCCGTTAATTTAATCTTCAAAACTTTCTCTCACACATTTTCACCTTTTTTCAAGCTTTCTTCATGGTTGAACTAATTCCTCAATATAATTCACGAATTCCTCTGTCTCCGTATGCAGCTTTGTGAATTGCTCCCTTACTTATCAGGGGTCACTCATCGCTGCTAGTAGACTTTTCTCATGTCTTTTAGTCTAGACCAAAAAATTGCATTTTCCTCCTCAAATGGTTGATTCTCTGCTTTCTAAATAATCTAATTATTTGATTTTACATTTAATTTTGCAATAGATTCTTGATAATGCAAAATTCTGCACTTCTTCTTCAAATACTTATCTTGCTTTGATTAACTTTAGTTTATTTCATTTTAATTACGCTAATTTTTGATTTCACCAATTCATATATTTTTTCATAAAGTTTAACACCTTCGCCACGGATTATAATTTAACTCAATCAATACTCTTCTACCTTTTTTAATGCCTGTATTAACCCCAATAATCCTAATTTTAGACGTGCCTTTAATGCGTAAGACAATAGATTTGAATCCAAAACGCGTATGCCAATGAAAGTGAGCTTCTCGCACTAGTTTCACGATTTCAGTATGGGTTTCTCTTTGTTAAATAGGGGCTATCCCTTAGTCATTTATTGTGTGTTTTTTCATTTAAAGCATACTCAGATATTTTGTTCTTTCTTCCACCACTTTCAGAGTTTGTCCTTATTACTAAGAAAAGTGTCGTTCTTAGAATATCATTTTCAGAAGTGAATATTTTGTATGCGTGTTAAATTTTTTTTTGAAATATTTTCTTGCAAGTATTTTCCTAATATTTTAAGGAAATTTCGTTTACTTAATGTTATAATAATTTTTCTTCAATTGAAAATAATTTAAATCTCTTCTGCGTCTAACTGGGCCTTATGTTTTCGCTTTTTTTCTTCCTCGTCTTATATTCAACGATCGCTAATAGTGGATTTTTATTTCTTTTATAAGCGAATCGACATGTAATGCACTTCTATAACTGGCAGATCATTGAGAGAACTTGAAAAATAGTCATTTTTGCTGCTACCGTATTTTACCGGCATCCTCAAAAATCTTTCTCATGTGAATTCACGCTTAAAAGAATCAAGCATTGAAATTTGAAAAATACATTTTTATCAAAATACCAACATGAAATGGCGATTAAAACAATAACATATTACTTCCCGTAAAATTAAAATCATAAAACGTTCGAATTTGACAATAAATACTGTTGTTAAATTGTACTAAATTTTTTACGATTTCTGCAACTTACCTTTTGTTCATTTAATGCAATTTACGGTAGAGACAAATAACTCTCCTTAATATTACTGCTATTATGACTAAAGGACGATTTTTACGGGCACAAATATGTTACACAGGGCTACTGTTAATCGCTTGCAGTTAAAAAGTGTGAACGAAGTGGTTGAAGAGAGCCAGCCTTCTTAACAAATATCACATTAGTCCTCACAAGTGAGGCCTTAGCTTTCTTTCATGAGACATTCTTTGGTTGTAATAAAGTAAATGAATAAAAAGCAAAGTAAATATTTTTTTGCAATGAATTGAATTATTTTAAACCCAACCATTTATTCTTTATACAAAACACATCAATACTTTTGTTTTGTATCATTTATTGATATATAGGATTTAGAATATCCCAGAAAGAGAAGATTTCATTGACCCATTGGGAGCATTTGTGGGGAAGGAACTTGGCCGAAATGTTTCACCAGATAATTGCTAGTTCCCAACCAAGAAAGGAAAAGGCAGCCATGTACATAAGGACTATAAAATAATTACTTTAATTTTGAACTCAGCTAAGGTGGTATTCAGAATTATCAAAAAGAGGATTAATAGGAAAGAAAATACTTGCTTAGAGGATCATCTGTTTGGGTTCAGAAAGACACACGCACGTGTGATATAGCATTGAGATCACAAAGGAAAGGAAACAACACACCCAGGATGAGTTGTTTTTGTTTCTTAGACTCTGAAAAGCTGTTTGATGGGTTGAATTGCGTGACAATGCATTGCAGAAACATTGCCTAGTAAGGATAGTATGCTTATCCGCAATAAGTACAATTCACAGCCTACCCAGATACGAGTGGCATACGGAGGTTCAGGGTGGGCAGTGTTAGGAAGAGGGGTAAGACTGGGGGGACAATTTTCACCTGTGGTTTCCCAAGTGTGTGTGGGAGAAATGCTTAAACACGCATGTGAAGACCTGGAAATAGGGTTGCAAGTCAATGGAGAATTCAAAATCTTCTAACTGTGCAGATGGTGGAGTTTTGGTTTGCAGGTTATCCAAGGGGTTGCAAGCATTGCTGAGTGCGCTGGAAAATCTCTGTGATATGTAGTGAGAATCAATATGAAAGGCATTAACTTTATGAGATTTTCAACAGAGAGGAAAACGAAGTAAAAGCTGAAACTAGGAGGGCAAAAAATAGAGCAGGTGGAACAGTTTATCTATCTTGGTAGCATTTTGGACCAAAATCATCCTATCAGAAGGTAAATATGAAAATGAATTAATTAAGGCTCAAGTCAAATAACCTATCAATAGAAAGATGCAATTGATGAAGACCGTTGATTTAGATTGAACGTTGGGAGTTTGCAGACTGTGATATTGGGGAGAACGTTAACCATGCAAGGAAGGTTTTTCAATAGTAATGTCATAATGGACAAGATAAAGGGATAAGCTATGTGTGAGAAATTAACGTGGGACTCATTGTATTGCCGACTGTCAACTAGATTTTTGTTAGAAGAGAATTGGTAATGTATTTTTGCACCATTATAAGCGTTGTACAAACTATGTCCATCAAAAACCTACATTAATAATTTATTGAATACACGAAGAATATCTCGTATTACCCCTGCCAGGAATGCTTATCAATATTTCCCATAAAAGATAATGGTGCAAAACAAAAAAACAGTTACAAAATTACTTCAGAAAAATAATTCACAAGATAAAACTATTTTATTTCGGCTGACTCTATTAGGAAATTCTTATAATTTACATATATTTGTCCTGGGAACTTCAAATTCATAAAATAGAGAAGCATTGACTTATCTTACTTCCTCCTATTTCTTCCACACATCTTTTTAAGAATATCCGCGAAAGTTTCCATCGGCTCTATATTCATTCATTTCTATTCCTTCTGCCCCCTTTCCTCACAAACCCGCTCGTCCCTCCAGCTCTCTTTCTATTCCCACCCCGCACTCTCCAGCCCTTGTCACCCTACCCTTATACAACTCTAACCTTTAACCTTTCCCTCCCTACAAAGTAAGGAAAGGGAAGTAGAAGGGAAGAAGGGCGGATTATTACCCATCCTAAGGGCGTACTCCTCACTCTTTCCCCCTTTTCCTATCTAAAAACCTCTCTTTTGTAAACACCTATATCTTTCATCCCTCTTCCCCTGTTCTGTCCCTCCCCTTTGCTTCCCTTATTTCCTCCATTTATTCCTCACTCTCACTTCGCCCTCCCCGGTCTTTCTTGCAATCCCTTCTTTTCCTTTTCCGTCTTTTCTTAACTCTCCCCTTTCCTTGCCTCCTCCTACCACCCGCACCGGATTTACGCTTCTCTGACCGAAGAGAGTCAGCCAATAAGAAGAGAGAGGACTCTCCCTACTCCAAGCCGCTCCCTACCGCCTCTTTTTCACCCTACCTTCCCTTCAAATACACACACATACACACATTGACATATATATATATATATATATATATATATAGTATATGCGTGTGTATGTGTGTGTATGTGTATATATATGTATATATAAAAATATATATATACGTTTATTCCTCCTTCTTTCATGAGCTTAGCATTGCTTTCGGCCTTTTGGAGAATGAGCGAGTAAAGGAGTCGTTATCTCTCGGAGCGTGTTCAGTAAAGGCCATGAAATATCCTTTCCACGGTCCACTGCTCGTCAGACGGTTTTTATATCGCATTTAATTTAAAATAGCAGGCCTTTTAAGAGAGGTTCGCGAGCGGATTTTTCTATCTTTGATTGTAAATCTTTTCAATATTATACTAGTTTTATTTTAAACAATCAAACCACTTAAAGAGTCAATCTATATTCATTTCAGGAAAATTAAGAATTAAAGGGGTGGATTCAAATTTTTCAACTAATTAAAAGATTTTAGCAATAAAATTTGAAATATATTTTGACTGATATGACCGGAGGAAAATAACTTACCTAAATAAAATATATTTTCCATGTCGAAGTCTTGAATTCAAGTAAACCGATACTAATTGGCAAACACATTTCATTGCAACTTTGTGCAATATAAAGGCCTCAAAACATACTTGTAAATCTTTAAACGAGTTTTTCTTTTCACGCACGAGAGTGAGCGTCTCGAAAAACTTTGCTGTTCGGTTTGAATCGGTCTAGTTTTAATATTAAAACCTGCTTAAGCGTAATGAATCCCTGAAAAGGATGCTTTTTATCAATTGCTACATATAGAATTAATTACTTGAAATAGCAGCACCATCCGTATGGAAATTCATAAAGCTCTAGTGTTACGCATCAAGTAAATATTGTGGTCGATATCTGATGGCGAAGGGCATTAAGATTGCTACCTATTTAAAAATAATGATATAAATGCCTGTATGGCATTTTAACTTTAATAGTTAATTGGATATAATTTATTACCCATTGTATATGGGTGTAAATAATTAGTAATTACTTAATTTTCATATAATCTCATATGTTTAACTGTTTTCATACGGTTCCCAATTTGTTAGAATATTTTAATAATGACCTACGAGTAAATTCAGCAGATTTTTTGCCATATTTATACGTATTGGTGTCACATCAATTTCAATTTTACAAAATATATTTGCCGTCGTTTCTCATAATATCAATCGACGACCCACATATTATGTATTCAGTATTCATTTGATTCTTGAACAAAAAGTTACTAGCATCCATTTCATTCCTATTCCTAGGATTTATTTAAACGCTCATTTTTCCCATCAAGTTCATTTTAAATCAGATCGTTGATGGGGGAAATAATGTTACAGCACTGATTACGTACAGAAAAACTCGAATAAAGAATAAACCAAATAGATTGGGAGTACTTTTATTTACAGCCTCGCGCTTAAATTCATCCAATTTCTTCCCCGGACGTTCCTTTACCAAGTACGTGAAAAAGGAATTCAGAATGTGCTTGCGAGATACCCCTAGTCATCTGAAATATTGATGGTATTCGCGTGCACACCATTTATACGCATCGAGTTCCAAAGATAATTATTTTAACATTATCCATCGATTGATTAAACTAAAGAGGAGTTTTAAAAAAACACATCAAGTTCATTGAGAGAATATTTATGATTTTTAAACAAAGGTGGGAAAAGATTCCCTCCCATCTGGAAATATTTAGTTGCCATAGGGAAATCAACAGTCCACTCTACTTCCCTCTTCCGCTGACGGTATTGCAGTTCCCTTAATCAATGCTCGTTTAGGAATCACCCCACCGACCATTGTCCGCATATTCTTCTACCGATTGTGTAGCTATTTCCTCCGACTGAACCTCTCCACTATCAAACTCCGTATTCTCTTTCCTTTGACCAAGATCCTTAAACTCGGTCCTCATCCCACACCCCCCTTTTACCCCACTTCAAGACTACTTCCTTCCACTCCAAGCAATCTCCGACCTCATCTCCGCCCTCCCACACACCCCGTCCCTGCTGACCTCTCCCTAGGTCCCTCCCTACTCCCCGCATGCCATATCTCTCTCTTTCCAGATTCCCTCCCGGCGGCGTTTAGCCCAAAGCATCCCACTTTCCCTCGCTCAGTCGCACTCACTCTGTTCAAAGCCTCAAGGCCCTTTTTAACGTCCCCGCCACCCCTTTCAGGACTAAAAAAACAAGCGAGGAAACCCCAGTGAGATTAAGGAAAGAGGAGAGAAGAAGAAGTTTTTATTTCCACCTCAGCATCATATTTTAAGTCCTCCTCCGGGCTAAGGTTCTCTCGGGCCTCCTCCAACCTTCCCTTTTCGTTTTTATTTTCTGTTTTTTTTTTCTAAATTAGCGATTAAGAAACCTCACCCACATATGCGCGCTTTGGAAGGGTAGCTCACACAATCACACTTCACTATGGACGCAGTCTTGAAAGTGGTACAATCGCACTTTAATCCCAATTATGGGTCGGACCAAAGCAATGAATGTTACCTTAGTTTCCCCTTGGATTCGTTTGCTCTTCTATTCTAGAAGATCAGGGAAGTAAATGGTTCGAATCAACCTGAATAAGATGCTCGAGTTTTAAGTGGTCGTGTTGTTAGACGTAGAACTCCAAAGTTTATTGGCGTTAGCGAAAAATTCGGAATAACAAATAAAATTGGCGGGAAAAAAGATAAGCCAAAGCAATGTGGATAAATAATTTCTGGGGAGAAGGGTAAATTACTTGGTGCATAGAAAGACTGAATCGGGTCATGGAATAGTTTGTGACCGCTTAAAGGAGATGCATGTAAGATAAGGGTAGGAACAGGAATATGGAACGGAAAATTTCAATCAATAAACATGTGGAACAATTTTCTACAATAAATGATGGAGAAATTACGTTCAAAAAATCCAAGAAAGAAGTTATGACGAGTTATTTAATGAATTATGATAATTATTTTACGACAATATACGTAATATTGCTTGGAACTAATTGAGATTGATATACATAAACATTTTAAAAAGCTGTACCGTATCAGCTGCTGCATCATACACTCCACTGCAACTTAGTATCTGTAGGTACTCCACTAGAAAATGCCTAATTATTTCCAAAGACACATACATGTAATTACCCTTAATAAGGAAAAAGTGTGAACATAACTGTCAATCCTTAACATCTATATTTCTGTATGCATATGCCTACAGGGTCTCGACAGAAATCATGCATGAAAAGATTATACGCAACGTAACGGAATTATACGAAGGATAATACTTTCAGTGTTGAAAAAACTTAAAAAAAAGGCATTAGAGAAGATTTTAAACCCTTATTTAAGTGAAAAAGACTCCGAATACATTCGCGGGTTTTTGGGTATGAAATTCATTTCGTAAGATTTTACAAAGGTTTTATTGAATTGTTAGTTGAATTATTAATGTGTAAAATTGGCCAAATAATGAAGATAGTATTAACTTCAGATTGAAGTTAACTCTTCATGCATGGGAAACGAGTTGCTAGTAAAAATAAAAGTAAAATGAGGGTTATAAAAACTCAATGACATTCTGGACCACTTAGTTTATACGAAATATTTTCCTCTAGCGCGGTTTTTCAGTTATTCTGTTCACCTATCGTTAACGTGAATATGCCGATTTTTGATCTATTAATTCTATACTTGATCTTTCTCTAATCTCTAATCTTGTTTTCATGATATCTCCAATGTGTAACTTAGTACGATTGATTTATTAATATATTTTCATCAGTGAAAAAGAAACCTGCTTCCAATGTAACCACCGATATTTAGATTTAGCCTGTAATTAAATCTTAGCATAGACAATGATTTCCGTGCTAGTTTTTTTAATTATCTATATGCGGTAATTAGTTTAACAGAGAACGTTTTCGAAAATTGCAGTCAAGAGTTTAACCTAAAAATCCTCCTTCAGTCATGATGAAGAAATAACTTATTTCTTAAAATAGATATGATAAAAGGAATTGATACATTGATTAAAATTTTAATAAAGCCAGTAACGAAGATATTTAAAAATGTTTACTCCACATTTTTCTTAGACTTGAAAGGTATCAAGTATTTTTTAATTAGAACATCAAAATATTTATTTTTTCCAATAAAAATAAATAACCTTGAAATTAAACCAAACACAACTCCAAACCTGTATTTTCCGCAGGTATCAAAGCCGTTGTTATTACTTTAGATGAAAATGGATTTGTGTGTATCCCCGCAGAAGAATTAGGTCACGATTTCTATCAACACTCAAAATAGCTTTCAGCGTATCGAAAAGGGGATTACATGGAAATTCATAGGTCTCATATTTTTCATAGATATTGGCTGTATTTTTTCAAGATAATTATGAGCAAATGACGGTGTCCCTTTTAAAAATAATCTTAGCATTTTTTCCTCTAGGAATTCAAGGAAGTACCATCACACCATTTTTACAGGGAAGTTTGTGGGAACGCGTTTGCGTCATACATTGTTTAATGTTTCGTTATTCAACTTCTAGTCTTCTAGTCTACGTCACTCCAAGCACTTTCATAGTCGCTTTGCTATGGATACGATATCTCATCATATCCGAGAGTGTAATATGTGCATTGGAACTGGCGCATATTTCAACTAATAATTTTAGTTTTTAAACATGATCATAATGTTATTTTTGTTTTACTTACAATGCGACGGTACACTCATTCATAATATTTTTGCGAAAAGAAATGGGATAGGTAAGCTCATCGTTTAAATCTATAATGGTCATCCTATGAAAGCATAGTACAGTGTTCATATCTGCAAAACAATATGGGCACTGATTCATTCTGAGCACTTGTGGAGGGGTAGTGGCCCTCGCCATAAATCGTGGATGACAATGCTATGGTACACAAGCTTCAAATCTTATCGTAACTTGCCAAGCTGAAAGTTTTATCGCTCCTATCCTTGTTCTCCTTTATTTTTAGGCAACACTGAACGTCCAAAAACGTGTTTTACCAAACGAAACATTTTTTTAAGCGATTAAATATTTTTCCACATTCAATAATCTTCATGATGCATTAGCAATGAGATGGGAATGCTTTTATATGAATTCAAAAATGGTTTTTGAATTTTAGCACTGAAAAATGAGGCATAGGTTTTGGAGAACATTGTTGAATTTAGGTTAAAGCATTAATATGTATCATATGTTGAAAATTAAAATTAGCAGTATAACATTTCTGCAAAAGAACAGTAGAACAAAAGTACTACTGAGGCAGACAGATTCTCTGGCTTTCAGTCATAGTTTTGGAGGTCACCAAATTCCCAAAATCGAACAAACTTTAATTTTTTTACTGCTACCAAAAGGAAAGTAGAATGATAAAAGTGTAATGTAACAGTGATGAAAAGCAACTGTTACTTGAAAGGTTTCATAAAAACGCCTTTATCAAGAGATTTTGTACAGAGGTTACCTTTTTAAAGGAAAATATTTTCTTAGAATTTATGAAAATTTATTTCAACTTATTTTACAAAAAAGTGGATTCAATAGCTCGGTATCTCATCAATGGGTATCTATTCAACTGTATCTTATGCCTGAGTTTATATTTTGCTTCTGCTTGGATATTTTAACTCAACTGATAGAATTTTAGGCATAAAACTTGTGTAGATATATAAGCAACCTAAGTATTTTTAAACCAAGGTATCGATTACTGAGATGCTTTCCCATTAACGAGTACCGGAAACATTTTGGGGTGACACCAGTGGATAATATCTGTTAGACATGTATGAAGCCCATTGTATTCCACATGATCATAAAAGTTCAACGTGACGACAGTATTAATGAAATTAGAAAGGCACTAACCCATTCATTTTCTTGAAGAGTGGATCCCGACTTCTTCCTCGGCGATGATCGTCGAACTTAAGATAACGGTAAATTAAAGGAGGCGGAAGAACGTGTTGTAGGTGGTACCCTTGAAGCCATCGCAAAAATGTGTGGCAAGAGGTGACACCACACTAGGAATAAAATATATAAATGTTAAGGGAAGTGAATGATCAATGAGTTTTTCAAAAAAAACGAAAAGCGTAAAATACAGTGTTATTTTAGGAAAAGCCTCTATTGTTCATGGTCCTCAGGGACCCCCGGGGTCTTCAATAAAATCAGCGGTGCAAAATGATTTGAATTTCAGGGGAATCTTTATAAAAGTGCTAAGAAAAAAGCTGGTATAATTATACCATTGCATGCATAAAATTAGGCTCACACAAAGTAATTACATAGCTATAATTCTGTTTGTGATTCCCTAGAGTTTAGAATTAATAAGGGAAATGCAAAAACAAGATTTTAATATGGAAAAGAGAAAATCGCAGGACTAGTCTTTATTTACTACAGCTGATGTAAAACCTCCTTTCTCGAGCTGTCACATCATGGAGTAGATTTTATTTAGGAAATTAAGGAAAGGCGAAGGAGATATATCGAATGAAGGCGAAATTCACATTAAAATCCAAAATAAATTTGAAAACGATTTATGTGTATTTGCTTGCTCTATTTTTTCTTCTTTTCATCAGTCTTGGTGAAAACGCATTCCGAAATATTACCAACCTTACCTGACCAGCCTTAAAAGAGGCCTCTTAAAGAGCTTCATCAGGAAAATAAAGCATAAATGCCATTAAAAATAAGCAAATAAATACGAGATAAATATCGGTAAATCATTTGACGAAGTCATTAGGCTGCTTTAGATCTACGAGGGTCATCCGGAAAGTAGTACCCGTTCGTGCCGCATGAAGTGCTGACGACGCGAGTAGCCGCTGGACGAGGTCAGATAGCTTCAGTGGCTTGTCTGCCTTCTCTGAGCCAAGTTGCGTGACGCTAGCATTGCCTATGTTGTTTCTGTGATTGTTTACAATGTTTAAAAAAATTGAGAACGCCGCCAGTTGTGAAGTGAGGGCAGTGATTAAATTCCTCAATGCAAGAAACGTTCGCCCATGTGATATTCATCGCCAATTAAAGGAGGTGTATGGAGACAATGTAATGGACGAGTCGTCTGTTCGGCGGTGGTGTCGCAACTTCAACATGGGGAGGGGGAACACACACGACGATGAGCGTTCGGAGAGACCGTCTGTCATTACAGACCAACTGGTGAGCTCAGTTGACGAATTCGTGAGGAACGATCGGCGCGTCACAATTGATGACATCTGTGAGCATTTTCCCAATGTTTCTCGAACAATTGTTCATGAAATTGTTAAACACCATCTGCATTATGCAAAAATTTGTGCAAGATGGGTCCCTCGCGTATCTCAATGAGCTGGCGGCGAAGGACTATGCAGCAGGAATACAGAAACTTGTCACACGTTATGACAAATGCCTTAATTTGCTTGGAGATTATGTTGAGAAGTAGTTTAAAGTATCCTCTTTCAAATAAAATTTTTTATGTTTGTTAATATTTACTTTTGTGTCTTTATTTCACGAACGGGTACTACTTTCCGGATGACCCTCGTATTTGTTCGTTTTAGAGATAAAACTTTATTTTCTATTAGGTGCTATCCTTTTTTTTACCAATTGTAACTGAATGTGTAATCGAATGAAAAAAGAATACAACGGATTTTCCTCAAAAGGGTTTTTCATTGTTTCAACTTCTTCAACTCTTCAACAGCTTCACAAATTTTTATCCCTTCATACAAAAATGAATATCCATATAGTCAAGGTTGGTACTATCGAATATATAAGAATGCGTAGTACCAAAATGTAAGTTGATACACCAGTGTCTTACATCAATTGTTCAGATATCTTTTTGTTTTAATATTTCCCCAAGATGATTACTTCCTTCGAGTAGATAAGTGTAACCATAATTCTGTTATTTCACCTTGAAGCATATCTACGTATTTTTGCAAAGATCTCTCGTTAAGATATACCGAAATATTTTTTTAGCTTTAACCGTTAATTCGCAAAACATAGGAAATTGCTGGAAAATGCATCCAAATTTCGTTCATAGGCGGAATTCTATTTCACAGTGATGCATAACAAGCAATCATGACAAGTTGATTAGCTAATTCCCTCCGTTAATTTTGAGGTTGCCCAGGAAATGACCTGACTTTGTTTTAGAAGAAAAAATTCAGTTGAGCAGACGCGGGCAGCGAAGAAGAGGGATGATAATAAGAATGGGGACTGGTAATGAATACCTCCACTGCAGCTCACCACCGGAAGTCCGAACTAGGTCACGGATCCAAAGATTCAATTGACGGCGCAAATAGGAGAGCACTTCTCTCTAGCCTAAACGGGTCTTCTAGGCTCACGCTCATGCGTCCGAATCCTTACTCTGCTTCCTACCCCAGCTCAACGACAGCATCTCAATCGTAGATTTCAAGCCGTGGCAAGGATCATTTGGTCCGCTAGTTAGAACAATGGGCTTTTTGATGTCCTGATGCTTTTGTTTCTCCTTTAAAGAGAAAAAATATCAAGGACGGTACAAAAGAGGGTAGGCGCCTTTGCGTTTAGGATGCGGTCCAGATTGATTATACTCTTTCTTGAGGTCACACAGGGTTGAATGGATGGATGAACCACCGTGATGGCCTTAATTTATTCCTCTTATTTATTCATTTTTACTTTACTGTAAACTTTGATGCTTTCGGTTGAACTTGGCACACATGATCGAACTTGCAAGTTAAGTCATGGGTTGTTTGATTTTGATCTACAGACACTGAGGATGACGACATCGTATTTATTAAACATAAAAATGGATACAAGAAACTGCCGAACTAAATAGCTGACTGGAAAATGATGGAAAAACTAAGCAATCCAGAACACAAACTGAATCCGCAAAAAATATTTTATTGAATGATGATGGGAATCCGCACTATAAAATAAATGTAACCTGGAATCAATGAGGCTTTATCAAATAAATACCTCAGTGTTAATCATAATTTGATAATCGTATTAAATATGAATATCAATGTCGTGCAAATAATGTGTAACTTTTAATTGTTACATCCATCCTTCCCTCATTCCTTCCCTCTCATCCTCTTTATCATTTTCCTTAACGAAAATAGTTACATCATTGGCATGCACGCATATGTAATACCGATATACTGACTTAAATTTAAACACCCACAAAATTCAGACGTCTACTTCTAAATCTATTGAAATCTATTAAGCCTAAATATTTATTAATTTCTATTAATAAAGCAACAAATTAAACTTGAAATAAGTCATAGGTTGTCAGTATTAAATATTCCGTATTGAATAAAATGTAATACAAGCTCCTTTATAAATCTTAGGTGAGATTCTTTTTCGTTTTGAACTTCCTTAGTAGTTATATCTTGCTTACTTCTACGGTCCCCACAACTAAAGTTTTAACGGTTTATTGACTGGAAAATAATAGTTTAAGTCTTTTTGACCAATGGCAGGCTATTTGTGGATCACCAAAAACTTAATAAACATTTTATCTATTTAAAAAAATAAATGCATTATAATTCTCTTGGTTGATCAAGTTTATATGAATCAGATTTAAGAAAGTGAACGAATGAAATTAATTCTACGTTTAAGCATGAACGAATTGAAATTCATTCTACATGTTTTGAGTGATTTCTGAAAAATCATCCCTGGAGAAATTATTTTATTTTGGTACTTTGAGGGAGAGCTAAAGCGTAGAACCTTTCCATGACCGTGAATTAAGTTTATTGTGCTGACTATATTTTATTCTATGCCATTGTGGCGACCACGACGACAGAGAATACAATACCTCGTGCAACCACAGATTAAGGGTAGGCTTATCTTAGGTTCATCTCAAGAATTTAGTATTCTTAGTTTGAGCCCGCAATTAATTTCCTCCCACCCTACCAACTTTGCCATATGGTAGGTTATTCTTCCCATAACTGTCATAATTTATATTAACGCTCACCTAAAGTGAAACTTCTGGGCACGTCTAATTTTCCACTGTGTTTCAAAAATATCTCTGAATATATGTGAACTCCGTTATTAATATTATATTATACTCTGCACCTAACTATTAACGTATAACAATACAATTGGTTTGTAAATATACATGCATAAAAATGTATATGTATTTGAATATATATATTTAAATATACATATTTACATATATTCATTGATTCATTCATTCGTTATGTATGCATGCACAGATACATTTTTGAGCTCCAAGTCTTTCTTCTCGACGGCTGAGGAACCTTGCCCTGGCGTCTTGAGAAATATATGAAATACAGCATATATAATTCATTTGGGTGGGTTGTTGTCTTAGTACCTATATTTGTATGCTAATAAATAAGCTAAAGTTTAACCTACGTGAGGTGATGAATATCTCACAGTCAAAGCTTCTTTTATATTCGAGTATGGCAACAAGAAATTATAATACTTCATTCTTCAGCATGATTTCACAAATTATTTTAAATATTAGTGACAAAAATTTGGAAATATGAATATTATTTCAGTTGATCACAGTAGTGTGAAAATATATTTAATAATACCTACGAAATACAAAAAGGGTCACGACGATGCCTTTAGCTCTTGCACACATGAGTAATGTAAACAAATAAGGAATGCCTCCGATTTATTTTAAGATGAACCTTTCCGCGAGAGATATATCCTTAAAACATGGATCTTTAAACCATTGTTATTACTCACCTCAAATCATCACTAACGTCTAACTTTGACAAGTTATAAATTCTCTAGGGTCATAAATAAATAATTATATATATATATATATATATATATATATATATATATATATATATATATATGTATATATATATAAGGATCATAAACAAAAGGATAGAGAGTAGGGCAAATGATTACTTAGGGGATGACCAGTTTGGGTTTGGGAAGGGGAGAGGTAAGTGTGATGCCATTGCAGTAATGAGATTATTAATCGAGAGTAATATAGAACACAACCAGGAGGTATTTGCCTGTTTCGTAGATTTCGAAAAAGCGTTTGATAGAGTGAATTGGGAAAAACTAATGAGTATTCTGCAGAAAATAGGAATAGATTGGTGGGAAAGGAGGCTAATCCGCAACCTGTACATGTCTCAGACTGCTCAGGTACGAGTGGGGAACGGGGAGTCCGGTTGGGGAGTGTTAGGAAGAGGTGTAAGGCAGGGTTGCCCATTATCACCGTTGCTGTTCAACCTGTATGCAGAGGAAATGATTAAAGAGGCATGGGAAGAACTGGAGGTAGGAATGAAGGTGGGCGGGGAATTCGTAAAATCAGTTAGGTTTGCTGATGACCAAGCTTTAGTTTGCCAGTCAGCCAAGGGGCTGCAAACATTGCTTAGTTAGTGAATTGGAAATTCAGTGCGACAGATATGGGATGAGAATAAATATTAATAAAACAAAGGTTATGCGATTTTCTAGAAAGAAAAAGGCTAAGCTTAACATTAAAATAGGAGGGCAAAAACTAGAGCAGGCAGAACAGTTTACGTATCTCGGTAGTGTTTTGGACCAACACGGTCAAAGTAGTAAGGACGTAAGGAGAAGAATTGCGCTAGGAAAAGAGGCTTTCACAAGGAGGAGGGAGTTGATGACGGGGACGTTGAGTAAGGATGTTAAGTAAAGACTCGTAAAAACATTGATATGGAGCGTAGCTATGTACGGCGCGGAAACGTGGTCATTGAAGCAGGAGGATAGACGTAGACTGGAAGCTTTTGAAATGTGGGTGTGGAGAAGAATGGAGAAGGTGAAGTGGACAGAGAAGAAAACAAATGAGGAAGTACTTGGTATGGTGGGCGAAGATAGGGGTTTGCTGGGAGCAATCCTATGGAGGCAGGAAAAGTGGCTGAAGGGGTTATTGACCGGCAGCAGGATGTTGAAGACTGTAATTGAGGGGAGAATGTTAGGCAAACGAGGAAAGGGAAGGAACAGGATAGGGATGTTGGACGGGATGATGGGAGGACGAAAGTACTCAGAGCTGAAGAGGGACCTGATGTAGAGTAGGATGTTGTGTTTTGCTAGGGGCCACAAATTATTTAATTAGCAAATACCTCCATCCAAAAACCTACCTTAACCGGTAGATTACCTAATAAAATAAAAAAATATATATATAAAATTGTTTTTCGCAGTATTCTCCATGATATTCTATACACTTATGCATACGCTCGAACCAATTTTCTTAGCACTTTTTCCACTCCGATTGAGGTACCTCCAAAACATGGTTTGTAATGCATCAATGGCTTTTTCAGACGCCGATAAACGTCGGCCACGCCATTTTTTCTTGATAGATAGGAATAAAAAGAAGACAGCTAAATCAAGGCTGTCCAGTTATTTCGAAGAAACAGGCGATCATTTCCTTCGATGTGCTTCGTGCACGCATCACTTTTGATCGGATTTGGCTTGCCTTGGAAGACACATACAGTGGATTGCTGTTTTCCTTCGCGGTCACAGGCATAGATCCAAGATTCGTCACTTGTGTAGATGCTATACACAGCTTTTGAATCACCGCGATTGTGTTTGTGGAGCATTTTTTCGCACCAATTGACAGGAGTATCTTTTTGAGCTTTTGTTAAATTATTCGGGATCCAACGCGAACAAATTTTTTCCACAGCTAAATGTTCATGCAATATTTTATTGATGTTCGTCATTGTAGCCCCCAAGGATTTCTCAATCTCACGATAAGTCACATTACGATCTCCCTTTACTAGTTCTTGCACAGCATACATTTTTTCCAGCACAACATCTGATTTTGGACGACCTTCACGACTTTCGTAGCTGAGCGAATGGCGGCCATGATGGAATTGTTTATACCAGCGTTTTAAACTGGCAAAAAATGTGGCTTCATCGCCAAAAGGGGAAGTAATTTGATCGATCCTTCCTTGATAATCTATGTCGAAAGTCGTAAACAAATCATCGCATTAAAGTATTCACTAATTAACTCTTTATTTTTTCGCTGAGAGAAAATTTTCGAGTCACTGTTAATAACCCAAGTTATGATCAAACTACAAAATGTCCTGGAGAAAGTCAGCGTTACAAGGGTGAAACTTTCATATGGAAACGTCAGAGGGCGCCTAAAGCACTTAGTGTTGTCAAGGCTCTAGATATAAATAGCAATTTTCACATTAGGTCGTGGGTGCATATTAGACAGTATTCCTGCGGAACCGCTAAAACGTTTAGGAAAATGTGGTAGGAGACTATATGGACTGATTCGTAGTATCTATGAGAAAGGAATCTTGCCGGAAAACTTCGTTAGATCAGTGTTAGTTCCCATTCCGAAAAGGATAAAGGCTACATCATGTGTGGACTAAAGATCAATAAGTTTGATATCCCACGCAGATAAAGTTGTTCTCAGGATAATCAACAAAAGGATAGAGAGCAGGGCAAATGATTAGTTGGGAGATGATCAGTTTGGGTTAAGACAGGGTAGAGGCACGCGAGATGACACTGCTAGAATGAGATCACTAATAGAGAGGAGCATACTATATATTACAATCAGGAAGTATTCACTTGCTTCCTAAATTTCAAAAATGCGTGTAATAGAGTTGGGAAATAGAAAATTTTTAATAGAGAATTGGGAAAACTAATGAATATATTGCAGAAAGTAGGAATGGATTGGAGGAATAGAAGGCTAATCCACAACCTGGATTGTCGAAGGCTTCTCAAATGCGAGCGGGTGATGGAGAGTCCGAATGCGTTAGAAAGATTAGCAAGGCAGGTTCGTCGATAAATACAGGTGCAGTTCAACTTATATGTGGAAAAAAGGATTAACGAGGCATGGGCAGAATCGGAGATAGGAATGAAGGTCGGTGGGGAATTCATAAAATCAGTCGGATTTGCTAAGGACCACGCTTTATTTTGTTCGACAGCCGGTGAATTGAAACAAGCGCTGGATTAATTGGTAAATCAGCTTGATGTACTGGGATAAGAATAAATATTATTAAAACCAAGGTTGCGCTGTTTTCAAGAAAGAGAATGCCTAGGTTAAATGTCGAAATAAGAGGAGTAAAATTAGAGCAGATGTAAGAGTGTCAGTATCTTGGAATTCGGACCAAAATGATCAATGTGGCAGGTACTGTTGGAGTAGAATTGCATTTAGCAAACAGACTTTCACAAAGAGGAGGAAACAGGGATTTCAAATAAGGGTGCTTATAAAAGGCTCGTCGACAATTTGATATGAAGCATAGTAATGTACGGCGCGGAAACATGGTAATTGAAGCATAATGATCGGCGTCTATTGGAGGCTTTTAAAATGTGGGCGAGGAAAATGGTTGAGAATGTTTAGTGGACAGAAAGGAAAACAAATGAGGAGGTTCTAGGTATGGAGACAGAAAAAAATAGATGCACAGCATACTTATTGGCAGTGAGATGTTGAACACTGCGATAGAGGGGAAAAGGTATGAAAATGAAGAAGGGGAGAAATAGGATAGTAATATTGGACAGAATGAAGGGAGAAAGGAAGTATGCGGAGGTGAAGAGAGGCTGGTTTTTGAGTGAGAAATTGGGCTGTGTTTTGTTAAGACAGACAAGATATTTAGTATTTGGTAGTTGTGTCTATCCAAACGTAACCGGTAGATAACGTAGAATATAAAATACTATTATTCAACTTGCATTTTTCAGTGATCAAGCCACTCTTTTTTGATGCACGAAAATGAAATGTTTTCCTACTCTTTACAACCTTATCGTAGGAATATGACGACTGAGTAAACAGAAATTTGTTGACCACACTGTTTTATTAAGAATGAAAAATCAATTAAAACAGTTCTAATACATTGGCATCAATAGTTTTGTTAGCTAAAATTGGACGGGTTGAGGTGATTACATTAATAAATTTTGAATATGCAAATATTCAAATAAAGTAGAACTCTAATTATTTATGATCATTACGTAGAAAATTATATTAATATGAAATAGGGACGAAAATATTTTACCAGAAAGGAATACACGATTCTTGCCTTTTTCATGGTCCTACCGAGGCATTCTTCAAAACCGTCTCGCGTCGCACCTCGTAATTTGTCCTTCAGTAGAAAGGGTCTTTCCGTTGCAGTAATACCAACACGATGATTAAAAGAAACCCAGAAAACCGAGTCCATTTTTACTAACTTCGTGCCATACTATGGGGAGGTAGGTCTCACCATACCGATATCCAAACAAGATTCACGAAAATGTGCCGGTACCCCCGTCCGGGTCAAAATATTTGCCGTTATTTCACCCGGGGGAAATAAAATATGAAATCTTGAAAAAAGCGCATTGGCCTAACTATTGGAACATATAGCATTACTTTCCTCCTCCTCAACTCCATTTTCTCTTCAGGCTGCAACTAGAGATATTCCACCAATGCCTCCTTCACTTCCTTAAACCCCGCCCTCCACATCTCTCCCAAAAGCCTTCCTCGGATGGCACCACTCTGTGCGCGTTCCGGGGCGAGCCTCACGACGAATTTCTCACGCGTCGCGGCTTGTACGATACCTCGGAACTCGGGCAAGGCACGGGACAAGAAGAGAGAGGGAAATCTCGGAGGGGTCGAAGGAGAATCTGCTGGAGCATAGGGGTTCGGAGAGGAGTGAAATGAGGGGCAGGAAGTCAGGAAAGAAATTCCAGCGAGTGGTTGCGTCTGAGAATTGGATTTCTAGGAGGAGGGAGGAGGGAAAGGAGGTCAGGAAATGTATTGGCGGAAGAGAAAGAGAAAAAAGGAAAGGGGGGTGGGCGTGGGGTTTGGATGGATGGAACAAGCTTCTGAGATTGGGGGAGGGGCGAGAAAGGGGAGACATGCCCGAGGGAGAAGGGGGTGGACGCGAGTCTCGCGATATTTGGGCCAAAAGGCAGGATTTGCGATAAAAGGGAGTCTGGCCGGGGGGACGGAGGAGTCGGCATTCGGCTTTGTCCCGATTGATTGGTTCAGCCTGCCGTCAATAGATGGGGCCAATAAAATGAAATGGATGGGCTTTCTGTCCTTGAGGACGCCAAAACAGTGGAAGTCTTGGGAGTCAACAAGGAATTACGAAGTGTCTCACGAGGAATGGAGGATAAATATACTTCCTTTACGGATGAGGGATGAAGTTAAGAGTAGCATAAAATCATCCGAGTTTTTCGATTCAATAAATAGATGTGGAACGAGATGTCATCATTCTTGGCGAAATATGATTCCTGTTTTTTTTTAAATGTCTACTGCCGTTGATGTGTGTCATTAAAAAATAAAAAAAACTTCATTTCTGATAATGATTGAAGTGATAATTAATTAATAGTCTATTCATATAGATCTTAGATCAATTATAAATGTTGTGCTTATAACTGGAGAAATTTTCAAATATTAGGAAAACCATATTATAAAATTCTTGTAATCCGCATGGAAGTTTTAAGGACTGGGAATAAATAGCAAAAGTTTCAAAAATTAAAAGTTTCAAGAGAAAAATTATAGGTACATTGAAACTAAACAGTTGGGGAATAGGTATAAGATCGATACCAATGATGGAAATATTTCTCATCGTAATACGAAGTTTACACATTTGGGCTGGACCATCATGACAGCAAACGGTTGATGAAAAAAACCTAAGTACAGGTACTTGGGAAATAACCTCGATAGACAAAACAACTAATGAAGAAATCTTATTCATCTAGAGGGAATGAAAATATAGTTGGGGAATTTATTGAAGGTGTAGAAATTTGAAGTAAAAGTGACGTGAAATATGGGCATAAAAATAAACCCATGAACACAGTTTTCAATTCACGGGTTCCTTTGATTGGCAAGGGTAGAATTCACCTGATACTAAGCCCAACGGCGCATGAAATTCACACAAAAGTAGGCTGCTTAGTTTCTTTCCATGGGTCGCCTTTCCAGAAGTTCCTGGTACCTGCATAAACGCACAGCTCGGATGAAACTGAGGGTGCCAAGAGGCGTTCCCGGGAACGTTTAACTTTTTAAAGTAGTTTCATGTGCGCGCACGAGCATTATATATATATATATATATATATATATATATATATATATATATATATATATATATATATATATATATATATATAAGGTCTTAAGTAAGGTCAGCCACAGGCGTGAAGATGATCTGTTACAAAAAAATTGTAAACATTAACAGTTTTGGTATTTAAATATTTCAGTGCCTCAACCACCTTTCTCAACAGAAGGACGAAAGCTGAGGATACTGAGGGTGATGGACACGATGGCTGAGGAAAATTGGGGAGAGAGATGGAGAGCTTTGGGGGTGATAGGAATGGGTGAGGGTCGACAGGCAGGAGAAGGGCATTAGGTTGAGTATAAGATCCGAGGTGGCGGTGATGAACCTAATGCCAATCGCACAGGCTTTTACCTGAAGATAATATTCATAGTGGAAGGAGAGGAAAATGTGAGTTAAGATGAGGTGTGACAGGTTCAGAAGAAACTCAGTGTTGGGAATATGAGGTGTGGGGAGTTTGGATGAATAGGAGAGATGAGAAAACTTCAGTATGAGAGATTGAAGAGTTGAGGGATGCGACGTCTAATGTGGCCATGCTGTTTTGGGTGTCCGGTGGGCGAGGGATTGCATGGAGACGCTGAGAAAGTGGTTGGTATCTTTAACATGGGACGGCACTGTATGGACCAGCGGACCACTGCGGAGTGGAAAATTCCTCGAAGAATTGGGCTCTTCTGAGGGTCTCTCTCTCTTCCACTGGAATTTGTATGCTCACCCCGCCTCACCTGCGTACACCTCGTTTCCACATCCTTCTCGAAATGGACAAACCCGACATCCCAGGCCGACCAATAGTTTCCACTTCTAACTAACCGACTGAGATAATTTTCCCCTTTGTCAATCTCCAACCGCTAATCCAATCTCTACCGTCCAATGTGGAAAATATTACCATTTTCTCAACCATTTGCACGGTTGAGGAACCTCCTCCTACCCCACAATTCCTATCCTTCGACTAAATATTAGCTTCAGGTCAAATTCTGTGCAATGGGCCGTAGATTCAACCCCTCATATTCAAACCTCCTCTTTAGTCTCCTTGAAAATAAACTTCCTTTTCGGTTATCACATTTTACCTCTTCTATGGACCAGATACATTGGTGGCATGATCTTTCTGTAGGCACATAGATTCCCTTTAAACATTCATTCACTATCTCAGAGATTTTTTTTCTCTCCTTCACATCCACCTACACTACCTCAGAACCTTGATGACTTTCCTTGATGTTAACATTACTCTTACTAATCAAAATTCCACATCTTCATTAACATTTAACCCACTAACAAACAAAAATACCTCTATTGTTCCAGCTTACACTCTACCCAAATGAAGCGCTCTCTTTCGGACCCACTATCCACTCGTGGTCACCATTCTGTGATAACGTCGACTCCTTGGGCATATTCCTTCACAATCTACGTCACGCTCTCCCCCGCCGTGGGTACCCTCAGTCCCTCCTCAAGAAAATAATCCTTCGACACGATCACCCTCCCAAACCTTCTCAAGACACGAACATACTTGCATAAAAAAAATATGAATTAAAAACAGCAGTGCATATGCTTCAGGAAATACATTTTAGGCTTTCTCATCTACATAAGGCTCATTTTATTTCTTTTAGTGAATTTTTTGAGCATCAATTGAATATATACGAATGAATAATCTAATGTTCATATGCATTAGAGCTGTCAAAGGATTTTCAAAATTGCAAGTAGTAATGAGACATACACAATAATTTAATGCTCCTTTAAAAAATTGCATTCTTCTTTTTATAAATAATCCATGAGCAAACAATTGCTTGAAAAAATGATCAAACTAACCATACGATTATATAGCACAACGGAAATATCAATTGATCCATGTTGACGTAATTAGATCATCATAATCACAGTTACTCAGACTGATATTTGGTTGAAGCGATTGTTCGATCGAATGGTATGATAGGCTTGTTAGATTTTCGAAAACTACTGCTCATCTCAAAAGAAAAGCAGTCTTCTAAAAGGAAGGTGTCATAGAAGAGGGAAGGCTAAGGGGAGAGAGGAGAGCACTTTGGCGGTAAAGAAGTGTTCAGGGCAGGGGAAGTGCTTGGTTTACTGTGGGAATGAGGAAGCGGGTAACTATGCATTGATATTTTTCGGGTATGCTAAGGGAATCGGATGGACAGTTAAATTAATGGCAGTTGTTTAGGCCTGGTCGATAAAAATACGTTCTCATTATGGCTTTTTTTAAAGAAAATAAAGATGATATTTTTTTGAGGCATCGTATATTCGGAATTCAGGGGGGACTAAGAGTGGAATAGACAAGGAAAAACATTTGTCGAACAAAATATTTTTGATCAGGACATATTTCTGAACGTAAAAATACGCCAAAGGGGGCTCTGTGGTTGTTTATTCAAACGGAGAGGGAAATTGACATTTCACCCTTGTATGCGATGGACACTGGTTGCATTGAAGCCAGTCGTTACACAAATCTCTCCGATCTGGAGTTTACTTTTGATGATTTCGAAAGCGGAACTGGGGGAGTCCATGAATACGAAAAGGAAGTTAAATTTGAGGCTATGGCTGACATATTGCTCGAGTGTAGGAACAGGATAAGGGAAAGGGAAAGAAGTTCCGTCTGTGAGGATGCAACATACTTTGAGGTATGGTAAATTCTTTCTAAGCGATTTTTGTGCATTTACAGACAAGATTTGATGTAACAGTGATGTAAGAATATTTCATTGGCAAGAATGATATTTTATTTGTATGAATGAAAATCATATATGATAATCAAAATATTTTACGGTGTTTTTTACGGTTTGTCTATCTATTAGAGATAAACGTGATGCAGAGGTCCAACTGTGCCTTGGTATCGGATTTGAGATGTGGCATAAAGGAGAATTATAGAGTGAGCTGTGGCGATTTGGGGGGAGGGAGAGTAACCCCTTTTGACAAGGGAAGGATTCAGGTTTCGCATGTGAAGGCCGTGAGTGATGGCTGGCTGAGAACTGAAAATGCGTTTGGTATAAGGTGATTTAAAATTGTATTGCGCGGTTACTGTGTGGAAGGTGGTAGCTGTAAAAAATGAAGATACCGTGAGTGGGTTTGATGCTGATTTAATTTAGCAACTGGTCGCTGGAAAATGATTCAATAATTTAATAAGGGGATATTGGTAGTAAAAGGGTAGAGAGAGAAAGAGAGAAAAAATAAAGAGAGAAAGAAAAAGACGGAGAGGAGGAAATCGAGGTGCGAGACCAAAATGAGACAAACTCGGGGTCGTAGATTAAAAATATGTTTCTGATGTATTAGCTCAAAAACATTTTTGAGTAACCGGTAGGATAAGGACTCTTATTTATCACAACCCATAGAAACTGACAGTCGATGGAAAAAATAATAAAATTACCAAAGCCGCAGATAAGTTCCTTGTGAATAAGGCGGAAATATCTCAAAAAAGGCATGGATAACAGCTCAAATAAGAGGTCTCATAGACGTAAGAAGAAAATACAAGAATCCAAGTAATGAGAGTAAAGAAGACCTCTAGAAACAGTTACATAACCAGGTCATGCGTGAGTGCAAGAAGGCAGAGGAAAAATGGATAGAAGGCTGCTGCGAGGAAATTAATGACAACATGAAAAGCGGAAATGGCGAGATGACTTATAAACTAGTGAATAGGCAATTCGGGGAAAGAAATAAAAATCGCAAAACATCAGAGCAGTTAATAGAAATATACTAAAATATGCTGACGATATAGAAAATACATGGAAAGAATACATTGAAGTACTCTACCATGCTCCCAAATCACTAGAAGATGGCTTAATTAAAGATGGAACCATGATAGGTGAAGACTATCGGGGTCCGCAGATATTAAGAAGCGACCTCGAGATAGCCGCCGCAGACCTGAGAGACAGCAAGGCACCAGGAGTTGACAAAACAAACGGAGAAATAATCAAGGCACTCGGGATCAAAGCAAAGGATGCCCTCTATGGAATAATTACAGATAACTATGACAGCAGAAAGATACCAGAAGACTTCTATAAAAGTTAAATGACTGCAATACCAAATTAACCGAAAACAGATAAATGCGAAGAACACAGAACATTTAGCCTGGTGACTTGAGCATCAAACATCCTTTCTCGGATAATTAACCGAAGAATAGAATGAATGATAGAAGTAAACCACTCTGAATTCTGGTTGAGAAAAAACCGAGGAGTAAGAGAGGAAATTATCGGCTTGAGAGTTCTGGCCGAAATAATGAGACACGTAAATTAGCCATTATATGTGACATGTGAGGCAATATAAGATACACAAGAATCTGGTATCAGAGGAGTCAAGTTAAATGGAGAAGAAATCAACCTGCTGCAGTTTGCTGATGACATCATAGTTTTGGCGGAAACGCGAGAGGATCTGCAAGCAACTCTAAGTGCCCAAGTCCTGAGGGAATATGATATGAACATCAACAAGTAGAAAACTTAAATCCTTGCGTGTGGAAGAGAGAAGGTGAAAGCAGATATCCTCATTTGAGGGGTGAAAATAGAGCCAGTGGAATATTTCATCTACCTGGGCAGCAGCGTAACATGGGATGGAAGAAGGTCGAACGGCATCTTGCGAAGAAATGCCCAAGCTAAGAACGCATTAATGAAGAAGAGGCGATTTCTATGTGCAAAGAACCTAAGACTGGAATCAAGGAAACAATTCGTCAAGAATTTCATGTGGAGCATGGCGCTCTATGGTTCCGAGACTTGGAATATTAGAAAAGTGGATCAGCGAAGAATAGAGGCCTTTGAAACATGGTGCTGAAGGAGAATGCTGAAGATTAAATGGACAGATAAAGTAAGGAACGAGAAAGTATGTAGAAGAGTGGAAGAGGATATGACCATATGAAGAACTCTACGTCAAAGAAGAAATAGATGGATTGAATACACATTGAGGCACAATGGATTGATTAGGAACGTAATACGAGTAAATGGGAACATAGAACGGAAGATTCCACGCGGAAGATGAAGAGACTGGTACGAAGGATAAATTAAGAGGGACTTAAAACAGAGAAAGTGTCAGACATTGAGGGAATTGACATTAAATAGAGTAGAATGAAGGGCTGCAGTAAACCAATCCTAGGATTGAAATCCTAATGATGATTATGATCGGTGTTGTACTGATTGTTAAAAAGGTATTTTCCAGATGGAGGTTTGTGAAATAATAACTCTATTTATCTGCATGCAAAATATAATTTAACGGAATCTAAACTCATACATCATGAGATAAAGAAAAAAAAATGTAAGTCATAAAAATTAACTTTAGATTTATGTTTTTGAAGTTACCTGCAGAATGATTACAAAAGATTAATTATAATTTACGGGTACGAGAGAGAATAATAGAAGATTTTGAGGGGAAGGGGAATAGACTGAACCAGTCACTTTAAGGAATTCTAAATGGGCAGGTAGGCATATAGAAATATAAATAAATATATATACATACTTATGCATATATATATATATATATATATATATATATATATACACACACACACACACACACACAAGTGTATTTATTCCACAAGTCACGTGACTGTGATTCACAGCTGGAAATTCGTCGTTGGCTTTGCGCAAAGTCTTGAAAAATAATGGCGGTATTTTACACCAAAAAGCGCGAACAACGAAGCCTGCCCTTGCACTCTATGTGATACTGTCTCGGTGATTCATTGAGCAGTTGGTCATAATTTCGCAAAGATTGGGAGTTTATTCCGTTACTTTACCTCCCGTGGTAATGTGGGGAATCTCACTTTATACTACTTGAAAATTGAAATTAATCATGACATAACACGTGCTATTTTCCCTAAAACAATCTTTTATTTAACAAATATATGGGAACAACTAATCTTTGTAAAGTAATTTTTCTGGTTTATAAATGAAATATATCAAAATATTCTACGCATGTTTATTTATTTATTATATTTTAAAGAAAATTTAGTTGAAAAAATTATTTTATTGATTTTATTTTAATAACGAAACCTTACGCCCCACATTTGACAGTAGTAATTTTTTACTGCACATTCAGAAAAGGTTTAAAAATGATATTTGATAACCACAATTTTTTAACGTTTCAATGCATATATGAGTGCTTAATTGAAACAATTAAACCCTTTTAAAGGAATTTATTTGGTAAAATGCATGGAAAAATCAATTATTCAAAAAAACGTACGCAAGCTATGCATTATTTTTGGACTTGAGTTTTCGGCCTTCAGACCACCGAAACTAATCGTTTTAATTAAAAAATTATCATAAAGCTCATTTATGCATAAAAAGATTACGCATAAAACTACAATATCTCATATTCATACTCAGTACATATTTGCTAATATTTCATGGAAATAATATACGTAAATATTAACCTTTTGGCTGAAAGAGTTAACGGAAGGTCAGCATATAGTTCTTTTAAGCGTTGATTTAATACCTTTGTCTGAGACCCCAGCAGAAGAATTTGGGTAGACCTCAGAGAGATCCTTGTTTTCAAAAGATATCTTAAAAATGTACAATGATCCATAAGTGAATATGAAATTAAGAGGCTGGAGAATAAACTATTTGCTCTAATTCAAAAAATAATTTTTAGGGTCAAAATAAGTATCAGTTATGAACTTTAAAAACTAATTACCAAATTTCTTTGCTTATCAATATTTTAATGCTTAGAAACAATTTTATCCCAGAAATGCTTACTTAAAACACAAAATGAATAATTCTTAATTTTAAGCAGCTATATGACCCCCATTTAGTTACAAAGTGAAGCAAACAGAAATCGCGAGGGTAGACTCCTTTAAATAATTGGGTGTAACATTTACTCACGATCTGTCCTGGGGAAAGCACATACGGGAAATATGCGGTCGTGCTAATAAAAAATTGGGATTTGTAAAATGAGTGCTGGGTAAAAGTGACGAAAAAGTGAAGGCACGATGTGTTCTTGCCCTGGTCAGGCCCCACCTAGAGTATGCTGCCAGTATATGGGATCCTCAAGAGATAAATTTAATTTCGGAATTTGATCGAGTTCAGCGGAGGGGGGCTAGATTTGTCAAAAATTGTTATGACCAACGCAGTAGCGTAACTACTTTGCTAGAAAATTTAGCCTGGGATTCCCTTACACAGCGGCGTTTACAATATAGATTTAACTTATTAAAAACATTTAAAGATGGGTCCTTTTCCGATGACATCAAGAACAAAATACGAACCCCAACGTATTACGGGCAGAGGGATCATGAATATAAGATTAGAGAGATTGACTGCAATTTTTTCCAAGAACAATAAGAGACCAGAATTCTTATAATCGAAATCCCCCAGGAGCCGGCTCGACATAGTAAGTATTAACCTACAAGATAGCGACTGCGCAGGGTTATACGATTATATTTCAATATTTTTTTTGCAGGTACCCCTTACCTTTCCCCATCCATTTGAAAAACCCTAACCCCCTCATCCCATACCCTTTCCTCCTGGTGCTGCACCCCCTGCCACACACCTTTTTGGTGGCTTGCAGGGTATTGATGTAGATGTAGATGACATTTGTAGAATGTGTAAAATTATCACTTTTATACATTTTATTCGGGACAAAAAATACCATTGCTATTGAAATTGTGAGTAGTAGTAGTATAATAAGGGATCAATTTACTGAATTTTAATTTATCTCAATTTTTTATTAAATTCTTTGAATAAGAGATTTTAATTACTAAATTACGTCCATTGAAAATAATATTTAAACTAATCTTTATCTTTAAAATAAAATCGAATAAACTTAATGTTTTAGAATTATTTACTTTTAATATTTGTAAATTTCACCTACCCTATGTTTATATAATATTCTTAAAAGTTCCAAGAAACTTTTCTCTTCCTGCTGATAAGACTAATGAAACTTTGCAAAGCTGGGATATGTTTGGAAAGATATTTTGTCACACTAAACTTTGAATTTCCAATTATTTGAGTTGCAAAAATTGGGGAATAATCTTTTATTCGTAATTTGCAAGTATATTTATGATGGAGTTTTTCTCAATTTTGTAGCTGCCTTCGTATTTGTGGTTTCAGGCGCAATTTATTGAATTTAATCATAATTCACCAACGCTTGGTTTGTCACATAATGTATTTAAAACATGCCCCTCATCGTTTGGTCATCCATTGCATGCACTATCCACGTCCTGCTCCGTCTTCCTCTTTCCAACCGATTTCTTATTCCTTACCAACAGTTATTTTACAGAAAGTCCCTCATCAATTCTCCTTGGATTTCCAGTAGGATATCCCAGACCCTAGAATGTTAATATTTCTGTATGAAACTCACTTGGTGATAACATTTTACCTCGCAACCCCGGTTGTGTTGAAATAAAATCAGTAGAAAAAAACAATTCTCGCCTCAATTATTTTCGCTTATTAATATCATAGGTTTGCCTCTTTATACTGTTGGTCCACTTTACCAATGCATCGTGAGGCAATTATAATATAATCCCTGTCATAGGTAACTTGGGATATCTTTACATTTCGAAAACCCTTAGTATTGCCTACTCTCTTTGCTATTGAAATTGGGCAAATTTCAGTAAAACAATTTAATTTTTTTAGTTGAAATATGAAATGACTGAGTTTACATCGTAGGACTTTAAGTATAATATTGAAATGAAATTACATATAAGTCAAACATTTTTTAAATGAATCAATTTTTTACTATAAAACGTTATACAGAAGCGTATTTTTAGTGTACCCATGGTTTTTATTACGATATTATAATCTTTAAAACCAATCAATGTTCCTAGCTTAAAAGTTACTTATTCATTAAATTTATAACCTGAAATCAAAGAATGTATAACGATATAACTGAATATTTATGAATAAAGTGCAAAAGGAAATTATTTATTAACTACGCCATCTAACAAAATATTTGGAATAATTCTATATAATCTGATTGCACTAATGTGCATTTTTAATATTGCTCAAGGTTTTTTCTGACAACAATAACGTTATGAAGAAAAAACCTTACTGACAATATTTTTATTTGAATCGGTGTTACAGGAAATCTTGACCATCCTGAATTTTTTCTCAGGAGTTAAAAGAGAAATTATGTTTTTTATTTCGCGCACACAAATTAATAGAGTTTATAATTGATATTCTAATTAAATACTTACACAAAATATGCTAATGAATGAAGAAAATTCGTGGTTTTTTGGAGGGACTTGAGGATTTTTCAATTGAATTATTTGTAAAAAAAATCTCTCTTCCAATCGATAGAATTCATTTTATATGTATTTCAATTTTTTTTCTGCGTACTTTCTTCATATCTAAGTAATTCTAAGTAACTTAGTACCCTTTTATACTAACCTCTCTTCCCATCATCCCTTTCTTTAGTCTTTCTTGCCCTATGATTCCATCCCCCTGAGACGACGAAGGCGTCGCTCTAGCCGCCCTTTTGTTGACCAATTGAATTTTTTTCGCCTTTTTCCTTTCCTCCGCTCCCAATTGGTCCAATTTCCACCGTCCTATGACGTCACGTATCCACAACATCCCGCCGTCACCATTCGCTTCGAGGAAGGCACAAAGGACTTCGCACGCTCGTACGGCTTCCCGGGCTTTATTTTCTCGACGCTTGTGAATTTCTACTTTCTTTCCTTATAATCAAATTCCTTCCAGCCTCTTTCAGCCATTCCGGTTCAAAAATAAAATTCAGAGCACTTCTCTTTCCAGTATTTTTTATCCACGATTGACTTCTACTTTAACGGCTGCAGCTATGTGATGAGGATAGTAACAGGAAACCTCCGCATATGCATTCCGAGAGACATCAGGTCATTATTTTTTTTCTTTTCATTGAATAAATAGTTGAATAATGTAAATTTATTAAATAAAATATTCCTGATAAAACTAATACCCAATTCGAATCTCCGGCCAAGGACTACTCGAGAGGGGACATCAGTCAAATATGTATGTCATTAAATATAGCGTTACATATTAGAATTTCCGGTCACCGTGAGCATGTGGAAGATAAGAGGTGGCAAAGGTAGAGACGCATCAAATGTCTTGTAGCATTTGAAATGAAAGGGCCCAAAAAAGAGAATTCTGGACCAGATACAGGAACACATAAGCTCCATGAATAGAATTACGGGGGCAGACAAAACATTGCGGAAGAGTTTTTCAAATAGATTAAAGAGCTACCAACAAAATGGAGAAATAGTCGTAAAAAGAGATAGGAGCAGATGAAACTGCGAAAGTAAGAAAAAAAATGGTGAAGATAGCAAATAAAACCTGAATAAAACATTGATTTTCTGACGCATAAAAATGTACGGTATTAAGAAGATTTTATTAAATCTGGAATGCAATCATTATACGAAGTTATGGGGGAATAAAGGTGAATTTTATGGCCTAAATTAGAAAAATTAAAGAGGAGAAAAGATTTTGGATTTCCTTAAAAAGGCACATTATTCTTAGGCATTTGATACACAACCGCAATCTTTTAGAATCACCCACGAAAACGACACAAGTCGAAGATACCAGGACATGTGAGCAGATATAAAATTGAATATATACTTGCAAATCGAATGCTTAGGCAAAAACTAACAATACGAATATCAAATGTGACCACGATGTAGTGAAGTACCATGTGAAACCCAAGGAGATAAATACATATATGATTAAAGACCCATGGTGGATTATGGTGGCAATAAGGTGGATTAAAGGATGTTAAAACACGGTTGAATATTCAACCGAAATTGGATATATAATAATACAAACATACAAATACGAATAATGACACACTTGATTTATTAAAGTCGAGAAGAAAAATAGTCAAAGAAAACCTCAGGATGGGAAATCATGAAACATAGACAATACAATGAGTAGAAAAGAAAAGAAAGCAAAACAATAAAGTAATGAATGAGAACATATGTTTGAGAAATTGGGAAATCAAATCAGCCAAAAAAAATATCCTAAAAGAGTGAATGAAGAGTCTGTGCGAAGAAGTACACTGATTTTATCCAATATTATGTAGAAATGGCTTCAGAACCTTGAAAACCATTGCAATGAAAGGACAGTAAATATCAATGGTGATATTCTTACTGAAGACGAATGAAAAGAGGATGAATGGAAGAAGTGTTAGGAGAATATTTTTGGCTGAAAAGAAATCCTCACTGAAATATTGAAAGAAAAGAACACTGTCGACGATGATGAAAATAGAGACTTCATCCTTCGGTCTCAAATTTTCGCTTCAGTAAAGGACATAGAGGATTAATATTCCAATATCGTCAATATACCCTCAAAAGGATTCAAAAATCCAAAATAGGAAATAGGAATCTAACACACTAATATGTGAAATAAATATTAAAGGATTATTACGTATCGAATTAAAAAAGAATGTAACCGTCTCTACTCATAAAATGAAAAGTTCAGAAAAACCTGTCTGACGACCCATGCATTTAAGATTCTGGCAAGAGTACACGTCATAAATACAGAAGATTGGAGAAGAAAGCGAAAGAGTATCTAAGTTTGGATGAATATGGATTTGAAGAAGTGGAGGGACTTGGGGTAGTTCTTGCATTTTCGTAGAGAAGATGGAAAAGACAGATCCATTGACAAATATCGCATTACTTGATCGGAAAAAAGCGGTTCGTAATACGAACGAAATGAAATATTACGTCATGTACAATATTCTAAAATAAGTTAGAACGAGCTACAACAACAGGAAGTTAATGCAAATTGCATGTAAATGAAGCAGGAATCAGTGATTACATTGGTGAACAGGAGGTAAGAAGCTAAAATAAAGAATCGAGTATGGCAGGATTGCTAATAATCGCCAATCGATGTGAGTAATATGTATATCCAATTCTAAATTAGCAAGATCAAGAAAAAATTATTATTTCCCATTGATTCAATGGGAAATGACCAATATTTGGCGATTTGTGGATTATATAATTGTATTTTTAAAGAAAGAAAATACCTTACAGGAATAGTGGCGAGTAGGGGTAAAGGGACAAAAATTATGCCCGCAAGATGATCAGTATTAGAATGTCTGCAGTCGTAGTTTGGAAAATATTTTCCTGGTAAAATTAGTGGAAGACACAGTTAAACAAGAAGAAGGTTAACTCTTCAGGCAGCAAGAACAGCAGTCATGGAAGAGGCGAAATAGATAGCGGGCAGAATAGGAATGGAAAAAAGACTTTCTGCCTAAAGAAACCGCTACTTACGGCAAATAGTGTTGGCATAGTAATAAGGAGGGTTCATTCGACAGTGATTCGTAAATAGTTGTAAGAAGTTAAGATGGTGGTTATGTGTTACAGCAATGCTTAAAATAAAATAAACTTCATTGTAGTTGTGAAAATATTGTTTGTATGTGATGTGGAAGTTTGTTTGTATGTGATGTGGAAGTGTCAGTATGTAAAAATATTTTGTCTCTTATCTGTTTTTATATGTTCGAATGTCATTTTCGTTTTAAGAGTTATCTTTGACCTAACTTGACCGTTGCCACCAGGAAATTCGCCTAATTGCAACGTAATTGTGTAAATAAAATAAATAAAAAAAATGTATACACACAGTAACCAATAAAAATGCAGATCATAGACTGGATGAAGAGGGAAGCCGAAGAAGGAATCTTAAAAGAAAAGAGATTTTCAATGAACATTTTCTTTTAGTACACTATAGTGTACGAAATATTTATTCCGAATCGCTGGTAAGGCTAATGTTCTACTGTTTACTACTCGTATTACTACTGGTTGGGACCAATATTTTTATTACCTACACTCACGCATATTCACGTGTATTCTATCATTTCTAGTCTACTGTTGAAAGTAGGCTTTTAGTGGAAATAGCTCATACAATACAACAGTACAACAATAAATCTACTTGCCTCTCTAAACAACACAACCTGACATCCGACAGAAGAGCCGCTTCAATTTCGCATGCATTTTTTCTTTATTCGGTCCAATATATTTATTCTATTTCTCCTCTTTACTGAATGACCTAACGTTCACCATTGCCATTAAAGTTTGGTAATATTTTATCGCCAATCAAAACGCTGTGCAACAATCATTCGTGGCTCCTATTGATTTTCCCAAAATTCACCTCCCATCCTAACCACCCATTGCACTTCCTCGTTTGTTTTGTCTTCTTTCCATTGTACCTTGTTCTTCCTTTCCCGCACTCACATTTCAAAAGCCTTCAATCTACGCTTATCACTTCTCCTATACGGCCATACTTGTTCCCTCGACTTAAAAAACCACGCTCCATATGAAAGATTTAACGATCTCTACCCGAAGAGTTTTACAACAGCTTCTTCGCCTGACGCAAATCTTCTTCTTACGTCCCTACTACCTCGACCATTATGGTCCGAGACACTTTCGAGATAGGTAAAATCTTTCAAAAGCTTAACATTTACTCCAAAGATACGCTGAAAATTGCTGGTGATAATGGGCACCCTATTTGTGCTCCTGTTTCTAACTCACCCTCCAGCCGCTAATTTCACCTGAGCAGTCTGAGAAATACAAGGATAGGTTGCCAACAAGTTATTTATTACTCCAATGAACCATTATTTTCTGGAATACATTTATTTATTTTGTTCAATTTACTCTATCTAACGCCTTGAGATTATTGACAGTTTACTGAGGTTTATACTGAACGAGGTACCCTAATTAGAACAAAGTAGGGCAATGCGTAATTATAATCATTCAAATTCAATCTCCGTTTTTTTTATCTGTCACATAGAATGTATCACTATCTTTTGGGATCAAGCTCATTTGTGGAATTAATTGGAACATGCCATTGCTAAGGTTATACCATCATTTCTGTATTAATTGACAGGCGGTTAAATATGGTTAATAATTCATTGGAAGGCGGTTGACGTCTTTTAAGCTCGTAAATGTAAATAAAATAAGGATCAATTAAGTAATTTTTTAAAGAAACACGACATGTCTCCTGTTCGTTATCACCAAATATAATGAGGGCACACTAAAACTTAAATGGATATACTATTCCAAATTTAGCATCGCATCTCGAAGGAAATCGAAAAATTAAAAACTTAGCCATTACATGTATATGCACGTGCTTTGGCCATTAAAGACGACCAAAAACGTTGCTCATCATTACAGTAGTTTTTTCAATACCAATTACAATTCAAGAATTTTCATAATTTTCCATCCAAACATATTTAGCATGAAGTAGCGCACTTTATGAATAGATATTAATATCTTAAGTAAAATATATAACAGGGAAAACAAAAGTCTCCGCATCCGTTGCTGGCGTTGGCTATTTTCTGGTGCCAATTGAGTGAGGAGATAAGGATTCCTCTGGCTTCCTACCCAGAATATCCAGCTTTGATTCCTAGTAACGATAAGATTTATCTGGTCTACACTTGGCTCTAATGCGAAGAACCCATCACTTGCAGCACACCGCGTCAGATGAAGCGTGAAACATGGCTTCGGCCGCCTTCCGTGGAACAAGGACTACTGCTGGTGCTCCGTTAGTCTCCTCACAATCCTTACTCCTTGTCTCCCCTCACCAGTCCCTTTCGGCCATAAAATATATCCGCAGCCAGGTGCTTCTCACAATGATTAGGCACTAACCACAGACTGTTTCCGGGTTTCCTCGTTATTTTTTTGGCAACAGCCCTCGTGATGTGTGTCCCAACCCCAAATATCCCCAAAAATATTCAACTGAGCGAGGGGGTAGGAGAGGGGTTAAGAGGAAGGAAATAAGACTTGCTCGACGAGAAGGTGAGTAGGAGCTTACACTTAGTGCGAGCCTTATTCAACGGGTAACTTCCACCTTCTTCCTGCTTTCGAAATAAGTTCCCTCTAAAGTGGTGGCGTGTATGTCGGCGGCATTAATTACAGGTTTATCCTCCCAAAAGATGTCGTTCCTCTCATAACCGGCATCTCCTCCAGGGTATGAGAGATGTGTTCTGACGACGGAGGAGGCGCTAAATGCTCGCAGCAGTGCGGGCAAGTGTGACTCATCTAAAAAGCAGGGGTGTTGGGTACGCGTTGAATTTATTCCTAGAGGAAAAAAATCCCAATTTCACAGGATTTTTAGTTGGCTTTAAAGACCACAACGCTTTCCTTGAAAATTTAAGTGTTTCCTTTCTTGCATGACGGGAAAATTTTGCTTGTTTACGCCTCGTGTACATCTTAACCATCTTGAACGCGGGTAACTTCTATGAGTACTTACTTTGTTCTCCGTTTGTCACGGGATTCGATTTGCTAACTGAAAAGGCGGGTGCAAGCTGCCGTTTCTTCCTATGATGGTGGTATAATAAAATGTAAAACATATTTTTAGAAACAAAATAACCTAAAATTTCTCCGTTTTTTCATCATTTATAGACAACATTCTGCGGTTTATGAGTGCATGAAAACTGCGGTATTATGTGGAATATGGTATGGCCAATTTATGCTCTTTGTTCTCTAGCTTTATTAAACATAACTGGGAAAAAATGTAACTTTATCTAAACACCATAACCCTCCTGCATTATAACAAGCACATGCTGTTTGAGAGTCAATACATTTTTTATAATAGCAAAAGAGTATGTAAAATAATTACAATATATACTTGGGATATATAAATAGTTTTTAGAAAAATGATGCATATTTAAAATTAAAATAAATTTAACTATGGATGAGTAAATGTTTAACCACAGAGAAAAAAATACAAGCTTGGGATGAAAAAATCATGCTTCGCCGAAAGAATTCAGCTGTCATGAACAGTGTCTAAAATAGCACTATTTTTCACAAATAAACACATTACATATCCCGAGAAATGATAATGTAAGGCCAAATGCATATTTGTCATGCAGTATAAAAATTCGTATTGCAGTATAAATGAACTTAATACCATATTTATATCCACTAGTTTTGCTATTACTTCCTAGTGAATAGATCGTGCATATTAAGTATCAAACATTAATTATATTATTCATTTTCAATTGAGTAAGTTAGCCTTTGTCGGAAGTCAATGGGACACCAATTGCAAAATTGACATGGTAAAGTGTTATAAATTCCCTCATCCGTCTCGGAATTTAACGGATCCCCGTATCAGAATTCTTCTACATGTCTCTCCGAGCGGGTTGGATATTAATTTACATTCCGAAGGATTTTAAATGATTTCTCGTTTTTGTCGCGATATTTAGCATCGGTACATATAATCATCGTTCCACTCCTCTGACGAGCGATATATTCAAAGAAGAGTTCAGATCTTCTTTGAGATCACTTTCATATTTCCAAAGAGGACCGGTGCATGATTATCAAGGATTTAAGTCCTTTGTCACAAAGGAGGGTCGCAGGATCCCACCCCACTGCAACTTCCACTACTTCCCCCTCGTTGTCGTTGTCAGATTTGTCACTCAACTCCTTTCTCCCTCCTGCTCCAAATCACCGGATGATGTAAAAGGCTATATTCTCATAAGACTCAGCAGGGTAACCTATATTCCGAAGAACCAATTTCCTTCCCCTCATCTCTTTACCAAGACCTCATAATAGGAGAATAACCATTTAAATTTTTGGCGAGGAAGGAATCCCTAAACTCTATCCTCTACCACATTGTGCTTTTCAAGTTCCAACTTCAAGTACCAAAAAATGTCCTCTCTTTTAAGTGAAAAAGATCATTCAAAAGGAGGAAGAGAGGGTTAACATGTCGATAGATCTCAAGGAAAATGAGGGAATATCGTCGACGACGGAGTAAAGGTCTCTACGGTTTATTTTCTCTCGACTGAATGGTAACCGTGGAAAATTATTAGGATTGACCTGGTTCAGTCTTTGATAGATTTTTAAGATGGCTGGTTTTCATCGGTGATACTGGATTCCTTTGATTATTATTTACTTTTTGATTTATATGAATGAATTTTTTTCAAAAAAATAAGAAAATATATTTTCTTGCCCAGAATACTCTGGTGTAATGACAAGTTAAGGTCGATGTTCTATTTGTAGGTGGAATTTCTATAGATTCAACGTTGGAACTTTCGAGTCAGCCAAAGAATCATGCAGGTCAAAAGAATTCCTTCAGGCCTTGGAAACTACCAATTATTAATTGACACAGTGATAAACATATTAATTTATTTTTGAATCTCTAAGACTAGTGGCCTCCAAAATTGTGACGACCTACCGAAATTTCTAATTACCGGCAAAGATGTGTAAAAAAACAGTTATGAGAAAGTAAAATTAGTTCCATTTTGAAATTAAAATTTTGGCTAAAACCAAGCTTAGATACATAGACGAAAAATCTCTTGTCCGGGCATTTGTCAGATTAGTACTAGAAGTTTTTTCCATTTTCAGCTGAAATGGGAATAAGGAGGATTATTACAATGCAGCTGGCTCACGGGGTTTTCTACGTCGGAGGACACCAAGAGGATGAAACAATAATTTAAAGAAGGAATAAAGTGTTTCTTGGGAGACATAAGTTTTTGAAGGAGGGATGTGCTGCCGGTGGGTAGCGTATTTGACTACGGACCAAGAGATTTCCGGTTCAGATACTGCGTGATGCCCTTGGGCAAATTCACTTAAAAAACCAAAAGGCGACATTTTCTGATCGCCAAAACTTTGTAACAAACCAAATCACAACACAGGGTAAGTATTTACTCCTCTATATGTGTCTTTATCCCAAAGCGTACTCAGATGGATAGGAATTAGCTCCGCACTCGACTTAACAAATCAAAACTTGGGTTGAATACACTATACTCTGTGCATTGATTCCGTTGAGGTGTCAATCAACGGAAGACGGGAATGCCTATTAGGGATAGTGAAAGATAGATAAATTACTTTTAAGAAGTATTTAGGGGAAGCGACGGACAGCTAATTGCGCCATTGGGAATGGACAGAAAAGGATGAAGGGTGGAGAGAAAACCCGGCGTCTTTACGAAAGGCGCCAAGGGGTCCGCGGCTTAACGTGCCATCCGACGGACGGCGTACTCATTCAACGTACCCCGTACAAAACACCTCAAGTAGGGATCGAGATACCTCTGAAAAATATTCGACTTCGCCGGAATTCGATCCCGGCCAGGATTCGAACGCTGGGTGGGAAGCCAGTACGATAGCCACCGAACCACTGCAATCTCCCAATTATATTTAATTACCGGACAAAGGTACGGAATTATCAGCAGTTAGAAGATGAACTTAATTAAGTTTACGAATGTGTATCTCTAAAATATCTATCTCTCCGAATGTCTACCTGTTAAAATGAAAAGATCGAAAAATGGAAAGGGTGGGTGACAATTGTGTTAAAAATTCATTGATTCAGAAATAACTGAAATATATGAGTAACAGTAGTGAAAAATATCAGGTATAAAAATATCAAATCTTAATGATTAACCGCGAATGGAAATTCTGCTCAATTTGTTTTATAAAACTGATTAATACATTTGGTATATATCGTTGAAAAGCTTAAAATCGATAATCACCCGATATTACTCATTCATGCCGTAGTGCTTCCCTGTGACATGCATTTATGGTCGGAACATTTGTATTGAAATCGTCATCGCATATCGAGAAAAAAATGCGACATAGACTTTCCAATCGAGGTTTATTCCTTGCAATGCTGATGTCGGCAAAGTATTGCAACGACGGGGACTTTTCCCAAATTGAGGCACGTCACGTTTCAAGCGGCTTAGCCGCTGGTATTGGCAGCCGTCTATTCCTTCACAACATTCTGGTTCCCAGATTCACAAAATCCTTTGAGGTTCCGAGGAATTTCATTCAAAGGAGATATCGAGGGTATGGAAAATAGGCAATAGAAGTTCGAAAGGAAATCCTATTCAGTGATTCGTCTCATGAAATCATTAGCATTTGCACGAAAAGCAGTGGGGAATGGGATTAAAAAACGGAAGCAATGTCAAAGTCAAACCCTAATTTAAAAATGATAGAAATATCTTCGTATTGCTGTCAAAAGATTGATTTTTAGACTGATATTTAAAATAATTTAAAAAATACTTAGAACAGAGTTGAAATGGTATAACAATATTGGAAAGCATAAATGAAAATCCGTACGGTAAGGGATGAATCTCATTGGTAAGATTTAAGAGAAGTTTATAAACAGCATTCAATGTACTAGCTTGAAATTCATTACGATGATAAATATTTAATTATAAGACTTTCTAGCTAATAATATATTTATAAAAACTGATAATGGTGTTGTTTCCCAAGATATGAGAGATGACTTTGAAGTGTTTGGTATGTTTCAATACTGAAGAAAATTCGCTGGGTCCAGAATATTTCTTGCACCATTATATTCCCAGCCTCGATTGCGGTGGGGTAACGTCCTCCCATCCCAATTTAGAGGTCGCGCATTCGATTCCCGGCTAGGTGAATTTTCCTCCACCTAGGGCTTGGGTGCTAGTTATTGTCAATAATGCAATTTGTATGAATTAGGTGGAAGAAGGGGCTATAAGGTTTCAATCTCGCTCCAATTAAGTCATCATATAAATTAATAAAAATAAATATCAGGAAACACTCCTACATTTCAAACCCAATGTGTGCTTCAATTATATATTCCTAGATTGAAATTGTTACTTCTCTCGATTAAAATTTAGAAAGTATAAATTGATAACGTTGAGCGATGGTTTGTTGGAAATCAAAGTATTTGCACAATCAAAAACACGGATTTTACTTGGAAATTACGTTTTATTTCTCAAAAACCTTCCACTCGCTAGTTATTCATCAACATGGCTTCTAGTCTGATTCGTTTTAATTTATTTCATTTGATCCTTTCATATAACAATGAGACTAACTCTTTTTGTATTACCCAATACGCTAATTGTATGAGCATTAATTCCTATTGGAAATAAACATTTGAAGAGCCAGTTTTAATCATTTACCCATTACCTGGAAAACGAGAGTAAAAGAAAATAATGCAAGAATCGCTTTCATTATTTTGAACACAAGAAGTTTTCGCCCTAATGCTAAAGAACGCCATGACATACAAGTTATAAATAATATTTGCAAGCATTATTATTGGAATGAATTTATTGGATTTATTTGTATGTATGTATATATAAAATTGAGTTATTTTCAAATGATACATTAAAACTATTTCTTGCCAAACCAATTTTTATACATTTAGCAAAAATGGTGTCAGCATAACTGTACTCTGGATAATTACCCAACAGTACATTGCTAATACATAATACTAAGGTCTTTTTTGATAAAATTGGGCTCTTACGGCTAGTAGTATTAAATAAATGAAAAACTCCAATAGCCCTAAACTGTTTACGGTTATTGGAGTTTTTCATTTATTAAATACTGAGGTCTTTAATACGAATACCGGTGGAGTGGATGACAATATTATTTCACAGTAAATACTATCGGTGATATACTAGCTATTAAATACTTAAACTGAAAGACATCGTAAAATATAGACTAAATCCCATTTCCCACCAAACTTCGTCTGCCATGCTTTACCGGCAAATATCCCCGCGGACCTTTGTACGCCAAAGTGGCTCTATTGATACTAAGTGTGAAGCAATAGAGGGGGAGAGTCAAAGGGTGATGGAGGGCCGATGATTGATTCCTGAATCCGTTGGCGGAGAGTTTAAACATTTGATGAATTTGCGGAACTTATTGGATGTCGCGGAACCGTATTTGCAGTCAAACACGGTCCGCGGAGAGAGTCTACTTACTTTCACCATCGGAATCCAAGAGAAAGCCGTGGGGTGGAGGGTGGTGAGGGAACCCGTAAACGCACGAACACAAACACAATACCGTATTCATATATGTATTCGAGGCCAGATATATAACTAAGGGCACTCCTGACCTCTATTCCCTCATTCCGCCATGTCTGCAGGAAAGGGAGCAATTTGCTCAGATTAATGGCATCGGGCGGCCATTTATTTCGGTAGGAGGCGGGGTGTGTGATCAGTGGTGCATTTGTCAGGGGGTCAGGACTGGGTAGAGAGAGGATGGGAGAATTTTTGGGAGGGAGGAGGAAATGGAGTAGGAACCGATGGCTGCCTCGCGGCGGATGTCCGCTACCCCTTCCGCCGAGCAGACGCGGGGCAAGCGGTGGGGAAGCGGGTGAGGTGCAGGGGGTCGGCATAGGAGAAGTCCGCGATACATAATGCAGCGGATACTCAGACGCCCACTCCTCCATCACCCGCACTTCCCCTTTTGGAGTCCGCGGTCGAAACCAATCCATTTCGTGTAACGTGTGCCACTCCGATTAGTGTTGGAAGGTGAAGGCATTGAATCACGGGTCCTCTTCTCCTTTCGGGCGTGAATCCATGGAGTTGGCAAGCCCGATGCCTCGGAGGTGTGGATTGGAGTGGGAGCGAGGGTGGTGCGAGCTTTCCATAAGGAGGGGGAGGGAAAATCATTCTGCACTACCGACGGTACGAGAATGATGCCGAGGGCATCGTGGGAGAACGAATGAACACATCAAAGTTCCCAGGATGTGTGACGTGTGGAAAATACGATAAATGTTGGGCCCATTTAGCAGAACTATTATCAAGAGACAAGGGAAGAACTTAAGTAATGCGCTGTGAAAGAAACTACTGACCTTGAAATAGGTGAACATGTCGAGAAAAGAAGAAGGACATATCATGCTCGTTTGCACTTTGAATATGATGATATATATTCATCAAGAAGTGCATATTAATTTAAATTATTTTCTATCATATATTAAGCTATCAGTATGTTCCGGGATGAGCATATACTAAATTTTAAAACAGGCTAAATTGCACATATGTCGCAATGAAATACTCAGCTTAGTACTTAATTTGAATTTTTATTGTAGTAATTGTAAAATTATTTCGTTTTTGTACATCTACTTAATAATTTAGCGAAAAAGTCTTTCGCCTGATGCGCCAACTGAGAGGTAATCATAACCACAGTAATCAGAATTGTTAAGTGAAGGTAAAGCTCACTCAATACCAAGCCCGACGGCGGTGCAAAATTGATACTTCAGTGTAGTGGGAACACTTCTTTTCCTTTTGCCACCTCTCGTTCCCAAAGAAGATCTGGTACCCGAAAAATCCCATAGCTTGGTGAAGCTAAGGGGACTCTCGGGAATCGAATACGGATCCTCCGATCAGCATTTCAACGCTCTAATCACTCGACTACCACGTCCCTGATTTGACATGTGAGGGTTAATAAATATAATTCTGTTTGGGATGAAATTCGCGAATAATGATTTTTGATATAAATTCAGGACCAACATGACAATGGTCCGCCTCCCGATGTCTCCCTCAGTAGTGGATCGTCATTAATGATTTTTCTTTTGGTCGTTAAGCACCGGTTTAAAGTTGTTATACATAATTCAATCGTTTTTTTAAAAAATATAAATAAGCATTTTTTTCGACGATATATGATCAAATAAAGGAAAACCATTACTTCACCAAAAGAAGCGTATAAAAACGTAAACGTTTGCAGGCTTCGCAAACGAATACGGAGACGTTATGTTGAAAAAATTATACGTGGATAAAATCCCAAATTGACATGTATTCAAGGTGACCATTCCGCCTAAACTTTAACAAAAATTAAAATGTGAATGTTAGTTCACCTGAAATTGTGTTCCACGGTATGTGAAATGCATATATTCATGAATTTTAGCTAATGCCTTTCCTACGTCGCCCATTGTTTCGCAGTGAATCCCGCTGCCGAACAAATCATATCATGGTTATCTTTATTATGGAGAGTCTCATGGTAACATCTAAGTTTAAATTAAACGAGGTTAAAAGCCACTTGTCAACTGCAACAACAAAACAATTAGGCCTTCATTTTATGTAAATAATGAAACCACTACGGAAAAACTCGCCGTGTGTTAAATATATTTTGTGAACCGAACTTTCCGTTCCTATGACAATCTAAATAATATCAAAAAAGTGCTATATTCAAATACCATCAATTATATTTTTATATACAGTAAATTTATTCTAAAATATTTATGTTCTTTAGCACTTTACGTTCGCGCGCAGTGTCAATAAGATTGCACTTACTCCGATACGGATATCTTGTCATCTACGAGAAAGAGTCAAAAGAAAACCTTAAAACTAAAATAGTTTTTCTATCATTGTTCCTTAAATCGTTGGGTTATCTTAAAGATTCTGCTTACATAATTCTCATAGATAGTAACCATGGCGTTGAATAGAAGTAAACCTATGCTTCAAAAGTTAAAGTACACCTTAAAATCCATGTTTTCAACTGCTATATGACCTAAAGTACTACCAGCATTACATGGTCAAGGGGAGTGTGTCACAGAATTAACGCTGTTTCGAATATTCAATACATTACTTCTGTAGTAAAACAGGTAAATTACTATACTGACTATTATTCGTCAATGGATTCGGATATGTTTCACCCTATAAACCAATCAATAAGTGGGTGAGAGAAGGCTATTTCGCTATTTTTCTGTGTATTTTGTATGTGAATTCAATATATTTTTGCTATCGCTGTGCTGTGTGAATGTTGCAAATTTGATCTAATTTTCAAACCATGACTGTTAGCATTGCGAACTGATAGGAAAATGACTGGTTGTTTCAAATTTTCGCGCCCTCGTAAGACTTAACTATAACTTGACTACGGACTCACACTCGTGGAAGGCTTCTTTGAATGTTATGAAGCTAATTTCATTTCCCTTTAATCTTATACGTCCAGGAAGGCTCAGTATTTTATTTAATAAGGAAAATTCTCGTGCTCGTGAATTCCGCGTACTATTTTCAACGATGCTTCATTTGTGTAGACTTCAGAGCATAGATAGAATCAGAAACCGCTGTGAGTCACAAGAGCAACGATTTCACAGACTTAATGAAGACTTTGGTTACTGCCTTATCATCGGGTCAGAATCATCAAATACGTCCTAATTACCATATGTATATGGTCAGCTTCATATCAGAGATGACGCGAATATGAGAGGACTCATAAGCATGGACCGCTCAGAGGAACTGCTAAAAACAGCATTTTGGAGAAAGGAGATAACTTCAGGCGTCACTTTGTGGAAACGATACATATTGAAAAAGAAACACTTGGTTTTTCCACATAAAATATTTATTCACGACCTAGGTTTCGACGCTCAGCGTCATCTTCAGGTGACACCTGAAGATGACGCTGAGCGTCGAAACCTAGGTCGTGAATAAATATTTTATGTGGAAAAACCAAGTGTTTCTTTTTCAATAAGCATTTTGGAGGGTTGCATCGTGGACTCCGACATAAGCGGCGTCATCCACCTTGAAGTAGTTCAAGACCCTGACTGCTTTTTGACAACGTTTTCATTTATCTATTTAGTGTACAATACGTTAAATACCAAGGGTATCCGTGCGTTGACTCTTTCGGCATGGTTGTCACATCCCTGACATTTCCACGCAAGCAACTGCGGTCGTAAAACGCTTGGTGTCCTGGCGTTAAACCTACATTACACACATATATGATAAACATTCCCTCCCCTCCCTCGTACCCTTTTTACTCAGAGACATATCCCGGGAAATACAAAGATTCGCTATTTTTCGGATAAGACATTCAATCTCTTTGTTATGGGGATCGGATCGGTACCCGCCTCTGCATTTGCCTGCTTTCACATAGTGATCCAACGTTTAAGCCTGGTAGCCGAAGTTGACTCTCCCGTGCCAATGTTGTTCTGCCTGTACAGTTATGATTTTATCAAACTTAAAATTACATTTTATACCCCTGGTGCATATGTGGTATGATAATAATAAATCATTTTACATTTGAATACTCATCGCCACAAAAGTGAAATTGGGTGCATTATTTCTATTTTAGTTTTCTTCATGCCGTCAAACTTTGGAGTAGCCGGCACCAATTTCTTTTCTCTTCCATTACTCTGTTTCGTTTGTTACAGCTTTCATTTCCAAAAAATTTTTTGCTTTAAAATCATTCAATTCGTTTTAATTGGTCTACCATTAGTATTTATCTATTCGTTTTTTTATTTCAACTAATTGGCAAAGAACTCGCCTTTTCTACAACTAGCGCAAAGCTACACATATTCTTTGTTTCATAGTATATCATTGCTTTATAATTTCTCTCTCTTTAGAACGTCAATGTTGCTCAAGTAATCTATCCATCTAGTTGGCAGCTATGGAGCCATTGACCCGGTGGAAACCCGAGAAGAATTCACCCAACTAATACGCCGGGAAAGCACCAGATCTTTCATTATCCATGATATGTTCTCAAATCCTCTCCTGTACCACAGTTCTAGGGTTTCTATTACTTCATTATTGATTCAACAATTGCCCATTTCTCTTAGCTGTAGAAAGCTGTATCGTATGTCATACTCGTACAAAACGTTTTCAAACTTTCTCCAGTCTTGACATTAGCACCACATATAATAAAAAAGTTCTTTGTTATTCTAATTCTTGCATAAGATAGTTGGCTATGTATTACTGTAAACTAGTTCTTTTCCTGCTTCTTAGATATTTTTCTCATTGTTTGCGTCAGTTATATTACATCTGTTACAATAATTATACTTATCCAATTTCTCCTGGACTACATTAGTGATGCATTTTTTATTTATATTTAACTTAAAATCATTTCCTATTCTATTTTTAAACTCTCTGTAAGCTTTCTTTTCTATCCGAAGAAACAGATACATATTATCAGCGAATCTTTGCGTTGTGTTCCATTTTTCTCCACTAGCATGTTTCATTTTAACTTATTTGTATCTTTCTTAACTGCTTCTTTGATATTATTATTATGCACTACATGTGTTAAGTTATTATAGCTACCTCCAACATTCTTTGTGTGTTTTGGCTGATTTTCCCTCCATATCTTTTAGGCTTACTCTTAGTGGCATTTTGGTTCCTGTATAAGTTGTTGCTCACTGTATCAAGAAAATTCCTCTTTTAGTTTAATATTATGCGGTTAAGTATTTTAAGCAGCATCTCAATACTAGCATTATCAAAGTATATATATATATATATATATATATATATATATATATATCAATATAATAAAAATTCGATATAATGGAAGGTTAATCAACTTGGAAGGATTTTACAATTAGGTATAGTGCGAGACTACAAAAATAATCAAACAGAGCTTCACATTGTCTGGAAGTGAAGGGAATGATGGATCAGTCAAAGGAATAGCACAATGTAAACCATAATAACTCTATTCAATTACGAAATCAAATATATTTTAACTGACTTGGATAGCAAATTAAATTTGATTTCATTTATCACAAAGTTAGATCAATGCCTTTCACGTATTCCTTGGACATTGAGCACAATCATAACCTCAGTGAGAGAGTGTACACATCAAAGCTATTTTCCATATAATTCGAAGCTTCCATCCACAATCATATCGTCTTACGGAAATAATTTTTTTTCAAATTTCAGATGTCACAAAGTTTACCATCACCTCCAGGCGACAAGAAGGAGAAATACTTAAAGATTCATTCTTCAATTTTTTTTATTCAGCCTCTTTCCTTCCGTCAGCTGTCCTCTTTATTTTTACTATCGGACTAGTAAATCAAAACTGCTTTTTTGCAACGCCCGTGTCCCCTAGGGCACCAGCAAATTTCGAATAAATGAAATAGGACACGCCCCATCCTTCCAAAAAACCCTTCCGTTTTCATCTTTTATTTAAGATTTTGTCCGTCTGTCCTCAAAATTCTTGACCATCGATTCAGAACCTTTACGGAGAAATCTCGAATTTGACTTCAAAATGATATAATTTCCAACTTGGATATGTATTGTGCAATATTTCATTAATATTATTTTGTGTTACTATTCAATGGAAATATAACTAAACAGAAATTGTACTATTTAATTAAAATAATATAATTCAATGAATTTTTAAAACAAACAAATTTAAACTTCTTTGTGGAAAAATACGTTTAGTGTGTTACATTTCACGGAAAAATTTCAAGATAAAATATCGTCTTTATTCGATTATGCAATTCAATTATGATTATAATGATGAAATTTGTAAGCAACTAAGTTAATGTTCAGATTTTGGTATTTATCACCTAATTATATTCTCCTGGTTGATAGCTCAAAATTGAAAGAGGATAGAAGAAAATAATTTAAATGGAAGTTCGTGATATGTCTTATCTAGGTTTTAAAGTTATTGTGTTGTCTGCAAATAAAGAAATTTGGCCAATTTATTGCAAGAATTAACTGGAATTGAGTTTTATTAAGTAATATAATTAAGTTCACAGTTAATCAGCGCATTAAAAATAAATGTGTCGAATTGGTATGTATCATTATAGCCCTTAATTATAAATGCATATTAAATCAATTTGAAACTCTGTACTTGTTTTTAATACTGCTACTCCTGATATTACAAGAGTATTACTGATATATACCACTACATATATATATAAATACATATATATATATTTATATAATTCTTATTAGATCTATATACCACTTTATATATATGAGTATTTATTCGCCGTTTGGCGGGATTTCGTGTTTGAATGTGTATATATATATATATATATATATATATATATATATATATATATATATATATATATATATATATAAATATAATGGGCTGACACAATATAACACAAATAGAAAAGAATAGACACATTTAAAAGATCACTCACACGGTAAATTGTTCGAGCTATTTGCTCTATTTGTGTTATATTGTGTCAGCCCATTATTGTGCCGCTCGTGTGAGTTTTTCCGTACAATCGTTATATATATATATATATATATATATATATATATATATATATGTCGGTTAGCAGAAACGATATCATACATAAATTGATGCTAAAATAAAAAAAATCATTGGAAAATATATCTTGTTTGTACTCTCTGTTATCTGTTATCGCCCTTTATTTAAAATCAACTGAATTCCTAAATGCATCTTTTTTTCTCCTTAATGGTCATTTTAATAGAAAATATATTTTTCAAATATTGCGTCCATTTCTAACCTCTCAGATGCATATAACGAGAGAATCAGTGGATTATGGATATGCCTTTTCCACTAAATAAACTTATTGCCATTAGAATATGAAAACATAAGCTATTAGTGAGCATATAATACCTATATTGCACCAAATTCCAGCCGTTGATGTTAAGCTGATTCTAGATGATATAACTAGTAAGGTTAAAAAAATAGAAAATATACAAAATCCGATAAATAACTGATATCAAATGGGTAAAATAAGATTACAATAATCTAAATATTAAATTAATACTAACCGTAAAAGAGTCAGAAGAAGCAAAGTAATTTCAAATTATTTCAACAATTTTCAATGCATTAAAACAATTCTAAGGCAAACGCTAATAATTTCCTTGATTTGCAATTGCGAATGCAACTGCTGTGTCAAAATACTAATCTGCATAAAAAACTTATCTATTTAGCTATTAGATAACTAATATTTATTTTTTGCTTGGCAAAACCCTCACATTTAGCGCAATCAAACGTGCTATAAATAAAATAAACAACTGATATTATTTAACAGTTGTCATTTTTCTGCATTTGAATTGCATATAAATGTTTTGACAAAAATTTAATATTGGTTTGGTGCAACTAAGGTTATTATTTTTTTAAACAGTTATCAATCTACAATTGAAAAAGTATCAAATAATACACGACAAGGGTTCTCATTAGTTCCGCTTGATACGTACAGCTCCGCTTAAACATTTGAGTACCGGCGCAGGCTTAAGAGTAACCGTTTTTCACTCTCGGCATCATTTGATAATACTGTTGATACAGGGCTTTCGAAAAATTCCTTAAAATATTATGAAGTATACTACTGATATCAATTATATTGTGAACAAAATAGAATGGATCTAGTTTTAGATAGTTTTACACATCCATACGGAGAAATTATAAGGAAGAGATGGATGACAGAAATAATGATTCTTCCTTAAACACGTAATACTCCTCTGGTACCAAGAAAGTCATTAGTTTAGGATTTGAAAAGTAAAGAACTAGAACCTTTTTTAGTATCATTTTCGTTATTCTATGATGTAACGAAACATTACTCACTGTTATGAAGTCTATGCGTACTTTAAATGTTCATACGACAAAAAAATCAAAATATGCTTTAAATTACTGATCCACATCTGCGGATAGAATAATTCTTTGATGATTTACATCTTTTCTCCACCGTATGTGAAAATTTGGGAAGACGATGTGAAACATTTTTTTCCGAGTCATTTTTACCTAAGTTAGTAACACGTCGAACACAATTTTGAAATATTAATACAGCTGAATTTTTGAAACTTGTTTATCAAACAAAAATTCAAATTTAGCAAAACAAAATCTATAGTATCCTTAAAAATGTGCATAGCTCAACAATTTTATTTGAAACTATATCTACTGAAAATCATGACGCATTTAACAGACATAATTTTATGTATTTGAACAATTTAAATGGGAACACTTAATAGTGATGCTTGCACTGTTACTAAAAATGAGAAAATGAGTATTTTTTGTCCAATCATGTCAGTAGACAACATTTAATTCGCTAATACATCCACAGAGGTCTCTATACAGAGAAAAAAGGGAAGTTTCCGATTCTGATGAAACTGAGAATTAAAAAAATTCCTATAAACCGCATTACATTCGATCGTAATTAACACAGCAGGAAACAGATGCATACTTCCTCTCGAGAATCCCACGAATATGATTATATAGAAGCAGAGATTTGTTTCCTATGGAATCGGATGGGCCTTGCGATCTCAATTGATCTTTGAATGTATTGGTTACGGCATACGATTTCAGTGCCATCAGCAGAACGAATACTCCCCATAAATCGCCCAGCTTTAAATCATCCAGCTTAAAATCCCTTAAAAAGCATAGAATGTTCACAACAAAAATCCTCAGTGAAGTGATTACCATGGTTAGATTTTGTAAAATTTTCTGTCCCCTAACAAAGTTACAGGGGTATTCTACAGAACGTAGGTTACACATGCCGTATTTTTCCTATAATTTTCTTATTTCTGAGCTCAACAAAATTTTATTCATACTATATGTAGGCACAGGTAGGAACTGGATAAATAAACATTGCGACTAATATTACGGTGGCTATAAAAATACATCGAGTCAGTCCTCTGATTACTAAATTAGGTGAATTTAAGTCCTCATATTTTCTCTTAGATGGAAAATAGCAACAAAAATAGATCATACCCCAAAGTCCTGATTTTAGAATTAAATTCCATAATTAGAAATCTTTATTGAAACGTTTTGTTTGTTTAAGGTAGTAAAATTGAAAGATTTTACATTTTAACTAATTTTTTTTGAACTGGAAATTACTAGGATAAGGTGGTATATTAATGTTCACAAGTGTATAATTTTATATGACCTACAGAAACTGGAAACACTGAGAATACGAATGAGTGTAACGTTTTGTTTTTACCAAAAAAATATAGGTTATATTATTTCATGAAATGAATAAATCAAAAATAAATTCATCGAAAATGAAAAGATTATCTCACCAGAAATATTAATTACACCAGAAAAAAATCACGCAGACATGTCAGAAATATGAATATTGCTTCCGCATTCAGGACCCAAAAGTGCGTAGGAGATTTTACAATTCTGGATTTTCTATGAGACCCAATAAATACAGTAACTCAGTTTCCTCCATCGATTTAATATAAGATTTAATGAAAAGTGTACGGAGACCACAAAGGCTTTTTTTTGCAGATGCGAGGATGCACTTCGTGACTCCAAAGATACCAAAATGCGCTGTACGTTCACTCTAAGGCAACTTGAGTAGGGTCACGGTAGGAGGTGGAAAGGCCATAGAGAGAGTAAGTGAGAGATACAGAAAAAGAGTTAAGAGTAGTGAGAGAAAGGGTTGGCTTGAAGAATAGGGATGGGTTGACGGCGTCGTTTCAGACTATGAAATGGTGCATTTATGAGAATTTATACGGCAATTTTATGTCTTTCCCCGGCCTTCCTCCTTGCGTATACTTTTATTGTGCAGTGGAACAGACTTTTAAATCTTTCATGAGACGACGTAACATGAAATATTTGCCCCCTATTCCTTCAAAGGTATGCTGGAAAAAAATTTCCCAAACTTCAGAATGTAGGCGGTAGGAGAATATTTATGGCAATATTAAGCAAAAGATGACTGTTTTCTTTATCTAGGGTACCGTCGCAAGATGATGAGAAACATAGTGTTACCATAGGATAAGATGCATTTCAGTGAAAAAAGTGTCCCCAGACCAACCCATAGCATTTCTCAGAAAATTTTAAAGGGTAAAATGTTATTAGCAAGGACGCATTACATTTTTAATGTGACACATTGAATTTAACACAGCTCTTGAGCCCCTTCGTTCATATTCAACTTTTGTTGTTCATTGAGCCGTTTAGGCTAATCTAGGAATATTATTGAATATTAAAGTAAGGTAAGAGTATGAATCATAGAAAAATGACTGTCAATTGTTTTGAATTCGTATAAGGATTGTAAAACGGTATTAATAAAACTTGGAAATTAATTTCTCGGCAATGATTTCTCCCTCCATTACGCATATACACATGAAATTACTTGTAGATAGTCGCTTTTACTCTTTCAACTAATAAATAAATTGTACATTTCCCATTGTAAGGTTACATATTTTAAAAATATTCAAAAATGAATACATTCAAATTATTTGCCATTAAAATCACTTTTCTGTGGTCTTCAGTTAAATAAGAGAACTGCATTTTAAAATAATACCCAAAATTTTACAGTCAGCTATTTTTATTACGGTATTAATAAACAAAATAATTGTGACTATACAGTTTTCTTTTTTGCATTCAAGCCTGAAATGCTTTATGGATTTAGGAACTCTTAAAAAAAGTCCCGTGAATTGTATCATACTTAAAATTCGATGGTTCATATTTCGTAACTATTAATGTATAAAAGGTTCATGATTATTGATTCCGAGAGGCAGCGAGAATATATGTTTTAAAAATGGATAAAATGTATCAATATTTTTGCGAGAGTAATTTTAGAAAATTATCCCAATTCCATTAGAAAGACAATGATCATGTCTATGCCATGAAAATATAACAAGTAACACTTGGAATAACTACGCATATTGAGGACGAGTACCAAGATCCTTCAGTCAAAATGGTCCATTAAAAAGTAATTGAGACATGGGAGGCTATAGGCTGAAGATAATGTTTTCATTAGAAATATTGATTGCTCAAAACTTTATTATTCAAATGCACGGTAAAAGAGATGGGCAAAATGAAAAATACTTTTCCGAATCCGGTGAACCATGAAGAATCAAATTAGTAAGATTTTTTTTTAACGTCGGAATGAGGATTAATGGATGAAAAAGCAAGGTTGAGCCACTCGGGAGGAAATGAACCCCGGAGGAAAGCCAAATAACAGACATGAGATATTAAAGGGTATGAGAAAAAAATATAAGTATATATGTACGTATTTGTGTGTGTGTGTGTGTGTGTATAAGTGGGAATGGAGGGTGAAAATGGCTGCCAATCCAATGAGGGATGAGAAATGTTCCCTATCAAATATTTCTTTTATTTTCGGATTTCTGGCATTTCAACGGCGCCTTCATTCTTCTCTGATTATGAACTTAAAGCTTCATTTCCGGTGGAAAATACTACAGAGTGAGCCATAATTTCTTTGCCTTTTCTCGGATCTCCGACTCACTGTTTATTCCTGGGATATCTTCAGATCCACCCAAAGTCTTCTTCCTTCACCACGCTATCAAAACCTCAATATTCAATTTAATTATAATCCCGTCTCCGGCAGAGAATACGAGCTAGTCTCCGAAGAGTCGCGATGTACGCCAACGCATGAAGTAGCCAGCTCCTATTACAGAGCCGGACGTACGGAATTTGCCTTGAAGTCATGAATGCAAGCAATGAAAAAAGGCCGTAAACGCATGAATACTAATGTATTCGAGCAAATGCATGCCGGCATGCGTGGTACTACGAGTGCAACTGAAAAAAATCTAGAGATAACATACTCGTAAATATCCGTATTCTCAGATTGTCATTGATGTGCGGCTAATCTAATACAAAAGTTTTAGAACTATTGATTTTCACTACTCCTCGTATAGTTTGCAATTTGTAGAGTAAGTTTATTATTCGCACCCGAGCTTAATTTCTTTCATCTTCCAACGTGGGAGAGGTTTTAGTGACTCTACCGGAAGAGGCGCCGTAAAGCGTTTCATTTATTGAACCAAATTGATTTTTTTATGCGCGTGCACGAAATCAGTTACGCTCTCCCAGGCGGACGGAGTTAGGTTGGAGAGAGTCGATAACAATTAAGCGGGAGCAGGTCGAGTGGTTAGGAGCGAGGTGGGAGCGGAGAGGGATAAAAGGTACGAGGATTTCAAATCTTCAAAAAATTTCCTCTGCCATGGTTATCGGGCTTGGATTGACGTGCGGGTACCGCGGAGTTGGGTGAATGTGAATGAGAAAGATCAAATTTAATATTACGAATCGAGATACCAGAATGCCAAAACTCGAATGAATCCAGCCGTGAGCTTTATTTTTTTTTCTGTGGTCACCACCGTAATACGTTGGCAGGGTATTTTCACGCACTACGCCACAAGAGGATGGAGGGGGTTCCAAGGGGGATGGGGAAGGGAAAGGAGAAATACATCGACCGAAGGAGGACGCCTCATTCTGATCTCCCTCCCCCCCAACACCCACCACCCATCCGAAGCATCCGAGAATCCAAGCATCATCGCTTTTTTCCGGACGGAAAGGTTTTGGGGGTTGGTGGGGGTTTACGGGTGGAAAGTACGTGAGAGACTGTTTGAGAGGAATGGGTAGAAGACGAGGATAAAAGCTCTCTTCATCCCTTTCCAAACTTTCCTCGCCGCATAGGCACCCGCCCCCCGGGGGGGGACAAGCAAAGCAGGGGATCTCTCTCCCTCCCTTCACTCTTCCCCTCCACCCCGCCCCTCCCCCCCAAGGCGCCGCGCCCCTTACCCCCCCGGAGGTTGGTGGAAGTCAATGGATCGAGGCGAGAGCATAGGAAAAGGCAGAAGAGGAGATGATTGAGAAATCCGTGGCAGGAGAAGGATATCAGATTGCTGCGGTGAGTGAGTTATGCGAGAGATGAGGGATATAGTCATCCTGAACCGTTATAGATATTCTCTTATTCTCCCTAACCTGCCCATTCCCTTTTTAGTTCTCATCATAACAAGAGGATTATGCGGAGTCAGGGATTCTACGGTACTATCAGTTTCACTCTATATGGCCGCTCGATGTTACTGGATCGATTTCATGGCGACAAAGAGGATGAAGGAAGAAATCTAGCGTAATATTTATAGCTTATCTTTCCCCTGATTTTCTTGGTCATAATGCCACTTCGACTATATTTTAACCACAATCAACGGACTGTGAACATGCTTAATGCAAGATAAATTGGTAGTTATTCTTGCCGTAACAAAACTGATAGTAATCCTAGCCGTAGAATCCTAGATAAAGTTCTGAATCAATCTTACCGGCATTAATGTTCTTAAACAGCCGATGTAAGTAGAGCGGCAAACTTTCTTAGAGCTGAGAGAATTTGCCCTTTGTGTTCCATTGTGACATTGAAAAGATAAATGGATCAAAGAAAGTTCATTAAAATCAGAAACCAACAAAATGTTGCTTACAGGCTTTAAAGAAGATGGGATAGTTAAGCTGAAGATTAATTTCTCCAGTTCATTGTTTTCGGATTGAGAAAATTACATCAGGGATTACCAAAAACAATAGCAAATAAGTTTTAGGAATAATGAAGTGTATATCCTGTAACAAAACTTAACTGGAATTTATGAAAAAACCGTACATTCTATGCAATTCTCTTATCCAAGATTTAATCACCATATTTTGAAATCTAAAATATAATAGTAAAAGCTCTGCTATTTCCTCTTGTGTGCGTCTTTTTATTCATTTATGATTAACATTAGAAGAAGAATAAAGGCTTTGCTGTGCCGATTTTATTTTTAAAAGATAAATTTAATTTTCTACAATAGGTTTAATTACTGGAATACATAAAATGTAATCCATGACTAATTTAGATTCGTGTCTATGGTTTAATCTTTTTTTCTCAGATCAGCTTCACAACCAACGCACAAATTATGGTTTTGTCCTCGTCTTATAATTATTTCATGACAAGCAACTTAACTGGAAATTTGAAATTTTGCCACTTCTCAACACAATTCACCTGTTCGCCTACGTTTTTCAGAACGTCTTCGCCAGGTTTCTATTGCCAACGAGAACGATCATGTAGAAGTCCCCTTTTCTCAGAGGGGAAACCAACTTGGCCATGACCCAAAGCTTCTTGGGTTCACTGTCACACAATGTTTAGTCTTCTCCGAATACACTCAACCACGAAGGCACATTTTTCATAGCCATAAGACCATAAAAGAAAGTCGCAATCAATGGAAGATGGCTTTTGAATGGGTATAAAACCACACAAGGTGTTCAGAAGGGAACACACAATTCTTGTACCCAAACGGTGCTACTTAAATTTTTGAAAAACTTTCTCGCACTACCATCTATACCTTATATTTATTAAGCTCTTGCGTTTTTGTAGAGCCACTGAATCATTGTATTTGCCTTCTTTTCTGAGAAAAATTAACAGATATCAATGCTCTGCGACAGTTACTATTCTACATATGACGGCAAAATGAGAATAATCTGAGATTTTTATGAAAAAATAATTCGCATGGGTAACTGTGCGTTCAGTGAAGACTATCTCAGAACATTATCACAATATCTTAATTCAAGAGAAAAAACCTATAAGACTACATTATTTGGAATATTTTTCATCACTTTATAAGATATAGTTTAAACAAATAATACGTTGTCCTATTTAGTTTAGCGTTACATGATGAATCTCGACAACAAGGAAAAAAATCTAAATACTTTAATGACCTACCTCAAGTGAAAAGGTTTTAGATATTACTCTAAATATTAGTTTCTTTAAGTTTAATTAATCTGTTTCATATTCAAATTGTAATGCCCAGTGGATTTTTTATATAATCACTTACCACGATCAGTCACGCATTCAACTACATTTTTATTAAACTTTCATTAATGAGAGTTATGTTTTCAATGTCAGGTATATAAACAAAACATTTTTAAACCTGTAATAAATTGCCTCATTAATCACAATATATCCCAGTTATGTTATATTACGAACATACTTAACGTACAGAAAAGCAACTCGTATAAAGTTATTAGTAGTCTGGAGAGTTTTCATGTAAAATCTCATTTATAGGATACTCCCAAATCAGTATATTAGCACTCCGTACTACAAAAGAAATAATGACAAATGAAACACATTCACCTGAGGTAAACATTGAAACTTTCAAAAACCTTTGATGTATTGTTGACTAAGAATCTCCCAAGCTTAGATCTATTCAAAAGACTTATTAGATAATATTACACATCTTCTTAAAAGTTAATCTATCATTTGTCATGAATCATATTATATTAATTGAAATAACTCAGCAGACGTTCATCAAACAAAGTATTCCTTCTTACTTTAAATAAATCGAGTCCAATTCAGAGTAAGAAATGAATTATTACGCCAGGAAACATAATATTTTCATTGCGCTTGAAATAATAAAAACACATAAGATTGTTTGTATTCAGCTGAATATGGAAATCTTAGAGTATTTGCTTTGAATACACTGCTACCCTTCGAGATTCGACCCATTGAAGATAAAAATGGTAGTCCAATCATCCACTGTTTTCGTTCTTTGCTCATGAAGTTCTCAGGCTGTACTAGAACAATGATACAACAAAAAGAAACATAACAAGTTAAGCAACTGTATTTTGCCGAATGAACAAAAGAAAATTTACATGACAGTGAATTTTTCTACGTACGTTGGGAAAAATACTGTTGTATTAATATGGAGTCGTGTCTGCTGATGCCCTTAATCGCCACTGAGGTAAAAATAAAAATGTATATTTCCAATAAATTTTATTCGGCAAAACTTGTTTCGACTCATCGGCGTCATATTAATCAAACCTAGTAGCGCATCAAAAATATTGGAGCAACTAGGCTGGGAATAGCTCACGGAGCGAAGGTTAACTTACAGATTAAATTTCTTGCATTAATTGGAACGACATCTCTCTAGCAGTGATGCTGAAAATGCATTATTAGCCCCATCGTTTTATGATAGGAGAGATGATGTCAATAAAATTAGAGAGATGAAGTGTAGAAGAAATAGATTCAAGATATCATTTTTTCCACGAACAAAAACCAATCAGAATAACATTCGACTGCAGTAGGGTACAAATATATGGGCAAAAATTAATCTGCTGTGTATTCACCCTAGCGGTGGCTAGTAGGGTACTACAATATCTAAAAAAAACCATCTATACTAATTACAAATTTTCATTAGTAAGACCACCTTCCTCTGAGGAGTTGCCTTCTTAACAAATGCTCCAGCAAAAGGAAAGGTATTGGACTACATAAAATAGAGACTGTACGAATATTGGAAAAATACTATGGGTATATAAATATTGATGGCCAATTTCTTTTCTGTTTTTCACAGTATACAAATCTTCCGCGTGAATTCCCAGTAATTTGATTTACGTTGAAAAGTCAAAATTTTACCGTTGCCCTTCGGCATTTTTACAAATTTGATCGAGGAACATTTCTATATTTAACGAGTTCAATCTCCCGTTTATTTCACCTAAAGCTCTTTAAAATACGCTTCGATTTCTTTATGCTAGACTTTAGAGCAACTTCGAAATGCCACATATTTTAGTCTATGCCTTGATACTAATACGATCGTCATTTAGTTTCATGTTTCCCATAGCAAAAAATATTACATCATAGTGAATAAATTTTATGAAACGCGGCAGTTTACTTTTCTCTGTTTATCTACAGTAATACATTAAACCGCGCAGTTTTGTATATGAATTACACATTAAATCAAGATGTTGCAAATATTATGGTGAGCGAATGTTCACTAATTTTACTGGCACTATATTGAATAGAAAAATGGCGAAGTATAATACCTCTGGGCATTAAGAAAAATGAATTTTTTCTCAGGAATTAAATTATTTTCTTAAACGTTCCAGCTAGAATTGGCTATTATCAGGCTAATATTTTTTTAAAATTAAAGAATATCAATTTTAGGCGGATAATGGACAACATTTAACAAACTTGTAGTTACACGTGTTATTGATCTTAATTCCTAATATTATCATCTATTTAGAATTCCATTTAAAATGTTCTGTTAGCTCATTGGTCACCAGAATATGTCGCATATAGATTCAGAAGGGAGTAATAATCACTCGAGCGGACATTTAAATATCTCTTTCGTATAAAGAATGGTCGACGAAAGTCGTTAACTCCTTTAACTCAGTCTCTTAAATCGTCAGCTTTAACAAGCCCATACGATTTACGAGCTCCACTCATTACTTTTCCCACGAGGGTCTTTAGCGTGCGAGTGGGCCTCTTATCTTCACTAACCATTTAGTCGCTTGGACCTCTTAATTTACTCCTCACGCCACTTATCGTCCAGTTTTTCATCTTATGGGCCTCACAACTTACTTTATCGCCACTTCGAGAAGAATGCTTCGAAAGAATCTTTTGGGGTCTTGAATTATTTTAGACACAGACTATATAGAGTGACCAAAGTCCTTTCTTTTGTGTCTCAGGCCGTTATTCATGGACATCCAAAAAAAGTTCCGGAAAATCATGAGAAGATTAATGCAAAGAAATTCGCAGCAGTGAATAATAACGAATGAGTACCTTTCACATTTTTAGAGTACACAATTGAAGCTGCAGAAGAGAGGGAGATAGACAGCGATCAATATGATTCTATTACAAAATTAGATATTGTTCACACACACAAGGGTTGTAAGTAGGTAGCTCAAAGGACTTTGTATAATTTGTCAATGCGGAATCGATCAAATTGATTGGTGTATGACCGAGCAAGTTGAGTGACGGTTTACTATTTTTCCGCCCACAACATATTGCTAACCAATACTACATTGCGTTCCACGAGGACAAATTATAACTCGACGCTTTGGGCTACAGAGCCATTATACATATGTATTTCAAAAACTGGACTCAACTGTCAGGGGTAGAACGTTCTACGTTCTCAGCTGCTACAACACCCGGCCCCCATACTCTATAATATAATGTAAAAACTCAATAAAAAGGGTTGTTTAACAGCCAAGAGTCATATTGAGTTGCACGACGCATGATATTTCCTATCTTGGTCATACAACACGAAATATTTCCGTTTAATGGAATATATATTTAATTTTACACAAATTTGCTCTTACGTTTTCCAAAGAAGCTATCAAAAGGGTTTGTGGCGGGGGTGTTAAATCACCATCCTTTGGAGAAATAGGTGATTAATGGAATTTGGGAGTATTTTTTTCCAATTATTGAATTTCGTGCGTACATGGTGTGCGTGAGTCTGTGATAGTAGGCATGTATCAATTTGCCTCCCAAAAATAGATTTCTGCACACTTTTCGGAATTATTTGGAGATTACATCCGTGACGCCAAGGAAAAATCACGTTGAAATTGATCGAAAAGACCTTACATTCCGATTCATTTCTTACTCCTCGAAAGATGCGCGTATCGCCAGCTGATAATCTAATATCAGTTTAAAAAAATTAATTTGATCGATGCCTCTGGCAAAAACTGGGGGAATCGATTATTCTTCTTTGAAGAATTCCAGGGACAAATTTCGCAAAAACAATACTTATTCCATCTATTGCAACTTTTACTTTTTTGCCCCGCGAGAAAATGTATTTCTTTTTACTTAATAGTATATAATCAATGTTTTTTATCACATTGATCGTGAGCATCTAATATTTTATAAATATTAAAATGACACAAAAAATGTTCCTACCAAACAATTGCCAAGATAAGTAATATATACCTATAGAATTCTGGAAAGATGGATGACATGCAACCGATTACTTGCACCATAATGTATTTGATGTGATGAAATGGCATTTTTTTATTTCTGTTTATTCAATTGACCAGGGAAATAATTTTTCATTACGAAAATATTAAAATGGTGGATTTTGGATACCTTCACCTAATAACCATTATTTGAGAAGGAATTGGAATACTCGTCTCGTAGAAATGGTCATTTTATTGGTCACAAATTGTAAACATTCTTAAATGAGAAAAATAGGCTTAATGATTCCAGAGAGGTGCTATTGAAATTTTCGATATGGGAGTTTTGAGGAAAACAATAGAGGATAACTGCGCTGGATCAATTGACTGAAATTTAGTTCGTAAAAATTCAGTTCAAAATAAATAAAAATGATTATGAAATTATGGTAAAAAGCTACGTATTCAAAAAAACAACTTGTTTGAAATTGTATCTTTATAACTGAATGGTATGTTTTCGAGGAAAGTGAAAATACCCATATGGGCATTATTGTGATACAGACGAAGGAGGGATGCCCTAGGAAGAATACCAATAGAGGTAATAATGCCAAGGTAGAGGGAAAATCAATTACAGAATTGATGAAGGAGGTTGACTGGGAGGAGGGTAATATAGAGGCCCTATTGAATAACACACGAATTAAAAGAGAAATAAGTTACTTGAATTAACCTCCAAAAATGGTTTCATAGTACTCATCATGCTTCAAACACGACTACATTTCAAAGTCGATAAACATGGGTGATATAAAGAATAAAGTAGGGTCTAAATTTTTTATTTTCTTTTGAAACAAATCACACGTTAAGGAACAAAATAATTATCAAAATACGGATAGTTGTTTTAAAGCAGTGCTCAAACGTTAAGGAAGAAAAAAATGAAAATATGAATAAAACATCATTAATAATGCAGTCGCAGATCACGGTTGCAAATGTCATTATTTGAATGGGTAGACGCATAATGGCAGGCACGTAGGTGTTGACTCGAGAAGGGAAACTGTATAAAGCAAGAGGGAGCATTGAGGTGAAATAAGGGCGGAAAAAGGTCGGTCACGCACGAATCCTTATCGCGGGTTGATTGAAATTAACAAGGGTCCCTCTAAGGATTTACTGCGGCCTGGTTTTGGGATTGGTCCCGCGTGAAATGCGAAAGGGCATTGTGCTGATGGCTCCATTGCACGAATTTATGGATTCGGGACTTGGGTCGGCTCTTTTGTGTACGCATCACATGTAGGGAATCTCGCAAACCTCTCGTCTTCCTACCGTCTCTTTTACTACTTAATCCCTCTCCGTTTTCTCTTCTGAGCTTCGCATTGCACATACATTGTTTTCATAAAAATGTAGCAGTAAGCGTTTCAGAAAATTGATGCATTTCAGATATTGTCGCAATACCGCAAAATTCTTCAAAGTACATTCCGAAGTACATCAACATACTTTTCTCCAACGGATTTTCCACGACCCGAAGGTTCACTGGTAGGCGGAATCCGGAAGATCCTTAATGGTGCACGTGCAACATTTTTTGACGGCACCTAGGGCCCCATGGTGGTCTTCTTTGAGGAAGATTTTACTTATATGAATAGGAAATAGTCTACTGGTACCAAGACGGGACTGTAAGGGGGTTGGGGATGTTCTTCAACGCGCTGTAGAAGGTCTTCGCAAGTAGATACTCGATTCTGCTTTTGGTCGTCCGTCAAAACCTTCGGGACGAGTTTAGTGGGGATCTCTCGCATCGTCATATTATCAGTCATAACGGTGTGAGCTTTCATCTGATCAATCCCAATACGATCTGCGATCATGGTCAGACTTAACTGACGGTCAGATATCACCAGTTCACGCACACGCTGGGAAACAATTGTTACCCATTCGTTTCATTCAAAACCTGCATTTCGTAGAACCTGGAAAACCTGGAAGATTTCACTTATAGGAATAGGGAAGAGTCTGCTGGTACCAAGTCGAGACGATAAGTTCGCTGGGGAATCGTCGCGATGACGCTGCAGAAGGTCTTTGGTAGCAGAGACTCGATTCTGCTCTGGTATGTATCCAACTGCAACCTCATAGATACATATATCTAAAACCCTTGGGGCTTCTAAATGCCGTTTCGTAATTTTTTTCATCCTGAGATCAGGTGTCTCTTGTTTAGTCTGTTGACCAACTTCCATCTTGGCGTTTTCTGTTTGGCTGAGCGTTTTGCCTAGTTTCTGCTTTGCATTTCAAAATAGGTCTCTAGGTGTTGTATAATAGAAAACCCGAATCCCAATTGAAACTCTTTTTTGGAAGCGAATCCTTATAACCTCTTTGAACAGCCGATTCCAATAGCCATGCGACCGGTAGAGTATTTTCGTCTCGTCCCATTTGATGGCATGAAGTCGTTTAACGTTGTGTTCAGTGATGCTTGGATTGCCAAAACAACCATAAGAACAGGTCACTTTACGGTGGATTGTAAGTACCATATTATTGCTTACTTACAAACTTAGCAAAACACCATATGGCAATCCTTGCGGAGCCCGTGAGCACATGTGAGCACCGCGTAAAAGCTCACCTGAATTTGTTTAAAACCCTTGAAAGTATACAAGGAAAGGCAACTGACATCATGATCAGTTTCGATTTCCTATCTCTATTCACTCGATTCCCGTTTGAAGACACTTTTCGCCTCCTGGAAAGAAGATTCAACATCGATAAAGTTAAGCTTTTCCATCACGTCTCAACATTCACATACTTGCTTTACGACGGGACGTTCTACGAGCAAGAGGATGATGCCCCTGCTTTCACCGAACATCCCGAACGTCTTCATGGAAGATTTTGAAGAGAAAGTAATTACTTCGGCTCTTCAGTGACCAAACTATTTCTTCAGATACATGATTCTCGGATTATTTTCTGTTCGCAAACTTGAAAAAATGGCTCGTTGGTCAAAGATTTTCCAAACGTGAAGACGTCATGTCGGCAGTTAATTGCTATATTGAGGAGCAAGACAGTTCTTTTTATAAAAAGGGTATCGAACTTATTGAACATCGCTGGGAAAAGGGTATAGCGATGAAAGGAGATTATGTTGAAAAATGTGTACATTTTTTTCCAACATTTTTGTGTTTTCTTTGTTGGGTCAGGTAATTCTGGGACCACTCACGTACTCATTCACAATAGCCGTAAGAATATACCCCGGAGATACAGCATCGCCACTATCCATTAACTACCAGCCAAAATTAGGCACCAAATGGCCCACTTGAAGGACTCGGTTGGCCTCAAACCTCCCGGTGTTTATCAGTGAGTGCGGTGAGGTTTACAAGGTGTACAAAGGTGAAACGGGAACCCAAATGAAGGAACACTAAAGGTTACTACAACTAGTAAAATCCGCGATCGCCGAATACAGCGTTAGCCGAGAACACGCCATCAAATGGGACGAGGTGAAAATACTATCCTGCTCGCGTGGCTATTGGGATTGTTTAGTCGTAGAGGCTATTGAGATCCACCTCCAAAGGAACAATTCCATTGGTGATTCACGCTTTCAATTATGCAAGACCTGGACACGTATTATGAAATGCATAGCAAAAACCAATCAAAACGCTCTACCTATCAGAATACGCCAAAATAGCGGTGTCTTCGAACAGTCAAACATGAAGTTTGAGAAGAAAGGAGAGAACGCTGTTCGCTTGTCATTACCGTATTCAAGAGTCGGCGGTTCTTGGAGCGGACTCGAAAAAGAAGTGTGCACAGCCTCACCTAAACCTGTGGATGACGCATCGGGACCCTCCAAGTGTTTCAATTCTTTTAAATGAGCTGATCCGGAAATGCAAGGCCACTTCCTGGAGTGAGTTTTATGATTTTACGGATGCTGATGAATGGGCGGATTTATTTGTCCTTTACGGTTCCTATTTAAACGAGAATCTAGTCTCGCTATTCAATCGTAAGTTAATAAAAGACTTCTGAGTGAAAAAAGAGAGAGTTGAATATTTATTGCCTTGTATAGATGATGGCTGTAGCGAGAGCAGAAGTGCAATATCTGAACTGTTTCTTAGAAATTCTATTTCTCCTAATGTTTTTGTTAACTGGCTTAAGACAATACTTAAAGAAGAGGAGAGAAAGACCAATTGCCTGAACCTCTGTGAAAGAAGTAACAGTGGAAAGAGTTTTAAAGTTCAAAGTATTGCACGTCATTTTGTATCCGAAACGTCATTTACATATGAAAACTTATTAAATAAATCATTAATAGTAATAGAGGAACCTAGTAGAATGTACATGCGAGGATATGAAAAGTATTTTAGCCGGTGCACCATTTGAAATTGGGAAAAAGAGTATATCCTGACAAAAAATAATTAGAACACCAGTATTAATGACGGGACATTGTTCGGAAAGGGTTACTTAGGACCGAGTGATGAAGAGGCATTGAATAACCGAATGAAAACATTCGCTTTTAATATAGAATTCAAGCCATGCTGTTTGATTACTCCCGGGCAATATGCTGATTGGGTCTTGTGAATTCATAGGTGGATTGATCTAATATACTGAGGAGTAGTACGATGGCTCAAAAAGACCAGCTGAGGAGTTCCTAGATACCCCTCCATCCAAACAGTGAACGAGACGAGATGCCGGGGATTCCTCCGGGGGCAAGGGGAACTCGGGGCATCATGGCATCTCCGAAAGCGAGAGTGAGTCACCGTTTGAAAGACCATTGCCATTCAAATCAAGTGACATTCACCTTCCGGCAACGTTCATGGGAGGAAATATATTTCTTCTAGAAATTTTATCGATTCGAGTCGAACCATTCATATGGGAAAGGAGCTTTGCTTTGATATGTTCCGGCAGAAATTTAGGCGCGTCGATTGTATTAGAGAGAGAATCCAGGGAGGAGGGCAAAAAATTATAACTTTCCATTATTCTGAACCACGTTTAAGGGTAAAAACAGCCATCACATCTATTTTCTCAAACGACTTCGCGTTACATTGCACCCGCGTGCTGAATTCGCGAATGATTTCGCTTAGTATTAGATGACTATCGTAGACGCGGAAATTATGAAATCGGATCACAGCGGCGTTTTTGTAACAATGCCTACATCTCTTGTGATATGATCCCTTGGTGCCATCGATAAAATTACGTCTCCCGTGAAACATTATGTCCCGATTTAAAATTTCATTCCCGAATATCATGCATTGTTTGGTATCGACCCCAGGACTAAGAGACCACAGCTTCACCCATACGGCCACCGAGTGTACGAAACTTTCCGGGAGCTCAGGCTGATCATCCACGGTTTGGACGGTCTTTTTAATTATTTTTCCTCGACCGAGGGCATACCAGCAGTAACCCGAGAGGTGATGCTCCCCCATCCCATCGATATAGGCCTCAAAGTCTGCGTGAATCACGAGGAAGTGCTTACAATTCGGTTTACTGTCAGGTCTAATTTGCGGTTCTCTCACACACTTTACCTGCACGTCTCATTTCCCTTGGGTGTGGTATCTTTTTCAGCCATCGCAGAATATTCCAGCGGTACACTTGGTCTTGTCCCTTAAAAATGCATCGAGCTTAGTAATGAAGGAAAATTTCCTATTATAATAAAGTGGACGTATTTTCTTTTCCGATGGCGTCAATGATACATCGGACATTACATTCCCCCTTTCGTTAAACGCTTGTTTATTGAATTTACCTGTCACACACATACCATGCGGGTAATTCAGATAAATGCACATTGTATACATTCACAACAGGGTTTTCAACGAGCTACTTTTCGATCTGCTACCGATCATTCAGGGACGTATCCCACGAGTGCACCAACGCCAAATAGTCGGCAAAGGTGTTCTTCACCCTTGTCCTCCTCGTGCCAGAATTCCGGGAGAAGTATTCGGCGTTCCGTGTGCTTCGGGTCGTGGGTTGCGGAGTTGTTCGGTTGCGTTGGTGACATCGTGAAGCGGTGATTCCCACGAAAGTAAGGCCCGACTCCATCAACTGCGAGAATACCTCGATATCTGTAAGTTTCTCATGCCCCTCGCCGAAAAATTCCTCAAATTCCAAATTGTCCTCGTCCAATATTATGTCCAAGTTGCTATTTAGGTGGAGTTCTACCTCCTCTCCATTGCTCATAAAGTACGCCAAGGGATGAAGTATTAATTTGATGGACTTAACCTCTTCCACGCAGGCAGTTATTACAGTCATTCTCGAACGTTTTGGACACCCAATAACCCGAAGCAGCAACAGCATTCTGCACAATCTTAGCCATGGTGAGCGACTGATCTACGTACGAACAATAGTTCAGCTATAAAAGGATATCAAATATAGCAGCTACTCAAAACACAAACCTTTCAAGACCGTGTAACTGCTCAAAGCGTCATTGTTCAATAACCCCAATTCATGACTATCGCATTGCGCATCCTATGCAACATCAGTGATGCAATCCTTATCTCAAGAGCCTACCCTCAGCACAGCCCGTCTCGAGCAGTGCCGTCCCCACATTTTAAACAAAAATAAGAGGAAAAGAGACATATCATTAGGAACATTAGAAGAAGAAATGCTTTAAGAAAAGAGGAATTTGCAAGAAGAAGGAAATCTATGACGGGTAGACTGAATTAAGATGCAAAGAAAATTGGTAAAAACATGAGGAGTTTAGTGCTTCATGAATGTGAGACCGGCCTGGTATTTGAGGCATTGGATACTAGTATATTGTAGAAGGCTTTTGAGACATGGATATTGCGGAGAATGGTGAAAATAAATTGGGCCGAGAGGAAAACAAACGCTGAGGCGGGTGTGTGATAGGGTTTGTGAAGAGTGGAATTTAACGGGGAAATCCGGAAACAGAGGGAAAGTTGATGCTGGAAATATTGAAAGGTAGTGACATGTTGAAGGCCATGAGAGAAGGGAGAATTTTGGGTGGGCGGGGAAGAGAAAGGATGAGAGAAGACTTCTGAGGCAGCAAGAATGCAGGCAGGAGTGCCAAAAAATAAAAACATAAATAATAAAGGACCAAGGGAAGGATTTTCTTACAGTTATCAGAAGTACATGGTTCAAAGAGGTCATCCAAAACCTTTTAAAATGATAGGATGCATTGAAGGAATACTTTATAGGTTAAGCATATAATTCGCGATTAAATATAAATAAGTTTGTGATAGAAGCATCCATAGATGTGCAACAGTGCATTATTTACATAATATCCAGGAGATGGGGCTTGATTATGGAACCAATAAAATATTTCACTCTGATCTAAATTGTTTTTAATCACCAAAACCGTAACTCACACAGAAGTTTCTCTTATTCGAGATAAAAGCGCCTAATTAATTGGTATGCCTCAGATACAATGAAATTTTTCGCGTAAAATCGAAATAGAAGCACCGATGTCAACCTCATTCTTATAGGACATGAAGTAAAGTGTAAAGGCTGATGTCAAGTGTATTATTGGTCAAATGTTCATGCATATTATCACGGGAGAGATTCGAACCTGAGCCTTTCCAGTTAGCTTGCCTCGATTTTGCTGCCCGCCGTAGGACTAACTTGATCAAAATAACATCCATCTCCTGCGCTTCCAATTGCCGTTGGCATTCCATCCAAACGATTTTCGCAAGATAAGGGGAGTTACTCAACAGGGAATATAATTGTCTGGGTAATTTCCATTCTGCACATCTGTAAACGAGTTTGCGGTAAATTTGCGGGCCATTCGCCTGAAATTCCCCCCTTTCGAAATCGTTTACCGTATTCATAGGGGAAGGAAGCCAGCGCAGCGATAGACTGAATGAGTGCGCTATGGTTTCTCTTCTGCCTCGCGTTATTCACCAAAGGTTTGTTTCGAGCGGGAATTACGGGAACAATGCAGCGCTGATTCAGGGATTCCCAACAAGAGGAAGCCATAGCCCAAGGGGCGAAATGGAATTATGCATCGATTCTACCGCAGGATGTCATTTCTGTAGGCCCAGTTCAACTCTTCTCATTCTTCCTCCACTGCTAAATAATGGTTCTCAGGCGGCCCTATCGCAACAGAATCATAATTTCTGATGAATACTAGTTGGCAACTTGTGATAGGTTGTAGTTTTTGTGGAAATATTTTTTGAAACAATAAAAAAACATTATTTTCTCAGGATAGCAATATTCATTACTAGATTGTCTCAATCAAACCAATTGCTTTGAAACGGACGAAGCAAACATATGCAAGCAAGCAAGGTCTTATGTTCTTAATATTACAGATTCACTAACTTGAATATCGTACGCAATATGAAAGGAATGCAACTCCATTAAGCAAGCTCCATCTAACTCTCAATAAAGCCTAATTTGGGATAAAAAACCATGCAACCCCATGTGAATAAAAATTTTCAACAGATCCTCTTGTTTCTTCATCCCTGAAACGTACATTCTCATTTAAATGCGCTGAAGAATGAATACAAATGAAACAAAGAGAAGAATTAAAATGGCACTAAAGAAGTGTAGAGTATCAAATAGTGTGTTCAGAAATAAACAAAGAACTGCTGCACATTTTATGTGACCTAAAGTATTACGGGAGACTCTCGTGTTAAGATAAGTGCTTGTAGCTGTGATTACATATTAGAGTAATGCATCATATTTTTTTAAAGGTTTTTCCATTGCCCGCCTATCCTAACAAAAATTCGTTTATAAAATGACAAGCATAACAAAATTATGTGGGGAAAACGATTCGCCCGATTCACAATTATTTTCTTTTTATTATGAATTACGAATTTAGTGCTCTCCTGATTGCAAAAGCAGTCATTATGTGCAAATCTCGTTCTTTCTCTCAACCTCGTCCCCTGCCTATGGGTTTGACGTTCCAATAGTTGATCCTTGCCCTTGATTCCTCTCTCTTCTATGCCTTCCTTACCCCTTTCACATTTTCCTTCCACCTTAACTTGTGCTTACCCTTCCCGGCAAATTCCACCTACTCCACTTTTTTTCCACGCGCAGTCTTCGTTCTTCGAAACCACGAGGCGAAACCATCTAAGCCATCAAGTGGCCAAGCCATACCAGTAACATTATGCAAATACATACCTTACCAAATATATTCCTCTGTTTTAGTTATTCTTTAACTTAACCATTCTTGTTACTCCATACACCTACCTCAACATCACACAACAGTCATAGCCTTCCTTAAATCACATAAACCATCTTCTTCCCCCGCAGTAACCCACTAATCTTTCTGCAAATAACCAATCCGCATTTTATTCTCAGGTCTATATTGACATCTATCCCTCATCGCTATTTACCCTGGATGGAAAATCTCTTACCTCACTTAATTGCTATCGACAACCCGCCTTACCTTAATCTGGATCCAATATATTCAAACTTTTTGACAGATGGCAGCATATTTTGTTCGAGGAAAACGAAGAGTCCCTCCTCATTTTTCGATACCATAAATCCTATTTATTCTCCTGCTCCATTCTAATAACATTTTTCTCCATTTTTTAACATCTCCCAGATTTTGTATGATCTATTCGCAGAGATAAATTTTTTCACCAACAGCATGCTCCACTTATAAAAAACTACGGCATATACCGACAACGTTACTTTAACGGGTCATCCGCGAAAGTCTGTCAAAGTTTAGGAACCTCCATATTCCCGCCGGTGTAAAGAAGAAAAACTTTCCTAAAACGAGGATTCTGGATCTTTGTTTTCTCATAGTTTTCCATTTGTTACTTTTATGTATTGATATACACGAACCTTTGAACTTGAACTAAAAAGTATCGAAATGTAATTTAGGAAAGTCCACGTCGACCTCCTTCTCACTTTCCTTACCAGCGCATGTGTAACCAGGTCAAAGATGCATTAGTTGAGAGTTGATATCTGAATTAATCGGAATTGAGGGTCTAGTATTCACTAGATGAAATATTTCACGAATTATATTTAAAAAGTTTTTTCACCCTCCAAAATGAGAGTCCAATTAAAGGCCACGATTGACTCATAAATGTTCAAAAAATTTTAGATTATTATATTAGCACAAGGTGGTATCAGAATTATAGTGATATTACCAGATGATGGAGAAATGCTCAACTTTATATGAGACTCGTAGATTCAAAGAAAAATTATTTAGTAATCGTAAAAACAACAGCATTTATTACAAATAGAAAAAAAATTGAAATTATACTGAATCATAAACTAATTAAGGGTTGGGCTTTCTTAGGCAAGTAATGGAGCCGTTAAGAGCTGAATTTTCGAAGGCATGAAACTAATGATATAGTGTAATAATCTCTATAATGGATTAATTCATAATACTATTATTGAATTGAAAATGGAAAAAATACATCATGCGGAAAGAACATGTAATTAAAAATCATATGACCATTTTTCCTTATGGAAATGTAGGAATTTTGGCAGAAAAAATGGTAGAAAATCTGGAGAATTAGTGGATGGAGCAAGGCTAAGAACTGGGTTGAGTGTCAATGTAACTGTGAAAAAAAGCCCTGAAGTGACCATTTGTACAGCAGAGGTACCTGGTTACTCCTTAATTTGGATGATTTGCCGCACCCTATGGCTTAGCACGACAGAAACAATTTCTCAAGCATTTTATCACATTAAAGCCGATGAATGCAGTTCATTACGAATCCTTTAATGAGCAGTTCATTGCATTTGACCTCAATCTCTATATATACCAGGAGAGTTCAAGACGTACTTTACCTCCTTCTGACTGCTCATTTGATCATTAGTATTTAATGTATATATATATATATATATATATATATATTTTTAATATATATAAATGTATTTATCTATTTAATGTGTATTAGGCATTTAATTGATGGAATTTATCATTGTATCATTGTATTCCATATTTGAGTAATGTGGTAGACAAGCTCTTGAACGACGGCCAGTAGGTCCTTGCTGATATCCGTGCGTTTACGCTAAACAACCTGAGCTAAATCTAAACTGAATTTTTCTTGGCACCAGAATGTCTATAAAAATCATGGGTGAATGAAGAAAGAATTGGGCAACTAATGTATACATTAGTCATTTAGTGAAAATCGTAAGATTTTGTTTAACCAGAAAAAACATTACCCAATATCGTGGTTTCATTATTTAGGAATATATTATTACTAAGCACTGTTTAACATTACACTGAAGAACTCACTCACTTTGAACTTATGAAACATTTCTCTTCCCTTCACCAAGTTTAACTGCTACACATCTTGTCCGGAATTTCTATCAGTTTTTTCTCTTTCTGCCCCACTTATCTGGATACTCCCAGCAGCACAGTATTTTGCAATTCACCAAAATATATCCTCAATACCCTTTAAATGCTTTCGAATTTATCTTAACAACTTTCTGTTTTAGTCCTACGACCAAATTTAATAAGCACTTTTACTTTCACTTATCTTTTTCAATTCATAATTTAAAGCTTTTTAATTCTATAGGAAAATCAGTAATTTCCATTTTAATGCTTACTTCGAAAATGGAATCACTGTAACCCACAAGTAATAGTAGAGCCTTGAGTCTTGGCTGGTAAATATCCTTCTCCTGTATTCGAGAGTACCGTAATGATGAAATAAATGTATTGGCCATGTTTATGATCTAATCTTCCAGATAGCATCTCACAGAAATAAAAATATTTAATGACGAAAATTACGAAGGAATCTAGCAAGAGGAAGGAAGGAACCCCATTGGAATTATTTCTCCCTGGCAATAGTACTCTAGATAACGGTTTTGCGAATCAAAAGTAGTATTTCTCATATTCAGTTCATTATTTTAATGAGATATGATTATATATATATATATATATATATATATATATATATATATATATATAATATATGTATATATATATATCTAAATATTACATTTTTAATAATAATAATAATCTAATTATGGTACTAAAATTAGGAGTACCATTAGTGTGGAGAATATCATTTGTTGATCACGTAAGGTTTTTATAACTAGTGTTAAAACTATAAGTTTAAGTGATAAATGAACAAGAAGGAGACATATTCACCATAGGCTCTTGTGCATATGACATTACTTGGTCTCATTTAGCCGTTGTTGCAATACGTTTTCATCATCAGCTATATCGCTAATGGGTCTATAATGCATGTACAACTATGAGCTTCTAGCAACACGAAAAACGAATACATAATTCACTAATGGTAAGAGAGTTTCTTACTGCTTTGAAATAAAAATCCACTGCACCTGTGCCTCGATGTCATAGTCGTACCTCAAAATTAATTGGCATATTTAAGCTTTACTGTGTAAAATGACGCAAGTCGTAAACTAGATATTTTATTACCCATCTGTCTGTATTAGAGTTCCAATGTGGATAATCTCAGGTGAGATAAGTAATAGCCTTGAATTAATATGCAACAGACGAGTAGTTTCAAATATTAATTGCGTCTTTTAAGTAAATATTCTAAGAGAATTACTTTCCGAATCACCAGATCTATTGCCGCGAATGGTTATTCAAATCTCGCCATCAATTGGGAACAATAAGTCAATGCTTAATAGAATTGGCTATACAAGTTGCAGGGGGTTCAAACAAATATAACTCATTTATATTCATTATTAAAAAAACAATTTCTTCCTGATTATAGCCTTAAACCTTTATTGAATATTAACAATTTTAACCCTGAGACCCCCTAGGACTCTGAAGCACTTCAAATACATTGTAAAATGTGATTTTTTTAGCAGAGCTAATTATAAAAAAATGCATCGAGTTTATTTTAAAGGAAGAGGGTTATACCTGATAATCTCTATTCTCTATATTATTATAAAATTGGAGCCACATAAGTAATCTGAAAATGATAAAATATCCCTCAATTTGCAACGGATGAAATCAAGTAGTGATATTTATGATGAAACTAGGAGGAAGGTGTATTTTCCCAGTTTCGATCATAGGAGTAAATATATTCAAGAAATTTTGATACGACTATAATTTTCCAATTCTATGGTGGGTATGGTTTCATATGCCTATTGTATTGTTTATTCATATTAATACATTTGATCAACTTTGTGATGCTTGATATGGAACAAATGGGTTTTCATACCTCTATATTACCATTGTTTTGTGTAGGGATTAAAGTAGCAAATTAAAGTAGAAAACATCGTTGAAACAGGGTCACATACAAATAGAATAGCGACCTAGGTCATAGAAACTTCAATGTTCTCAGAAAGGAAAATTTAGTTCATCACTGCCTGATAGAGAGGACACATTTTACAAATCAATTCCTATAATAGCCATTTTTAGCCAAATTGATTTGGAACATAATACGAGTACATGGTCTTTTAAGATTTTAATAGCCAATGTGCCAGATCACCTCAAATTCGAATTTCAAAATAGCCCCACGATAACCCTAGCAACGTAAACAGGAAAAAGAGAGTTTGAAATACAAACTTAGTGTCGGATTTCCATAGCAGTTTCGGCGTCAACTACCGTTTGCCCCATTTCAACAACGCGTTTGGTGGAGGACAAGAAACTCCTAAATATAAGGAATGAAAGTAACCAAGTACCGCGCTGAATTAAGCTGGGAATGAGCTCTTCCTCGAACTCAAGGATGACGGCCGCGGAAAAAAAGGGGACCGCGATACTGAACGAGCTTCGGAATGCGATCGTCTGGAAAGTTTCGTGGATTTGGAAGAATTAAAGCGAGCAAGAGAGAGCGCTCTTGGGCAAGCGGGAAGTGGAAAAAGTGAAAGGGGGAAGTATGGGATTCTGGAAGACGTGGCAGCTCCTTCCCTCCTCTCTCACTCTCTCTCTCCTCATCGCAGACGTGCAAAATATTGAAAAGGAAGGCGCGGGTTGGGGGGAGGGTAGGAGAGGAGGATGGCGGAAGTGCACCCCTTGCCGCGGCAGCTGCGCCAGATTGCCTGCCTCCTCATCCTCTCTCCCGCCCCTGCATCTCGTGCTGGGGCGACGCGCGGGAGGGTGCGGTTGCCAGGCGACGACACGGGGAGGCATATTGGAATCGGCGGGGAGGGTCGGATATGACGCGGGCTCTTGCGCCTCCTTTTTCCGTGCGGCTGCCTCCTCCCTTTCGACCCTCCCTTGCAGTGAGTGGATTCCTCGGGCCACCGCAGGTGGAGGGACGAAGGAAGTGAACGAAGCCGAGGAGGAGAGAGAGAAAGAGAGATACTGCGAAGAAGAATTTGGTTGACTGTAGCGGCATGGGGCCCCTCACCCACATTCTGGAATTCCATCGCGCACCAAGGATAAGGAGGATATTACGAATCTACGAAATATTTCATCACATGCCAAGGGCAGACCTCGCTGCGCCATGCCTTCATTAAATAGAAATAAGAAGTAGCAGTGAGTAGGCACGTACACGGATATTATGTCAGGATGAGTTATACAAGTGCTTAGTTCAGAATGGAAAGATGTAAACACGGTAGAATGCAATGATGCCAGGTAGTGAAATATTTGTTGAATCGAAACATTTTTAAAGAAGTTTTCAAAAAGTAGATCTGGCACATGAAATAATAAGGGAATGTTTCAACTAAGAAAAACATTATTACATTACATTTTAGTTGGGGAAATCACTATATATAATCCAATGACTACATAGACTCGCTGAAAATCTTCGCATAAGATTCTTCTTCTTCTATATGACCCACAGCAACTATCAAAAAATATTCTCAGGTGTCCTGCAAATCACACTTTCAAATACTAGCTATATTTTTTTGGATAGAAATACGCAATATTGTTGACTCGGTGATGAAGTACGCATTCGTAACTTATTTTGGAAAAGGCAGGTAATTAATCGTCAACGCTTTTAGTCCTAGAACTATTACCTATTTGCAACCTCCTGTTGCCTAATAAACGCCCATGGGTTTTAATTTAAAAACGATTTGTCCCGACCAACTTAATGGGCTAATCAATTGAATACAAAGCACTTTTTAGACATTAGATTCATTTTTGATTAAATTTTCCAGAAAATACTAGCTAATTAGTTGGATATTTAATTATTCGACGTCCACAGAAAAACATTTTATAAAATCGATATCGTTCAATCGCTAAAGCATTTTTCAATACCTAAAGATCAATTTATTGTTCCACCTGTAATACAGTCAAACTCAGCAACAATTGAGTTATATAATACCAAATCAAGTTACTTTGCAAAGGTATTGCTTTTGTTGTCACTGACAGCACTGTCAGTGTTAAAACCTAAAGTAATCTCTATTATTTGGTATCCTTTTTTGGACAAACTTTTTAATTTGGATTTCTCTATTCTTACAGACAGAAAAAGTCATTTACCATCGAGAATTTGGGACCAAATTTGAAAAATAAGGGGATGAAAAAATGGGAGAACTTCATTTCTCCCAAACGTTTATTTCAATCTATTAAAAATTAATATTAATTATTTACCAGTAATCAAGAAAGGGAGCCGAGTAATGACTGAGATTGATGATTAACTCAGTTTTTTGTTAAGGAACGATTGAAACATATTCTAAAACATATAGTAGTATTTGAATTATTATTTAGAACTAAGCATTCATCAGAATCAAGATGATAACTTTTGTAATTAATTTAAATGATACACAACAGTAAAAATTTAGATGATCCAAAACTTCGACCAATATCATGCCAAATTTCATATCCAATAATGGTGTCATTTGAACGGAGAAAATGAAAAGTAAAAGGCTTGGCACGGGATTTTCATGCACACTGAAACGGGAGAGAATTTATATCGGGAAGCATACCTTTTTCAGGATAAAATCAACAATTGAATGGAAAAGAGAGATAAAAAGAGCGAGGACGAGAGGTATGTGGACTTGAAAGAAAGGACCGCGCCAAGAATGAGATTGATAGGATGGAACGAATAGAAGAAAAGATTGGAGGAGGGTCTTGAATTGCTTACAGGGAACCTGGAACAAAAAAAGTGAGCCCACGAAAAAGCTCTGGAAAAAGGTGTATAAGAAAGTAAGTATTTGGGGAGTTGATGCGGGACGGTGGGGGTAGACGAAGATGGAATCGAGGGAAGAGGGTTGAATCTGGCATTTCTATCGCGCGATGGAGGGTGGTTGAGGGGAGAAAGGAGAGAGCGTGCCCGTATCACCACCCCTATATTTCCCCCCCGCCTTCCCCCCTACACGACTCTATGAAAACACTTCCGCAAACTCCTTCTCTCCACCTCCCCGTTTGCAAAGCGTGCTCTTAGAGGCGGATGATCAACTCGGATTCCTTTAAAGCAAATCGTCGGAGGGGAATCGAGGGATTTGCTGGCATTCCCGCGGAAGGAACCAAATCTGCTTCGGATCTGTACCACTGACTGAAGGGATGGGATGGAGGCGAGGAAGATCGTTCCGACGAGAGTAGATGGCGGTGGATCGGACACTTTTCATTCTTTTTCCCTATCCGTGCTTTGAAAGAACGCTATTCTCCCGGCAGTGGAAGTGAAGGAAAGTTGGGGGATGAGTGAGATTGTGGGGAGGCCGAAAGTGGACGGGGAAGATAGAAAGTGGGATCGTTCGAAAACTGCTTCCACCCGTGTTTCAAATATTTCTCGTCTTCTGTTGCTTGAAAGTTCTTCGTCATATACTAGTCCGCTTTTTCCCCTGAGCAAGCTGTAAGCGCAGGGGGTAACTTAATATTTTCCGCGTCACATTGATTTATTGCTATGAGAAATGCAGTCGATGTGTTAAGTCAGTCTGAGTATATATCTGCACACGCATATTTACCTAGCGATTCATTTTTGTCGTTCAAAAATTCATCAAGAATAGAGGGGTTGGGATGTAAAACCTTTGTGAAGGAGAGGCTCTGTGAAGTTTTGATCGTGGGATAAGATGGATAAATATATCAAAGCGTATTTCCTTTGTCGTTTTTGAAATAAGAATGAAGCCTGCAGAGCAGCGATAAAAGTATATAAGCAGAGAGTTCAGGTTTCTTCAAAGAAAACAAGGAAAAGCAACGAAATCAACATATCCCGGGAAAACCTATTGAGGAGGATTTGACATCTGTTTTATTTTTTTTTTGTTCGTGTATTTTTCAATATCTGCCGTAATTCCACGTTTTATCATATTCCTCAACATTTACATTTTTTGTCGAAAGACTCAAATACAATAATTCTAATGATAAATAGAGCTTCAAAATTATTTAAACTCAGTGCAAAAATCTAGATGTGAAATTTAAAATCATTTGTATTAAAAATACGGGTATTTATTTATTTTTTTAGCTGTTATTCCAATTTATTGCATGTGCATCTAGAACTCAACGAATATTTGATGCTATAAATGAATTTTAGTTTTAAACGGACTACATAGTACTCTTTCTTGCTTTTAATTTGAATGATCAACTTTTGACACGAACTGACGACACATTTCAAACTAAATATTAGGAACTTCGAGATAGAATATATTTTCCAATATGCTGATTCTCCGCTGCATCGTAATATCATGAAACCGCAAATAAATTTTGGGTCAACGACTTTGAAGTGTCGTTATTACCATTCCAATGTATACCTAGTATCAATAATTATTCTCCTTCGTTATAATTGGGTGTCCTATCATTCATTCACACGAACTTATTGTTTAATAGTTATGATCATTAAGTTTTGAATAATGACGCTTCAAAAATGAATTTCGGCCTCTTAAGGCAGCTGGCTACAATTGGTGAAAAAAAATTAGGCTGATCTACAAGATCCTTTTATCTAGTAGCAAGTTTTTTTTTATCTTTGCAAGGATCATTGGGACTTTGTATCTTTTGTGTCACACTCGTAGCACTTTTATATAAATCTAGGGGATTTTCTATTAAACTTTGCCCATTGAAATTTTAGACGTATTCCTCTAAGAATTAAAATTATTGGCCACCGTAATCTAAATACGGTCTAAGTATAGTGGAATAACACTACTATCTTACTTGTTCATCATATTTATTTACTCCTAATAATGAAAACTAATTTCTTCGTGGCTGAACCGGTTATTCTGTAGTCGTTATATATGTCGTCAAAATAACATGAAGAAAAGTTGGACTCCTAAAATTCTTTCCTGTGGCACTCCTGAAGTTACATCTACACGTACCACAAAGGTACTATAATCATTGTAAACTAGCTATTGCTTACGGTTAGAAGATTCACTAATCCAGTTGATCATTCTTCTAGTATTACTACCATAATATCCTATTATATGCATCAAATGTAGTTAATATATCAGTCTATTGTTGGAGGTTTTCTTGAAATCTAAAAATATATCGTATTCTCATCTGTCCATTTCACATTATCATAATTGAAATGGCCGAAATGTGTTTCGCACCACATCATAAATTTTACAAATTCATTTTAGTGTCCGGAATGTATATTCCTGCTGTCAATATAGTACAATATTTTGCATTACGGACATCGTGAAGGATATCTTAACGGCATATTACCTCACCTTTCCTGCCCTTGAATTAAACGTAGTACCCTTCTCTCCTATCAAATCATGTTAAATTCTTCCTCTTCCCCAGTACCCAACTTGCATCCTCTATTCTCATATCCATATCTGAAAAAGTACCCAAACTATGTTCTTCTGAATTCTTGAAAGACTATTCTTAGGATTCATAAGCGTTGTGCTACATTTTAAAGCCATATACATTCCTTTTCTAATTCACTAACTCTACTTCTTTACCAGCGTAGCTATCATCATTTATGTATTCTTGGGATATTTTTTTCACAAAATACTTTTCCAGCATTAATCAATACGATTCAGGAAGAATATCGACTACACAAGGGTTTAGGAAAACGTGGAAGGAAAATATCCTATAGATAAACTTGGGAGTATCAATGAGAAAGGCATTAGGCCGGAAGGTTTTGTTAGATGAGCGTTAGTTTCCACACAAAAAAGGGAAAGCGAGGTGGATGAGAAGAATAAAGAAAATAACTTTGATTTCACACTCAGCTAATGTGATTTATACAATAATCAAAAATAGGGTGAAGAGGTAATAAATACTCAGGAAATGATTTTTTTGGGTTCAGAAGGGCGAGAGAATCGCGTGATACCTTAGCAGCAATGAGATCACAAAGATAAGGCAATGCAATTACAATTTAGGTATATTTATTTGTTTATCAATATGTCATTTTTCCTGTCTCCCTATGTTTAATTCCAACAAACCTCTCTCCTCACTCACTATGCCTAGCAATTCCTCATTCCATTTCCTTTCTGTCTACTTACCTTCTCCATCTTTCTCCACATCCACATTTAAAAAGCCTCCAATATACGCCAATCATCCTGCTTCAATGACCATGTTTCCGCGCCGTACATAACTACGCTCCATATCAAAGTTTTAATGAGCATTTTCTAAACAACTTTAGTCAACGTCTCAATCGCCGATTCTCTCTCCCTCCTGCCTGATGCAATCCTCCTAATGTCCCTACTGCTTTGAACATTTTAGTCAAAAACACTACCGAGATACGTGAGCTGTTCCTCCTGCACTAGTTATTACCCTTTTATTTTAACGTTAAACTTAGCCTTTCTCTTCCTGGAAAACCACATAACCTGTGTTTTATTTACATTTATTTTTATCCCATACCTGTCTCACTGATTTTTTAATTCAGTCATTAATGCTTTCAGTCCCTAGTCTGACTGACAAACTAGAGTCAAATATGGTCATTAGCAAACAACAGATTTTACAAATTTCACACCGACTTTCATTCCTATCTTCAATTCTACCAATGACTCCTTAATCAATACCTTCAAATACACGTTGAACAAAACAGGTGATGATGCACAACCCTGTCTCATTCCTCTTCCTTAAACTAAAACCTTTCTGAGTCACCTAACATTTTCAATGAATACCTCTGCCTTTCGGGGTGTCGAAACAAAGTGTCGGTGATGACTTACCCGTCTCCTTCAGAAGGGATTTTTCCCCGCAGTTATTCCTCTCACCAAAACCGTAGTCCCCCACCCCACCATCATCTTTTCCTTCGCCTACCGTCGCATTATAATCATTACTAATTATTTCCCTGCGGGAATACACGCGCTTCTGTTCTCTAACTGATCGTATATCCTGTCGAATCCTCCCTCCTCATTATTGATTAGTGGAATGTATATTAGAATAATGACCACGTTCGTCGGTTCTGCTTTAGTCTCTACAAGCAATAATATCAGTTGCTCGGTCTAAGTAGACTACGCTCTCTAGGGATCATCGGAACACACAAGCCCTTCAACTACTTACGGTTGTAGTTCGTAGCAGGCCGTTCAGTCGATGTCCATCCAAAACCTGCCTGAAATAAGAAATTACCGAAAATCCAAATATAAATATTAAAATTAGACCTCGAAATTAATGTATTCATTTTATATCTCTACTTATAATTTATTTATTTCTAAAACACTGTCCAAGTGCATTCGCGGTGTGTTCAACCTGCTCTTAATTTATTCTCTTTAGTGTTAACTTTTAACATAACTTTCCTTCTTCTAGAGAGCTTCAATATTTGTACATTCTTGTGATTATTATTCATTATATTGATCCTTCTCTTTGTCTATCCTATTTCCCTTATTGAAACGTTAAATTACTTACATGTAACTGCATATCCTTTGGTGTGTGATAAACTTTTTCTTGGTCATCTGCTATTCTTCATAATCATCTCCCTGTCCACTTGTATTCCCTAATCAAGTCCTTACCGCACTATCCTATCATTTCTTTCCTGTACCCAAGCTCAAAAGTGTTGCCGATGATGGAAAATCCTCTCTTACACTTTTGCCTATCACTGGCCATTTTATGTCTTCCTCTTCTGAACTAACTCTTGAAGTCAAGTTGATACACACCTTTCGAATAAATCGCCAATGCATCCAATTATCTTCTCCTCTTATATTTTGTTTAGTTTTGCCTACTCTGTCGAACGTCATCTTGAGTTCCTTGAATACCAAGGAATCCGAGAAGGATTTCTAGTTGGTGTTCTATACCCAACGCCGGACCTGGTGGTAGGTGGTCAATGCCCTCGACTGCCTGGGGAATTTGTAATTGTGTCAATTGTTGTTGTAAATATCATTGTTAATATTCCGACGTTAAGGTTATAAGATGCTGTTTTTGGATTATTGTTACATAAATTAATACTTCATGTCAAATGTTTTACTTTTACTGCATTAGCGACATGAGTTCACCTACTCATCCCATTCGTATATTGATCTTTGCCTACTAGGTGATTGTTTGCCATATTATATTAAAGAATACTACTTCTATGACTACTTGGTTTATTACGTTTTCTGCGTGTGAAATTTCCGGTCATTGCGCTCAGAAATTAAGAATGAATGAGTGAATTTTGAACAGTGAAGAAGAAAGTGTGAATTTTTTATATGCCACTCTCTGGTATTTTTGCTCCTATATAAGTGAAAAATAAGGTAAAAATGACAATGATAATGTTTTGTTTGCAGTGCTTAACTAAATTCATGATCTTTGCAAAAATACTACAGGCATTAATATCACCATGAAATAAACCTACTCGCTCGCTTTAAGTTAGCCGATATTTATTTGTCGATGGTCACTGCCATAATTTACATTGGTTATGTTTAATCCGCCCCATATAGGCGAGAATTATTTGGCAAGTGGTGTTCAGGTGATTACTTCCCTTAAACGAAAGACATCCGCCAGTTTAAGCCGCAAGTCCCGATCGATGGCGTAATGGTGGGGGGTGGGGGATGGAAGTGGATGGTGGATGGGGAACGTCGGCGGAGTGGGGTCGGAACCGCCCGATGGCTCCTGGCTGCGGATGGAGTGGGGATGGACCCGCAAAGATAAACAATGGTCGGTCTCCTTGGGAACCCCTTTCGGGCACGCCACCTACCTATATAAAGTACTAATCCCTTTACGCCGGTGGACGTGGGCGGCAAAAAGCGAAAGAACACCTTTTCCGGTCCCTCCTCCCACACTCCTCCTCTGACTCTCCCCCCTCCAACCCTATCACCCCAACCCCCGAAACCCTTCTCTTTTACTTCGTTCGAGATGGTCCATTGGAGCTGTATAGTCGGGCAGGCCGGTCGATATTAATCTCGCCTCTAATCTATTTCACGTAGGGAACCCGACGACTATGGCGCCAGGATAAAAGGGGAGGCAGAGGAGGGCGAGGCCTCTCCACCGGCTTTAATGTCTTACCCCTTCCCTAATCCTTGTCATACTCCGCCCCCTCCTTCCCCCTCCCTCATCCCCAACCGCGCACACAAACACATACACACACACACTCTGGGCACAATCCTCCTTTTAATTAATTCACCTGGCCCGAGGTGCAGGGTCAATTCGTGCCAAGCGCACACACTCACACGACACTCGCAAGTTTCGAGGGTGGGTCAGGTTAGCGGGTGAGTGGACGGGGGGCGGGTCTTCTGTTTGGGAGGAAACGGGCACTAGGGTGTGAGGAGAGCAGGAATTGTTTGAGGAGCAGAGGCGAATGTAGGGAGGGGAAGGTAGTAATTAGGAGAAGAACAGGGCTGAAAAGGGAGTAAGATTTGCTGGAACCTTGTCCTGGGAATTACATGTTGCCAACGAATCGAGATGGCACGCACGTTTGATTTTACATTCAAATATGCATGAATAAATAATTTTTATCATTTAATTCTCGATTAAGCATTGATTTGGGCGGAAAGACAACCAAAAAAACTGAAAAAGTTTTTAAGATAGATCACCATTGTGCCTGACACCAAAATATTTCATTTCAGGTTAAAATAGAGTCCTTCGAAATGTGTTTCATTGGCATAGTCCAATTAATGATATGGTGCTCTTAAATCACAAGACATTTGCATGAAACCTTGGTACTCAATTCAAGTTGTAAAACTTTATGCCGTGAAAATATTCGCAACTAATACTAAAGATTTTTTATTTGCATAAATATAATTGAATTAAACTCTACCTCAAGAAATATAATATTTATCATTTTTCAATTTACCATAAAACCGATTCTTAAGGCAAAATTGTTAGGAATCTGTAATAATTACGTTATTTGCGAATATTTCAAATGAACACAGCAAAGGCATCTGTGACAGCAATACTTTTTCATTCGATATCATACTAATTTAATGTTTTCGTACTCAGTCGACTTATGCAAAAAACACAAAGTTTTAAATGCTTGTATTTTTGTCGTTGCTACAAAAGAAATGATTTGGCACTTGTCTTGGATTCATCTTAGAAAGCTTCATGAATAAAGCACAGCCAAAAATAGGAATTTGTGATTTCATCCAACCGTAAAAACATATCAGAGAGGCAAACACGAGTTTAACTTTCTATCCGATCTTAAAAATAATGCAAATATTCCGTATCATCAACCATATTGCTGAGACAGTTTTGAATTTTTAGCAACTACAATGCTGTGAGGGTCAGTAATTTTACTTGAAATAATGGTGTCATGATAAACAACGTTCTAACGACAAGCGTTATATCAAAATATTTCGATACCGCTGTTATCATTCTATACCCGTAGTATGTGGTGAGAAATAACAGTTGGGAACATTTTTGCGCAGAGTCCGGTTATAGCAAGGCAGTAGGATGACGTGGATGAAGGCGAGGTTTACCAAAAATTCAGGGAAGAGCTTAGGTCGGAAGAGGTGGTAAAGCAGGTGGAGAGGTGGGAGGTCGTTTAGCCCACAAGGAAGCAGAGGCGTTCAGTGAGGGGGTTGTGCCGAGGGTCCAGAGTGTCTGCTTGTGGATGCGGGAGGAGGAATTGGGTTTAGAGAGGGATGGAATTCGTGTATAATCCGGATATATTAGCCCGAGGAGCGGACTGTACGGGGCGGAGGTCAGGGTGCTCGGATGAAATTCGTGATGTTTCCGTTCCAAAAGTATGCTGTGACCAAGCAGACATGGGTGGGAGAAAGGGGAAGAATGGCGAACAGAGGAGAGTTTGAGTGAGAGTGGTGTGCAATAAAAGATGGAATGGGAAACAGGATTTTTTGTGATAAAAAATACCATCACTGGACTCATTCAGGAATTAATTCCAGTTTTTTTCCAGGAATTAAATAAAACGGAGTGGAAATGCAACTCTGGCACGCAGCGTGGAAAAGTTATTCATGCATTAGTATCATTAGCCACCAGCAAGAATGTCAATTTATGACCCAAAGTGCCGAGAATGTTTTATTGGGACAAAGCACTGGGAAAATTTCTCTACTAGAGTATTTAGGCAAGGAAATTACATTCCGCGAGATTATTTATGGTGTAATTCATCAACAGCACATTACCTTACGCCCATAGGAATAAAAATCAACATTAATATTGTCAACAAATTGCAAATCATTTAATATTGTTTTAATGGACTTTCATCTTCGCCTCATTTCCTCCTATGCAGAGCCAGACGCATTGGTATGCTAAAAGATTGATTTGAGTCGATAGCAATCAACGTAAATGGTTTCCTTCGTTAACTGTGACTAAAAGAATTACGGAATGATAATGTACTCATTCCAAGAACGATGTATGACTTTAAGGGAGGCCAAATCAAAATATGAATATAAATAGCTATGCTCGTTTAGCTAATTTTTATGTGACCCTCGTTACGATATATTCAGTTTAAGACCCTGTTATGGATAGAGCTTAGTCAGGTTATCTGTCTTCATGATTCTAGCGGGCAAATTTTGTAATCTGTTTGATTTCGCTCCTCACAGACTGCATATATGACCAACCAATCTACTTCCACTAATGTTAACAGATTATGCTGTTGAAGCCTACCTATAATATCTTCTCAACAAGCGAGTATTAAGTCTAAGTGACTGCTCATGGTTTGTTCATGAGCACAAGGGTGTAGAATAGCCAATGCACTGTAATATTTGGTAAATGTGACTATGACAACACGTTTATACTCACCTGGATGCCCACTGTATCTCAATAGGGGGTCAACAATTGTGACAATTCCTGGGACGAATCATCGGGAATTACTTAAATCGTTTGAGGGAAGTCAAATCCCCGAAACTGTTTAGTAGATTTTTAATTCTAAACTTTTCGTCTTCGTTAATTAAATTTTAGTTGATTCAAGTTATGAGCTTTTTGCAATAAGTTTACATTCACCGTCATACTATATTTTTAAAACTTGAATGACATTTTTATGAAGTTTAGGCATAAAACTAAAGTGTGGTGAGTGTTATGTTGAAAGATGGATGACGAATTATTTAATTGACCACAAGATGCGCAATAGACGGTCAAGTGAAAACTTAAAGAAAAAGTACGCAATATTTTCATATCCATGTATGCACTTGTTTTATACTCAGGTCGTACGTTCATAACAGGAGAAAACGTTTACCCTATACGTAATATACAACCATGAATCAAGTCAAGGGTTCACGTCCTCAATTAACGATAATGCTAGGTATACAAGCGTAAGGTTGCTCGCGTGGCCATGAAATCGGGTGCTCTAATTAGAACCGAGTGGCGTGACTTTGAAACCCTCCTAGCGCTGTCAATGCGATGCCATTTTGTATGGATGCTTTCTCGATGTTTTGTGTCCAACACTATCCGTCATTGTCGCAGAAAGTAAATTGAAGGCACCCATTACAAACGGGAACGGAATAAATCATACCCAAAACAGAGCGCACGACTTTACCTCGACTACTTGGGATCGAGCTCGTTGGAAAGGGAGAAATTTAATTGCCGCTCCCTGGTTTATTTTCAGCTTTCCCTTGCGTGAAATGCGGGGGGGGAGTAAGTCCCTCTCCAGCCGCCACTTACACTCCAGATACAGGAAGACGTGATAATGCCCTCTTATAAACCGATTTAATTGACATTTTCATCCTTTCGATTCGGAGTCGAATGCCTCGTTGGGACTGGGCGAACAGGTCGGGAGAAATTGAATTATGGCCGTGCGGATACAATTGAACGGGGCCGGTCGGCCCGGCCACGCGGCGTTTACCGGATTCACTCCCGCTCCCAGCCCGCCATTAATCTCGGCGCTGCAGCGCTGATACACAGTACACACAACTCCACGAGTTTCCTCTCCGGGCTTCCCGCCTTCCAAACCGCGGTCCCATTCCCTGCCGCTCGCTTCCCTCCCCGCGTCACTCCCCGGCAGCCCGCTTTCGTCCTTCCCCATTCCACCACGCCCTCGCTCCTCTCGAAACCGTTCATCATTCCCATAATTCCGCCATTGACCGGGTGAAATATTGGTTCTCCCAAGTGCCCGGAGACTGCGTTCATTTTTCTTACAGGATTCAACGGGCATAAAGAGCAAGCGCGTGTGTTATTCTTTTTATCTCTTCCACGGGTAAAAATTGAAATTTCGCTAACCAGGAACCGCGTGCATCTCGGTCGGAGGGCGGAAACTTAGACTCGTCCGGATTCTGACTTAATGTGCACATAGTCGATGAAAAATTTGGTGTATTTTTATTAATTATACACAATGAACATATAAATAAATAAAAATAAATAAATAAATATAAATAAATAAATAAATATAAATAAATAAATAAATATAAATAAATAAATAAATATAAATAAATAAATATAAATAAATAAATAAATAAATAAATATAAATAAATAAATAAATATATATATATATATATATACACAAGAATGCTGCTGTGAATCATTTCTACAATTTTGTTTTGTTTTCCTGAATTCACGATGATGTTTATTCATCTCTAGGGAATTCTATTCAACCATTTATGCTTGTTTACACCACATTAAAAAATCCTTTTTTCATTGAAATAATGTCCTTATATGAAATTAATGTGGGGCTAAATTTTACTTAGCAAATACAATGAGAAAATAGATTTGCAAAGATGGATTAATCCCCGAGTTTCGGAAGGATTTTTATTGAGATAGTTTTGCGGAAGTTTACATAAATTTACCATATTCCTTTCTTTTGCCCCTTCATGTTAGAAATAAGGTTTATTTTTATTGTTTGAAGTAAATAATATTAAATTAATGTGCAGTACTATGGAGGGGAATTACAAGCATGAAATAAACTGGAAATAATTGTCTAATATTCTTTGATTTAATTCCCGTAAGTTTACTTTAATGCCTTATGTTTCATTCATGAACGTATTAAATCCCCGTAAGATTAGGATGTTCAGCCATTGCACTGAAACATTACGTCAAATGACCTAAGGGCTAATGTAATATTGTTCTAAGAAATATAAATAAATGAATTTTCGAATACTATTTCAATTGTGCGAATGTCTAGGGAAAACTTTTGTACCACATGCACTGTAAAATTCATATGCTATAAGTGTTGGAATTTATTATCTTTATTCGTAAGTAACTACCAATGCAATTCTACGGGCTAATGCATTCAATTGTAAGTACACAAAAGGGCCTCGGATTTTCTTGCACATCATGGCTGTACTTTGTGTTATATGGATTATGGTACGGAATTTTACTAAAAGACCTCACACCATCGACGCCAAAAATCTGAAAAACAGCGTCTTTAGGAATTTTAAGAGCATAGCGACACATTATAGCATTTGAGCATACTCTATGAACAATATTTTTACTGCTGTGGGCAATTTGCTCTCTGATTTTCTAACTTTTACCTGCTACAATATACTTCATGGCTATCTCCCGTTCCGTTCTTACACTAGGAATTTAATGAAGAATTTGAAAGGAGCACTGCTACTAAATTGGAGTAACTTTTAAACTTATTAAGAAATAATGAATTCTCATGTGTATCACTGAAAAGACATTCGTCAAGTATATTGATCAGTGAAAGTTCACGGAATTGCCCTGACTAATTATTCCAATTAAAATTACTTACTCAACAGATGGGCTTGAATTTGTCTTTAATAATAAGGGCGTGGAACCCTGGAGGTAATATTAGTATGCAGAAAAATATTTACATTAGCACTGCTGAAACGTAATTATTATCAGAAAAAATATGTACGCACGAAAATGTTGAGGAGATTAGGCTAAGAACATATTTCACTGTTTACAAATCAACAATATTAAACTATTTCTGCTTATTTTATATTTTTGTAAAATAAATAATACAATATTTATTCAATAGATTTTTTTTAGTTTCGGTTAAAGTAAAAACCTAGCTATTTTCGATTATTCACAAGTATTGCGCGGCAGTTTATCAGGTGAAATTATTGACTCCATACCATTGATACCGGCAACATTATAGATAATCACTAAATATTAAATGAAACATAAGCTTAAAAAAATGGAACGATAATTAGTCATAACTCATACGATTGTGCTATTTTCTAGAGAAAAAATAAGGGCCAAAAATACTTGCGCAGAATTGACCACACGGAAGAGTAACCAATTGGACCTTAAACTATATGGCTGAGTTCTCATTACGAGTGTGTTGGCAATTATGCTACTTCATATCGGCTATTTTTTAAAGAATTGAAGTTGGTGTTAAGAATATGAACATTGATATATTTATGAATAGCTCACTGTTTGTGTCATCACGTATTTTCATTCAGTGTTGATGGCATTGCAGTCAAGTAGAAAAGCAGCGGGGAATCGACGAAGTTGACGAGAATGCCATCCTGCGTTGTTATAATCTTCATCAATCAATTTAGTGCTCCAAATGTGTCTGGGCTCACATCAAGGCTGAAGTGGATTTATGAGGATGGGAACGGATGAATGGTCCAGACGGGTTGGTGGGAATAAAAATAGACGAGAGCAATTAAAAAAATGCATTTCATACAAAAGATAAATCGACGAAACGGTTTAATTTTCATGGTAATATTGTCAGAAGATACATATGCTGTTAACTGTCAATAACTAAAATAGTGACATATGCTTATATTTGATGAAAAGTGTGCGCAATAGAATGTGCGGGAGGAAGGGATGTTCTATTCTTTCCTATGGTCATAAAACACATTCCAGCATTAAAATTTAAATCAAGTAAAAAAATCACATTTGCCCGTGAAAAAGACAATGTGGTGAAAGAAAATATTTCTGAATGACGCAGTAAAACTAACCCACTCACCTGAGACAAATTTTCAGAGAGCTATGTCAAAGGCTTAGACATAAAGTGAAAGCTTTGAGTGGAGCTTACTTTCCTCGCCGGGATGTTATTTCCAGGGACGAGGATTGCAGATGGCGTTCGTGTCTTCCTTCGAAGTGGTGACGGGAAAGGTGAAAGGTGCCGGCATGATTGCGTGAATCGAAACGGCAAATGACATCCAAAGGCGAAGTAAAAACGAAAATCCATCCCCAGGGATGAAGTGCCTATTCTCTCACCTGTTAAGAAATCAACAAAGAATCTCACCCTCACGATCTCCCTCGCTACCATCCTCGCTTACAAATGACAGGGCTAAAGGTGGCAGTACGTGAAGCCTCCACATTACCATTTTAGCTGAAGATGTACGATAAATTAAGAGAATTGACTTAAGTCGAGATCAATTTGCACTCACGATCGGTGGTTTGTGCTCCACTTGGTTATGTTTTTAAAGAAGTAGGTTAAAAGCTTGAACGGAGCATTGTTTTTTATGAGCAATAGGATGTACCCAGGACCAGCGTTAACGTGGTAGGACAGAGCAACACGAGCAGAAGAAAAAACCGTAATTCCAAGGGTGGTGTAGATTTTTGAATTTTTTTTACTAGAACTGAGTTAGGATTAGAATAATACGTGGTAAGAAATTCCTTCCACAGCTGGGTTTGAATCCAGTGATGTAGTTTTGAAACATTTGCTTTATTAAACGATATCTTCTATTGAAATATTTTACTTTATGGCCAAGAAAGTTAACAGGAAACATTATGCCACTTTATTCTTTAAGAAAATTCCTTCCATAATTATTCTATTAATCGGAAATAAGTAATTGATACAAACTCATCTACTATTCACTATTAATAGTCAGTATCTAAGGTCTAAGCAATAAAAACTAAAAAAATATTTTGAGAGAATTTTCTAGCCAGCAGGGGTTTGCAAGGCCAAAGGATTCTGTTATTTTTTGAGCTGATTTGATTGGGAATCAATGCTAAGTAGATATTTTTAATCTACTTGTCCGAAAGCAGTCATTATAGAATTGATTACCACGTAAAAAAATACACGAAATAAAATTATAAGTCTGGGCAGTGTAGGCATCTCAAGGCTGCAAGTTAATTTAATTATCGTTGTTTCAATTATGAAGAGCCTTCTAGTGTAAATAAATGCGCTTTATTAAACAGCAAAACAATAAGTGAGAAAACTGTGCATTCCATTTAATGAAATGTTGGCCTTTCCTCCCTGCAAAAATTTTGAAACTATGGCCAGAGACATCACTCCATTAATATGAAAACATTTAGCTTAATATTTCAAAATTTTTTCCATGATAATATCATTTCAACAAGAGATTTGCCTCAATGTATTCTTAATTTATTTAATTGTAAAAATTTTATAAAATAAAAACCGGCGTAATTATTTTATTTAGCTAGAGAATAATTTAACGCTCGTTTCAACGATTTATTCTGGAATGACCGAGAAGTGTTTATTTAAATATATCATGATATATTGGAAATGACAGGTAATCCTTCATAAATTAATTCAAAGTTTAATTACTTAAAATATTGTTACCGTGATCACATTAATTACCCCGAAATATGCTATTTATTCTTTATCCCAATAATCGGCGTCAACAGGTGAAACGTGATTGTGATGCATGTCGGAAATTATGAGAAAATAAATTTCACTCGGTAAAATTTATAATCACTTTTAAAAATTATATTAAAATTAAAGTTGAATTAATATTAAATAATCACATAAATATTTCGTTTCCCTTATTATATCAGCTGTACATTTTATTAATTGGTTCAATCGCAGAAACCAGTAACGGGCCGTTATACTTTTATTTCTACTGAATATTTACTGAATAAGGAGATAAGGGATTATTTTTTCAAACCCTTCGCTTGGGAAATGGAAACCTCACTAATGTAAGACTTGACAGTTGTAAATATAATCATTAATGGCAAATGGGAGAAAAAAAATGTAATCTCATGCTTCTTCCTTATTCCCTCCACGTGAGAGAAATCATTTTGCCCCTAACCACGGAGCGTTCGCAATTCTTACTATTCTTCTCCCACGTTCTGCTCAATAGTTCACCTCCCTCGTACCTCCCATAAAAGGTGGATTGAGGGGAGGGGGGAATTAGTGTATAATACAGCGCAGAATATTCGTCTTAAATCACTTCCCGCTAATCCCCTTCGGCTCCCCATCCCCACAAGAACGGCACTCATTCCCGAGACCGGTGGTCTTTACCTCCCACAGCCTCTATTATGCCCCCTGAGCTTGTGTGCTTCGTTTGAATTCCTTACCATGTGTGTCCGTCTACACCACGGAGTAGTTTGCTTCTCCCACGTGCTCTTCTAAAGCAATTTGGTTCCACCGATTACTACTGTTTACTCTTTTTTTCAGTCTCTCTATTCCAAACTCTTTCATTTCGGCGCAATTCCATTCATTTTCCTTTGCTCATATTTCATTTCCGTTCCTACCCATACTTTTGGCTTGCACACCACGTACATAACGCGGGGTAGGGAGTTCGAATTATGCGACGTTTTTTCGCGTTTCTGTCTATTTAAGAGCATTATGAGAGATAAACCCGGCCACCTGTGGAAATTAACGTGGGTGCTTTTGCAGATAACGACGGGAGAGACCCAAAAAATAAATTATGACTACTTCGAAGGAAGGGGAATGTGAACCAACGGTAAAGTTGATTAATCAATAATTATCAGGGTGAACGCTTTGCAAAGGGTTTCGAGTTTCCAGTTACTAAGAGCTGTTCGCAAAAAAAGTAAAAGTGTTTCATACAAATGTTCCTTGTTTTATGATTCCTTTGGTCTTCAGATACTGTCAAATAATATTTAAAATATTCATCATGTTCACTTCTATAACCTGATATTTTAACGTATTTTGTTAACAAAACATTCAAAAGGTTAAATTAACTATGGTTTTTGTGTTGAATGTCAACAGTGGAAAAATATTTGTACAAAATAATTAAATAAGTAATTATAAATTTCCTACAATTTACCAACCACCACGGAATAATGAAATTTGTTTTACCTATAGTTTGCGTTACATAATAATCCACGAGTTATTGGCATCTAAGTGAATCAAAGAAAAATTCTATGGTAAATAAGTTATTTTGAATAATTTAAATTGTGACTTTCATACTTGGCGAAGACAAATGTGAATAAACGGTGAGTCAAAGTCATTCTGATATTCTATAGCAATTTACTCTAAGTTAATATTTGATTGCGTACTTATTTAGCAATTTTTTTCTCAGTTACTCTTACGAAATCCGTCTTTTTTATCGTTCACATTGTTTTGGAATATCAATGTTTTGCAACTCAATCCTTCGGAAGTGTATTATTAGATTTAAATCAGTGACAAATATTTGCCAGGGAGTACTCCTCGCGTTCGTACTGATGTTAATGTTATAATTCTAAAGGATAGCCGCTAGGTTATTAATATTCGATTCCTACGTAATTCCTACGATATTACGATCATGATCATAACGTACTGATCTGGTAAAAAATTGTTTTATAAAGGAGCAGGGTACACATATTTCAGATTACGGTGTCAGAATTGTATGTACGAGGGTCATCCGGAAAGTAGTACCCGTTCGTGAAATAAAGACACAAAAGTAAATATTAACAAACATAAAAAATTTTATTTGAAAGAGGATACTTTAAACTACTTCTCAACATAATCTCCAAGCAAATTAAGGCATTTGTCATAACGTGTGACAAGTTTCTGTATTCCTGCTGCATAGTCCTTCGCCGCCAGCTCATTGAGATACGCGAGGGACCCATCTTGCACAAATTTTTGCATAATGCAGATGGTGTTTAACAATTTCATGAACAATTGTTCGAGAAACATTGGGAAAATGCTCACAGATGTCATCAATTGTGACGCGCCGATCGTTCCTCACGAATTCGTCAACTGAGCTCACCAGTTGGTCTGTAATGACAGACGGTCTCTCCGAACGCTCATCGTCGTGTGTGTTCCCCCTCCCCATGTTGAAGTTGCGACACCACCGCCGAACAGACGACTCGTCCATTACATTGTCTCCATACACCTCCTTTAATTGGCGATGAATATCACATGGGCGAACGTTTCTTGCATTGAGGAATTTAATCACTGCCCTCACTTCACAACTGGCGGCGTTCTCAATTTTTTTAAACATTGTAAACAATCACAGAAACAACACAGGCAATGCTAGCGTCACGCAACTTGGCTCAGAGAAGGCAGACAAGCCACTGAAGCTATCTGACCTCGTCCAGCGGCTACTCGCGTCGTCAGCACTTCATGCGGCACGAACGGGTACTACTTTCCGGATGACCCTCGTACCTACAGATATACTCAATACCCAAAATTATAAATATTTTCTGAGCATAGCTAACTCTCATGTAACTAGCAAGGTTTATTTAACATCAAGAGGATTGTTTATCCAAGCATATAGCACAAAGCAAATGTTTATTTTTTCTCGACTTTCACAAAGAGACTCATATCAATGCTCTAGGTTAAATGTTAAATAAATATAATTACTCTCTCCTACTCTAGAACTATACATATAGTAACCCTACTCGCATATTTTATTTACAAATGACCTACCAAAAGCTATAAATAAATAATTCCAATCAATGAAATCACTTGAAAAACCCATCATCGTGGGAAATAATTCATTAACAGAAAAAATTATTTCGTTTTTACAAAGGTTGCCAACTCGTGTATGTTAAGGACGCGGTAGAAAGCAATGAATATGATTCATCCCCTGATTCTTTCCAATATACATGTTTTATAATAAATGCGAAACAGGTACGTATTACAGACGTGAACTGATTATCTAACAGCTAACGAATAAAACTGTGAAAGTTAATAATTTTGAAAAATGTGAACTAACAGTAAACCTTTAGAGGAGTTTAAAATAGATCTATCAGAATTGAGAAGTATATTTCATCAACATCAAATATATACTTCGGCAATGTACAGCAAATTTTATTCCTTGAAAGCATGGTGAAAAATAAAAGTACATGCACTTTCCAGTAGAAAAGGGCCTAAGTGATGCAGTGCCAGTTGACTATGAAGTTAAGATGACAAAATTTATCTTAATTTTTAAATGTGCTATGAGTAATATGCATACATATAAAAAGGAGAAAATTTTAGGCATATTGTATTTTTATAATAAATCGGCCGACATGTTGAAAGTGGCGATATCCAGTAAAGGTGGTTTTAATAATATTTGTTTTGCTTTAGATTTTTTTAAACTATTACTAAAATATAGCCTGGTTGGACTGATTGTGTTTAATGTCTGCGAAATGGTTTTCCTTTGATGCAAATGCTTAAACTTGGTAATTAAATATGCATATTGCTACAATAGTCTAGTAATGCATATAGCATTAGTATAATAAACACAATGGGATGTAAGCAAATTGATAACTTCGGAGTAGTCATTAGGTAGCCGTTTGGATGTAACTTATAATAGTGGGAAACATTATTAAAAGGCCTATAATCTTAGCTAATATGAGGTTAAATCTTTACTTTTTTTGAACGTTTATTTTGCAGAAACTGCCATTATAACGTTAGCACAATGGACTTACATCATGGAAGCCAACCGATTCAATAGATGTTCGACTGAAAATATTTTCTATGAGCTGTGACGAGGACAGAAACCACAAACCCATCAACTTTATCCGGTCATCTTTGGATTCGTCTCTGTCCAGTGAAAATGTAAATTTTAGCAAAATGCCATGTTTACTTGAAAAACGTGTATTTCTACTTGCCATCTAAAAATGGTTCACTATAAGAATGTTCACCGAAAAAATTGGTGATAGGCACCGTAATTCAAGTTGAGGATTTGAAAATTTACTTGACAGTTTTTCTGAAAACTTTCTTATCTATACATACTGAAACAAAATGCGTCGGCTGTTATAGCCAACAAAAATTCAAAATATATCGAACTCTAGATACACATTAACAACCGTGAAAGACTTGCGATACATATATATTTTTGGAACTAAATGACGTTCGGAGGTAGCCGAATTTTTTTATTGCACTCGGTAGATATTTCGTCCATTGGCTATAGAAATTTGCGGGGTACTTAAGCTTTTTTGGTTGCAATTTCTGATAAATCAAAGTTCCTCATCTGGTTCTGCAATTCAAGGAAGTAAACATTATTACATCACAACCACCCAGCCGAAGCCGATTTCAAAAGACAAAGTAACTCACAAGTATTGCCTCTAACAAAGATATGGTATATTTAACGCCCCTTTTTTGTTCCTATAACTGAATCCCTGCCATACATGAAAAGTGCCTACCGCTGAAAGAACAAGGGACTAAGGTGTAAGGTTTTAAACTACCTGTTCGGGCCGTAATGAATAAAGGGAAAGGAAATAACAGAATTTCATTGAAAAATTCCTCCCAAAAGAGTTATGCTCCTGACCTAAGGGAAACCACATTGAAGAGTTCTTGTGTCTAACACTAATTAACAACGCTATTATAGTGCGTACAGGGATAATTCAATCACCCCTTCGCATTAATGCAAGCACATCGCTCGGAGCAAACTCCGGCAAGATTCTCAAAGGGCTCCTCCCAACGTTTTCCCGTTCCTCGAATAGATGTTTAGCACATTTAATGCTCGAGAATCACAAGTGGAGAAATAATACGATACTCCAAACATTATTTTTCTAGCCTATCAATCAGCGATTAAATTAGTCCCTGATTTTTCAATGTATTAGTCGACTACGAAATTTCTCAATTGTATTAACAGTTTTACATAACATTATTTTTTTATTGAAATAAATCATTATCTAGACCTACTTACCATTGCCCAACTTAAATCAAGCCCTTATTATTTTTGTATATCTATGTATGCATCTCCTTCCCAATATTTATGCAATCGTCAACACGCTATTACCTATAGATATGTTCCACTCTATTTCCCTACTTCTTGGCAATTTTCCGAAGACTTTACTCTTTCAATACCTCTTGTAGTACTCGAGCAATTGCTTGTTCGATTAGTATTCGACTATTTATCTAATTGCTTGCCATAGGCATACTGGTAAAGTCACAAAATTAAGGGCGTGTACGGGATACATAGGAATCTAGTAAATACTCGTAAAGGCTTACATGAGAATTGAATCATGGAGGCTTACAAATATGGATAATAAACATCTTGGTAGAGCCTCATGTACGGCTGTATCTTAAACCAAAGCATTATCCTAAACATTTAATTAATGTCTTAGAATCCTTGTAGCTTAAGATACACTCGGAAATATTACATAACGATGACCATGAATTAAAACAGAAATGGCAGCAATTAAAAATAAAGCAAATTGACAAAATACTAAGGGTATATAAACATAAGTTTTATATTGGCATTCATTTAAACGCCAATATAAAACTTTACATAACTTAATATAACCCTTTAGCCTATCGAGTTTATCGGGTACATAATTGCACCACCCGTTGTTTTTACTTTGTAGCTATTGTTCATGGAATATTTAACTGTTAAAACCAAACAATGTAAACCATTATTACTTATGAATGTATTTAAAGCATTTTCCTTGCTTTTACTGAAAAAAGGCTCTTTATTTATATTCTATTATGTACATGTACTCCAATATTTTGAAGAGTGAGATTAGACACATACAAGTTCATTTTTATTTTTTTGATTATTCAGACAGACCCTGCAATACGCAATGCACAACAACGCTGCTAATATCCATGCCAATAGGGGGTATTTGGGTCGAAGATAAATAAAAACTCTTTTGATGGTTGCCACTCTTTCAACTTCTCACCTCCCGCTCAGTTTCTTTTTTACTACATATGCGTTCCAGGGCGATTTGGAGAAATATTCTTGCTTTGAAACGGCTTGTCATGTTGAAAACACGAGTTTTCGTTAAATCTTTAACGTTATTTTATGAACTAAATAGAATTATTAATATCATGTCCCAATAGTACACATGAGCATAAATTTCATCGAACGTGACGAAGAGCATGCGTTTCCCGGTTTCACGACATTTAAATCATAGATATATGCCGCATTTGATGGTACCAAATACCTAGCAAAAGCATGGGGCGAATGAGAGTGTAATCGAAAAAAAAACTACAAGGTCAGACAAAACTGGCGGTAATGGTTATACAAGGTGTGATCAAAATAAGACAGGACTGATTTTATTCTGCGCAAACCGTTCAACGGATCGAAACGAGACACAGTGCGCAATCTAGCAACACATATGACTACTAATACGAGAGGTGTTGCGATTGTTTACGTCGATTCGTTACGCAGCAGCAGCGGTGCGTTTCTTAACCTGTTCGTCGCCGCGTGCAACGGAGGCAGTGAAGGAGCTAGAGGAACAGCGTGTGTGCGTGAAATTTTGTTTCAAACTTGGAAAAAGTGCTTTGGAGACATTTGGAATGATTTGGCAAGCCTTTGTTAATGAAGTTATGAGTCAAAGTCAGTGTTTTGAGTAGTATAGTCGTTTTAAATTGGACAGAACCTCGACAGATGAAGATTCGCGAATGGGGTGGCCTTCCACTTCGACAGACCCCAAACATGTCAAATTGGTGCGGGAAAATCACCGTTTAACTGTTATGGAGATATCTGAGGGAGTGAGCATTTTTGGATCCTGTTAGACAATTTTGACAGACATTTCGGCATGACGCGCATCGCGTGAAAATTCGTCCCGCGAGTGCTGACTGATGAACAGAGACAAAAACGTGTGGAAATGTCGAGAACTCCTGGATGGATCCAATGCTGACCCAGAGTTTTTTAAAACCATCGTAAACGGTGACGAAACCTGGGTTTATGGTAATTATGTTGAGACAAAGGCCCAGTCTTCTCGGTGGAAAGGTCCTCATTCTCCGCGACCAAAGAAAGCTCGCGTGTCCCTGTCCAATGTGGAGGTCATGATTGTGTGTTTCTTCGATTGGCAAGGGCTAATTCATTACGAATACGTCCCTCAAGGTCAAAATGTCAACAGAGATTTCTACTAAAAGATTATGAACAGTCTGAGGGTCGCAGTGAGCCGAAAGAGGCCGGACGTATGGAGAAACAATGCATGGCGTTTCTACCACGATAACGAGCCGGCTCTCACGGCGGATCTGAAGAGGATCCCTAAGGTGGCTAAACAGGCAGAATTCGAAAGCTGGAAGAAACGTTGGCAAAGGTGTGTCGTCAGCCAAGGTATGTAATTTGAGAGCGACAAGTTCAATTAAGCTATATGCTTCGAAATAAACAAGTTATAAAATCAGTCCTGTCTTATTTTGATCGCACCTTGTATTTATCACTGGCAACTATGAAGCTTTTTTCAAGTTTCGTTTTCCTGAATTAAAATATTTGAAAAATTCCATACAAACATTTATTACGTAAGACTCTACGGCACATATTTTCTGAGGTCACGGAACATTATCTCCTGGGAACGTTCATGGCCTTAGAAAGTATGTGCCGGAGAGTCCTTTTTGTTCAGTAATTAATGACTATGTACCATTTCTTAAAATTCATATAGTAGACTAAGAACTTTAAAAATATAAGAAAATACGGCTGAAAATTGTGTAACTTTTTACAAATTACGTAAAAAATTATATTTTTTGATTGATTTTTTTAAATGAGTAAATGGGCAGGGATGATTGGCATATTTCTAATGCCTTATAGGAATGCAAAGACTAAACAAGTTATTGTTGAAATTTTTACTGCAAGACCAATTAGTATTTTATACTTATCTTTTTTCGCATTTTAACGGGATAAATTAGATTAGCACGATGAAATGGAAATAAGAAGGACTGTGTTCGAGAATTATGCAGATCAAGTAAATGGTTATGTTCAATTACTCTGGATGGATACTTGAAGTTTATCACCTGGTAGGGTAATGTGTAGACTAAAATTTAGAAACTGATGTAGACGAAGTGTCTCAGCTTAAAAATTCAGTGCCCGTGTCAAGTTACTTCTTCCAAGATTATCTCTAGATCTGCTACACTCCCAAATTATCTCTTAGCTCAAACTTGGCAATGTGGCCGAGACCATTAGCTCTCGACCCTACGTCACATCGATTACGTAAAATTGTCTAGGCTCATCCCAGGGCTTAATTTCCCTTTCGCTTGCTTGAGTATTCCCTAGAAGACGTAATCTTCAGCAGCGAAACCCATTCCCTTAAAACTCTATGCATTTGTAAAGACCTCTCTCCCTCCTTCGCTTTCCTTCTCTTCGCCGGTTAGGAGGAAGTTTTAGCTCCTTGCTTGTCTGTCTGCGAGAGGGACAGGGGAGCGACGGCGTGGGAGTGAGGGTGAGGGGTGGCGGGCGGTATTCCCTAACTCCTCGTGCCACCCTCCTCTTAAAAGCCCAACGCTGACGGCGTGCATTATCGCCTGTCGCCCCATTAACACACCGTCATAATTAAATCGAGAGTTAAGTCACCGTGCTCAACTTTATGCCCCTCCCGTAAGGCCCAAGTATTGTTAACAAAGATTTGTAATGCTTTCAACAAGTTAGCAAGTGTGTCAAACTCGCTGGATTTCACTGTGGAGGACTGAGAGAAACACCTTCTCCAGGGTTTCTTGTTGCGGAAACTTACGCCCTATAATTTCACTTGTTGTGAGCGGAGCAATGTTTAGTTTTGTTTCGCGGCGGGAAATGTCAAAATTTCCCACTGGATGATGCATCAATTTTTTCGAGAAAAAAATTTATTTGAAATAAAGAGGAATGAAATCAGAGGCAAGTGATCTATCTAGGATGGCTACGAGCATTTGAGGAAAAATATAC
>NW_027286070.1:28210062-28325062 GCF_022747635.1 Hetaerina americana
AACACTGCCGGAATTTGACCCGGGACCCGTGCCATCTGGGTGGGATCTCAATCCCCTTATATGTAAGAATATGTTTTCTTCTATTAAAGGGATAACATAGCTGCTAAGAGTATTTTTTTCTGTAAACATTTTTCCCAAGGGTGTTAAACATTAACTTTTCTTCTCTCCTCGCTAAGTAGGGCTGTTGTGTGCAAAATTTCAGCGTATGTCTTCCAAGTTTGTCAATTTCTTGACGAAAATTGTAACACAGAATTATCAGTATGTATAAATTACAGATAAATATGAATTAAAACTTCTCCTGCACTATTTGCTCGGCGAATTATAGAGAGGGCAGTGTCCGAATACTTAATACTTGCCTTTGAGTCCCAACATTACTAGAGACAGATGGACATTTATTTACCAATCGACCCTTGTTCCTCTCATTTGGTGGTACCCACCTCGTATTTCCGAGGTTAAGCCGTCACATTTCCTTTAGTTTAAAATATTTTAATACGGAAAAACTTCTGCAAAAATGGATTAATACCTAAGCTAATACTCTTATGCATCATATGTACGAATCTTATGCATGCAAATCAGGTTATCGGTGGGTCGAGGAAAGACGAAACATTCGTGTATTTCATTTTATGCCTCCCGTTTATTAAATTAAAATTTCTTTAAGGGGGACCTGCATGGTCTTCAAGTATGTGAACCGCAAAATGCTTGAAGATGAAAGTATCACTCGTTAATTTTTACACATGTTTCTAAGATATATTCTATTTTACTATATTTTGAGGTAAACCTTCCGAAATTAAAGTAAATTTACTTTTGTTTTTGATAAATTCAAGACAATAACTATATTGTTAGGGGACTTCGTGACATTGAATGGAATAATAACTTCAAAATAATATTTAAATGGCAGATTATAATTTAATATCACTGATATATATTCTAATTTTTTCGATTTAGAAAGAAACTGTAGGCTTTACGAATAAAATAAAAGGTGTTCCTGGAAAATATTATCAATGAACACCCTTTTGCGGGGAAGTATTCTTTCCTAATGCAGTAAACTAACTATACATATATACTTACTGTGCATAGTTATGGTACGCATGAAATAGTTTTTAGAAGGCGGGACGAACTAGAAACTGGGATACTCAGATGTTTACGGAAGATTCTGGCACGATTTTCATTGAATTAGACATTTCCTGCTTCACCGAAGATTTACGATCTTTAGGTAACGCCATCGGGAAACTTCAGGTAAAACCCACCCGTCAGAGAACGTTATTAACCCACTTATTTTGTGCGTGAACTGTACACGCCGAAGATCTTAGTACGAGAGGAGTTCCATTTACCATTTTCACATAGGTTTATTTAAATTTCACTCGGGTAATGAAAGTACTTAATACTTCGTCGAACACTCCCAAAAATTCTCTATTCCAACAGACAGCCTTTCGAATAATGTCTGAAATGTTATTTTTATATTCTATGATTAGATATCTGTCTAGAAAGGTTTTTTTTCCTTCAGAATTTGCTGTAACGGATGTTTTGAGAACTTAGATAAAATGAGAAAAATCACACGTTTTTACGCATTTTCCTGTGAACCATATTCTGTAATCAAATGCCACCGACTAATGAACTAAGTGTTCACTGCAACAAATACCAAAAAGATAAGTCCATAGAGACAATGCCGCCTGCATAGAATAGTTCACAATCTTAAGAAATATATGAATCAGATTATCAGAAACACACCCGCTTTATCTTCCGAAAGGTAACCCTCGATTCTAACGATTTTATTTTATTTATTAGGACTTCAGCAAATTATTTTTGTGATAACTCTTTCATATAATAACAACAATTGGATTCTGCGACCTTGGTGGTTGTGGGGTAACATTCTTCCGTACCAACACTAACATATATATATATATATATATATATATATATATATATATATATATATATATATATATATATATATATATGTATTCATTTGTATATTCATTTACATATTTTTTATCATATATAAACGAATATATATGGTCTACTTATTATATGCATGTATTTTGCAGTATGCCTATTTTCGTTGCAATCTGACCGTTTGAATAGAATATATCCTGTTATTGATTAGTTTTGCATGTAACTAGCTTCTTTTGTGCGAATGACTCTAATTGAGCGCATGATTGAACTGAAATATGCGTAGAGGTGCAATGAGTGTGCTTTCATGGCTGATGACTTAATGCCTCTTGCCAAACGCCCTTGCGGCGCCTTGCGGGTTATGACGTAGATGAATGAGTAATCCAGAGGACGTGGATTAGATTTCCGTCCAAGTTGGTTTTCTTCCTCTGCCTAGGGCTTGGGTGTTGGTGATTTTCCATGCCTTTTTTAATTATTGTAACATGGTGAAATGTAAGAGAGGACCCTAATTTTGCTGAACGTAAAAATAATATCAACGCATATATACCCTAAATGCCATAATAATTTTTATTTATGGTCCTGAAACCTTAGCTTTCCTCAGATCCAAAGAGCGATCGACACTCCCTATGTTTGAGCGTATATACCGTAAGGCATATTCTGCGATGCTTCATACGTTTAGTGGACTAGCGAGCTATTCAAGCGCACGAAACACGATCGACCTCCGTGTTGAGATCCCTCGTTCCCACCGACTTAACTACGCCTTTGGTTTACATCTTCCACTCGGCGACAAACCATCGAATCCAGATAGGCACAAAGCTGTAAATATTCAGCCCTATATCAGCGCCGGAAGGGCTTTGAATGGAGCTCAGAACTTAAGCTCCTTACGGGGTCTGACATCTTTCCTAAGTCATGATGCACCGAAGCATTGGTCCCAACATGCGTGACCACATTCACCTCAGGGAAGTTCATGCCATTGACTCTTTCCGTCATCAACTTTTCCCCTCTGGTCATGTTACTCCCACGTATACAGCAAGAGTAAACTCGTTCTCCACCTCCGTCCCTTTGAACTCGACATCTCTGATAAACTCCTGCACCTGGACAACAAACGCTGGTCATTTACGAGTAAGTAAGGTAGAGTTACGAGTAAATTACCTATTAAATGTTTACCTCTATTTATATCAATGAATGACGCGTTGAATTTGATTAAAATAAAAAGAATATAAAAGCGTTAAGTTTCACGAGTTAAAAAATGCATACATTTAACAAAGGTTAATCATAATAATAGAGTTTATTTGCCTTTCTATTATGACAGTTACTATAGGTTTTGCTCCAACATTTAAACAATGTCCACCTAGTACTGGAGTGAGTAACGAAACACGCTGGCTCTTCTAATTTCCCGATTAAATTATGCCATCTCTGGTATCAGTCACATTGTTACTATCCTCTGCGGGCAATTTAAGCATTTGGTAAAGAGTTGCCTCAGTTGTGAGATAGGTTATTTAAAATTGAAGAACTCTCAGAACGATCCTAAATTAAACGCAGAAGAATTGTGATTACTCGAACTAAAAGAATAATAAGTTTAATCCTGCCCAAACTTCGGAGGAAAGGAAACAAATTATGACCATTAAATTTACAATTTTCATTTATATATACATTATAATGTATGGACATTCCGTAGTTAATGAAACTTTTTTAGCGCGAATTGACTTAATGAGCCAACTAATTGAGGTAGTTTTAGAGAAACTTATGCATAACAGCTCCCTTAATGCCATTTCTATTTCATCGTCGAGTATGCCTGGACCTAAGCTATCTTCATCTATGTCTTGTTCCTTTTCTATGTCTGACCTTGTTAACCGAAGTTCTTCACCATTCAGTTCTTATATATACTCCTTCCACATCTCTTGAATCTTTTCTAATCATACACGAGAATCTAACTTTACCCCGTGCTACCCTAGTGGGTACACAGGATTTCCTAGCCGAAATTAAAAATAAAAGTTACTTTAAGTATATTTCCAGCCAGTGCCCTCGACGCTAGTCCAATGAATGAACTAGTAGGACGATAAGGATTAAAAGTAAACTCGCAATGAAAATTTCATAGACTCAGCTAGAGGACCTGGGAATCCGATCCTTGCACCCGAAAGGCGATGAGATTCGACTGAAATTCTGTTCACCTTGCCAAACATATGGGAGGCAGAAGCATTCGAAAAATTGCTTTAAGAATCTAGGGTGCCCCATGGGATCGAATCTGGTATCTCGGAATGGGATGCCACCGTGAGAGCAACCGAGGCAATCCCTATCCTCTGGGGGGGAAGAAGATGAATCAGACATGGGAGGAAGAGGTGAGTACGGGAGGGAGGGGCAGATGGGTTGAGACTCCAAGGGGTTGGGTGAGGGGTCGAAGGCTGTTGCTACAATAGGGGCGGGAGGTTGGTTGGCAGGACTGCCATGCGGTGACGTGAGGAGAAGTCGAGAGGAAGTGCTCGATGGCCCTTAAGGGCGGGCGGGGGAGGGTAAAGGACATGTTGGATGGCAGGTGGAGGAAAGGGAGGTGGGAGAGTGGAACGTGGGAATATATATGAGGGGATTCATCCCCTCTTCTCTCTCTCTCTTTCTCTGAGGCTTCGCCGTCGCGAAGCAGTAACGTGGGTGTGGTTTCCGGGGGAGATGCGAGTGGGTTGGAGAGTTTAGGCCTAAGATGCGTGTGAGGTACCTACCTACTCACCCTTCTCCATTTAGGCATTCGCCCACTCACACTTGAGTGAGAAGAGGAGACGCCCCGCCCACTTCACTTATTATTCTAAGTGTCATAACTGCTTGTAGACCGGACCGCTCAAGCCGTAATTCCTATCTAAGTTAATTAACGATCCAAATAGAGCCAACAGGGAGGGAACGCGAGCGAGCGTGCTCTAGAGATGAAGCTTTCCTTCGTATTTTTGACGCGGGCGCATGCGTGCATGTTTTCGGAAGTGCGCTCAAAAGCTCAGGTGAAAGCAAGGATGCGTTGAGGGGGTAAGAGCGGAAGGAGAAGAGAGTGGGAGGTAGTCGAGAGATTTATTGCACATAATAAATTCGCATTGTAATTCTGGGCCACTGATGGGCCGTGTAGTGGGCTGCCGCGACTTGAATGCCCTTTCGGTGCTTAATATTCGTGGGCATCATTTGAATTTGAATACCGCCGGGCTTATTTTGAATTATTTTAGGATTTTCCGATATTCATGTGTTCTGTTAACTTACCTGTTTGCTTTGGTAATAAGCGGGGAGGAGTGTACTTAAAATCTGAAAATCTATGACGAACGCGCACTGAATTGGATTTGAATTCAAATAAGCTGAAAGAAGAGTATTTTCAGATTGCTCCAATCAGAAACCAAACTGCACATATATATCAATAAAGAATCTTAAATTTAAGGACGATAATATAGATTTATTTCACACTTAGTACACATAATTAATTCCACTTGTGATTATAATTCATCCCAGCTACCTTCACGAATGAAAAATTCACATTTTCGTCTAGAGGGTCTGTTATTATATGTATAAGCAAAATATTACTTATACATTGTTTTGATTACGTAATAAAGTACACTTTGCTGGATGTCAATTATTTTCAACATAAATACATACATATATGCTGCCTTTAATTCTCGGGCTAAGAATAAAATAGGTATTTTAAAGTCTTATCTGGACCAAGTCAAATTCGGCCACAGGCATTCTGTTATGATTTTCAAAGCGGAATTAGGAGAATACAACCTTTGAGATGGTATTGAAGTTGTTTTGGAGTAGAGAGAGAGAGGAAAGTCAAGAACTCACTAGCACTGTTTTCCGACTAGCGCTACCAGGACTTTAATTTAGATGCCACTTGATAATCTCAGGAGAAACCAAGATCGTTTAATTCACTTCATATAACAATGGCTCCAGAAATTAATCATATTTAAATGCTAACCTTTTCTACAAGTGAACTCATCCTTACAAATTAAATTTTGTGACTTAGTTCTCATTCTTTACTATTCTATAGAAAATTGAACGATATGGGCTTTGTCAGAGCTTTTGAAATATGCGTCACGATTAAAAAAATTATGAATATTTAAACAACTAAAATTTTTTCAGCAAATTCACTATGATACTAAATTAAAATGAATTAATTTGATGAAGATAATAAAATTAACCCTAATTTTCTTGCTCAAGTATCAAATTAAACACTCAATTTTTATTGGATAATATATCCTAAGTGCTTCCACACATTTTTCTTAAGGAACTACTGATTTTGTCTCAAAAGGGGAAAAGATGCCATCATCTGGCACCAAGCTGCTGATGGTATCTGTTTCAAAGATAGTATTTTATTATAGCATTATACTATATGGGAAAATTTCAACTAAAATTGAGGACTATGATTAAAAACATAAACGCGTCCCGAATTCGATGCTATAGCTTTGGAATTGGTAGTGTGATTTAGTTGTGGACTAAATGATTTAGCAATCACTCCTAGCAATTGCAAATTATTTCATGAAACGAGAAGTTGATAAATTTTTTAAATGTAGCGTTTACAGCCTATAACAAACGTCGAGATTATTATCACAAATAGCGTACTTTTATCATCAAATCTTAGACTTAGCATTTTTAATTATGATCCAAGTAGGCTAGTAAAATTTCATTGGAAACCGTTTTATTCTTTCAAGAGTGTTAAATTTAATAAATGTTATCCTATTCAATCGGTTACCATAAGAATTGCCTGCACTCGAAAATACATGCGCCTTAAACTTTTGAGCACTTTAGAATGAGGGGAACAACTTGGATTCCTGTAGACACCTTCGTAAAGTGAGAAAAGCAAGAGCTTTTCCTTCGTGTTAATTGAAAGTAAACCTAAAGGCCGCCGTTTGTGTTCATTCCCTCTCCGCAAACACATCAGCGACGCTTCAGTCACCTCCGAGTGGGAAGGAAATTGAGTCGAGGACAACTTGTGGGGTCGGGTAATAGGGGCCCTAGAAAAACACTTGTGACGACACATCGTAGAACGTGGTGTCTCTGCTGGACTCACTCTCCAGGGGTTCCCCGTGCGCGTCGCGTCAAAGAGAACAGTAGGGATGTGGACGAAGTGACAGAGGAGCCTTTCGGAGGCTTATTGCAAAATTATTTCAACGTGCTCGAGAAAAATCCATTGGAAAAGGTAACATTGGAAATGGTATCGCCACCGGTAAGCTGGAAATGCAATTAATTTTATGAGGTTTTCCTTGAAAATAACTTATTGAAAATCAAAAATCGCGTTAATAAATGGTCTCCATTCAAAACACGTAGAAACTATGTTATAATTCGAGGTTTACCAATCAAGTCTCATAGAAATTTATACTTTCGGATAAGTCGTTGAATTATGATTTCTCAAGTTATTTGGAGTTTAAATTTTGTTTCGTCAATTAGGCTTAATATTGCCCATAACCGCAAATGGAATTCAATGCGTGAATTCTCATTGATCAGCACTATTTGAACCGTCTACATCTCCATCTAAGTCTACATCTCCTATCAAACGCCTATCTCACCTCCTGATACATTCTTATCAAACGTAGACGAAAGATAATGGGATGTTTTTTGTGGACTTTTGCAGTGGGTCTATTACTATTGGGCCCCATTATGTTGTTTAACAACTCCCACACTTCATTATTTATCGAAAATTCCAATATTACCTTCGTATCATATCATTAATAAATATTTGCCTCGGTCTTCTCGAAAGTACACTGATGCAATCACTACACTTTCCTTCAATATCTCTCTTAAAACACTTTCATTCACCGTTAAAATTCTTAAGACATTAATTAAATTGCTTCTCATTATAGAGAGGGTTATGACTGTACTAGGCCTTTATCAAGTTCGGCTTATCATATGCTTTTCTGGAAAATACATCCGTTTCATTTTGACCTTGAGGCAATTTTCATTTTCCAAAAAAGGCACCATTCTCCGCTTATTGTGGTCTCCTTTCAGTCATATGCCCAGGGTTCATGATGGCGATCAAAATAAAATTTTCATTCAAAGACAGAAATGGCAGGAAAACCATTCCTACTAAATAAAATCAAATGGGAGAAAACTTTGACAGAAAAAATTCAGCGGCACCCAGGTAAAAGCCTGTTAAATCATTAATCAATCAATGGTATTTAATTTCAAGTTTGACTGAAAGAATAATTCTACATTTTCCACAAAAATATTTATTAGGTACAACTGGTTTTAACGCATTGGCGTCATCTTCAGCGCCCCGAGGGCTATAAGGACCTGATGCTGACACCATTGCGTTGAAACAAGTTACACAAAATAAAAGGTTTTGTGGAAAATAGCGAAGTATTATTCTTTAATTTGAAAATAAATTTCCGCGTAGGCAAGACTGATAATACCTCGAGTGTTTCATTTCAAGAGTCAGCATATTATTTGTTTATATTATAGTTTAAACACACACGTATTATTTACAGTCCCAACAAAAAGAAGCTTAGCGTATTTTAACCGTCATATTAATAGTAAATAGGGGACAAATATCATAAATTTCCCTTTTCAGCTCCATTATCATCCAGCTAAGGTCATGGAGGCGACATACTCATACCCTTCGTTTCGTTTTTAACTCCTAAATATGTTCATTCTTGCAAAGTTGCCAAAAACGCCTGAATTTCTACTTTGCAATTCACTCGTGAAATCGTCCTAAATGTGGATAATCTTTATTTTTCATTTTTAAACACAGTATGTTTTGGTCAGCAGACTAATTTGAAGAGGAACATGAAATAGGATAACTGAATCGTGTAAGCAAATTTATGTTTATAATTTATTTAAACAAAGGTCTCACCATAGTACAATGACGCGTATTTGCTAAAAAACTTATCATACTTATCCCACTTATACATACTTTTCCCACTTATACGTACTTATGCCACTAATCACACTTAACCCACGCAGATACTGATATATTGTAAGTAGAGATAACAAAATAGAAAACAAACGAAACCTAATGAGTTTGCCCGCGTGTCAATAAATTAATCGAAATAAAATATGTAAAATACAATGCATAGAAAGGATTTTTCAGAGGAATACATAGTATCATAATCAGTTTTTCTAAAATCAGGCTTCGTTCCGCTAGCGTGCAGTCACTTCTCTGCTACATATTTTTGAAGCCGCTTGGATGTTCAAATCAACTTCAGTGTGATATGTGGCCATATTTTTTTGTCTTTATTATTATTTGATTCAGTGGTATTACCAAAAAAATGCGACACCGATGCAGAATGGCAGAAGAAATAGTTTACCCTAGGAAGGCGAAGGTGCAAAATAACCTCAGAAAAACGGACCAGAAATCCCAATCCCTCTACTTGTTACCGCTATAACATGGGATCTCTTCCATTGAAGTGGTACGGGAGGAAGTGAAAAAAGTAATTTGTTCACCTTTTTCGCAGAACAATCACAATTATTTTCCGGTTCATCGAATTTCTCCCGGCAATCAACCTCTTTCCCCTCCCATGACCGCGTCTCGGCGGGCGTCCCTCTTGGGCCTCGAAACGGGTGCGGGAAGGAAAATAAATAAGTGAAAACCAAGGCATTCAATCCAACAGCCGAGACCGGACGGGACGGAAAGGAGAATGGAGCGGGAGAGGTGGGGGATAGAGGCGGGTAAGAGGCGGGTGAGGTGGGGGGGGGGAGATTAAGTCCTTCCCTCTCCCTCACCTATCGCTCCCTTTATGTACACCCTCGCACAACCTGCTCGCCCACTCCCCTCCTTCCGGAACCCTTTTATTGTATCTTGGTATCCCTCGACCTCTCTCGAGGTTTCCTTCTTTCTACGCTCGGGTCGTATCTTGTGGTCCCAGCAAGGAAGGCGAACACGGCAGCAGAGGCTTAAGGGAATTGGGGACCTCTCGGCCTCCGGCCGGGGGTGATTCCGAGAGGGGTCGAGGGCGGGTGGAGGATTCTCACACAGGGTGCGAGGGAGGTCGAAGAAATGAAAATAGCGCCGCGGTTAAGTAGACCTGAAAGGGTTATGGGGGTCTGGGAAAGCATGAGGGGGAGAGTGTTAAGCAGGATGTATATGGGAATACCCAACTTTCCTCATGCAGTGATAATTAGGGAAGTATAAGGGGGCGAGAGAAAGTGTGGTGGTAACGCTAAAAAAAGGATTTCTTTGCTTAAGATAAAAATTGTTTTATTCTAATCGATTTTAAATATAAATGTAGATCACTAAGGCAATCGGCCTTTCAACCTTTTTCTATGGAGTCTATGCAGAGCTCCTGCTGCATGGTACGTTTACCACGAGAATGTGCTTCTTCCTTCACAGGGAGTAATTATAAGTTGTCCAGGTACACATTTTACTGCATGTCTGTACTAATGGAAATTGATCGACATTTTATTCACGTGACTTTCGTAGTGGGATATGTATGGGCTATTGGATATTGGAAAGGGTGTTATTTTGAACGGGTTTTGATGCTGGACGGCTCGTGATTTTTTATGGTGTGATGGTGGCCTGAGTGTAATCATACTTACTTTGTAATTTATTTGATTTTATTATATATATATATATATATATATATATATATATATATTGCAGCTTGGTTTTGATGTATTATTTACCATAAATCTTTTCTTAATGAGATGGAAATTTTTGTGATTGAGATGGGTGCTGAAATGTTTCCTATAATGACATTATTTAGTTTAATTTTAGTTCATTACTTCTTGCATATAGCAACTTAGTTAATTTTTTTACATTGAAATCACTGTTAATGGATGTGAATGTGTCTATTTTTGGTAGACATCGATGCTAAAATTCTGTGTGTTATCGATTCAGAGAGGCAACTTTTTTAGTGATGTGAAGTATTTTTGTGCCACCTGACACTGCCTACCTGCACATGGATATTTTAATAACAACAAAAGAATTATTTTGTGGAAAGATTAAGTAAAATCCCTTGCATGATTCGGGAGTATAATCAGTTGAATGGGAAGATAGAAATATCTCCGAGGAATTAGGAGTTCTCCCAGGCAAAGGAAGGATAATCGTTTGGTCGCTCTGTTATATTTTAGATTAACCATAGAAACCGTAAGTAGAACACATTGGAGGTTAGTACTTTGATTAACTATACCCTGCACACATTAATTCCAAAACCCACGCTCCGCATTCGCAGAGAAATGCTTTCGCCTTGGGGGAGGGAGGACCGGAGGGAAGCGTGTAACCCATTTCGTGATAGGCTCGTACTTCAGGATTAAGGGGATGCCTTTTAGAACTTGAGTTTTGATGCATACAAAAACCACGTACAACCAGTATTTTTATCAGGAGTATTAAGATTCTGGTTTTGAAATTCTCAATACTACTCTGATCGATAATACTGTATTCGTTTCTCATAACATCTACAGTAAGCAATATGCTGGGAAGAAAATTCGTCCTCAATTGATGTAAACGCAGAATTAACCGCATTAAATTTGAGCAATCTAGATTTTAATAACACCAGTAATTCAACAGTAACTTAGAACCTGCGACTCCTCAGGATTTTTAACGCATTAAGTTTAATAATGGACCGAATGAATAAACTATCATCATAAAGAGTCCGTATGGACTCATCATATAGTATTAAAATAGTTCATTTCTACTATTAATAAGTACCATAGCACATCGGTAGCCTATTTTAAAATAAATACTCACATTATTTTGTGCTCATAGAGGCAAAATATCTACTACGATTTCCTCCATAACAAAAAAAACTACCATTTTTTCAATTTATTGCATAATTTGGCAAATATCTGAAATCTCAATTGGTTTTTCATTGCTATCTTTAATCAAAGATTTGGGTACATATATAAGAAATTGAAAACGAATTTAAGAAAGAAACAGCATGCACCTAGAAGAAAAATTTCTTGCAGTGGAAATGCTTTTGAAATTTATTCTCTGGTAAACACCAAGCTAGGATACAAGAGCATGCATGACCTGGATTCTCAGTACTTTTTTTGGAATAATTTCGGTAACCTGCCCAACCACATGCTACTTGATCAAAGTGCTATCCTAAGTTCTCTACAAAATTAGTAAATTCGCCAGACAGAATCGTAGGAGACGTGTAAGATGGTGCGTTAAAATCGAGCGTGCTATGTTCACACTCCGGGAGTACACCTTAATTTTGTTTTTCGCTCACGTTTTGATTTACCCACTTGTCAGCTGTTGCTGGCCGTCCATGAAGAACATCAGTGTCTCTAGTCAGGAAAATGTGTAGGAAGTCATAGTGGGGAACGATGTTGGGGAGGTGAGTGTTGCTGTCACGCTCTCAAATACCTTAGAATTTCTCCGGAGGATATCCAGTTCGTGTCTTTATCACAAACCAATTCGTATTCGCCCGTGCATTCCTCGGATTTTCTGCAAAGACACATACACTTACACATCCGAGAATAGTGCAAACAGAAGACTCACGAACGCGAAACGCGAGCTCAACGACATATCTCACAGACACCCACTCAAGTTCTTCCTCCACTCCTTCGTCGTACCACCCTCCCACAGCACTTCCTTCCTTCAGCGTTATTGCAATCCGCCTGCACAGTAGACTAACTCGATGCTTCTCTCCCTGTGATAATGGAAGTGTTACCGTTCGCTTCTCATTCGATTGCATTTCAAAGAGCATTTTTATAATTTTAAAATATTATAGTTTACATGTTTTTCCTCATCGCCATAAACCATTACTTCGGCCAAATTTGCGTGACCACGTAATCCTAAATTTAAGGGCCAACCAAATTATTTTGACGATAAAAATAATAAAATACCTTAAAGGGCAACATTTAGTCACCACCATTAGTTGCTTTTACTGACAATTTAATGGTGAGGTAAAACTAAAATAACAAAACGTAAACGCTAAATGAAACATTGTTATTTTAAACGAGAATTTGATTACGCGGACATGTTTTAATAAATATTTAATAAAACAGATATGCAGATGCAAATCACACTGAAAAATGTCAGTGCAATTTGTCCCTTCTTTAGAAAATATTTGACGTTTTTTTAATATTTTTAAGTGCAAACGCATATGTTTCTTTAGGGATCAACAATTGCAAATGAATAACCGTTGGGATGATAATTTACTTATTGAAACAATTCCATCATGAAATAACTTCAGCTATTTTAATGAAATCACAACATATTTCCAAGAATATTACATAGTTATTGCAACACGATTGGAACCTCAAAATACTCATATTTGGTTATAGTTCATTTACACGAAATGGTGATAAATTGATACTGCTGTCTGGATACGGGCGCCAATAATTTCAGTCTATAATATAAAATGTCAGCAAATTAGCATAATATCTCATATATGATGGCTATCTATCTAAGCAATTATACTCGTATGTCATTATATTTTACCTTTTTCTTATAGGTTGTATGGCATATTTATGTGCATTTTATTTAGCTAAATTCTTGAATTTTTTTACAACTAGGTATTCGTTATACATTCAATCAAACACAGTATATTAATTATAATCGAGATATGTCTACCATGCAGAATAAGTTATTTATGGATCCAATACATAAGTACAGCCAATTTTCGAAGCTCAAACTAACATGACACTGAATGAATACTCATTCATTCAAGAAAGTACGTCATCCTTCAAATTCGCTTACCTTTTATTTATTCGGTTCAATATGCTTATCCTTTTCCAACTTCAACTTCGTGAAACCAAAAAATATTACCTTATCACAATCATAATCACTCCATCGCCACTCAATATGCCTGGTACCCATATTTTCTATCTTCTTCGAATTTCATCCAATTTTCTCCTTTCTCTTTGTGCTCATAAAACATAAATTTATTTTATTTCCCGTCGATTTTTCATGTCTTCCATCTTTCCCATTCAGTAAACTTGACATGAAGGAAGGACTTGGGTGCTAAGATAATCCCTAGATCTGCCCTAACTGGAATAATGATAATTAATCCTGATAGGGCGACCCATGCCAGTTTGATTGCATGGTAGGAGACTGACTGAAGGCAATCTACGCTGCGTCTGTTCCTCAGTGAAGCAGCTGCTAAAGACATTTGACACCGGTGCATTGGTATTTTAAGTCATGGCGTAACTTAAAACTCTAACGAAGAAGGTAAAGGGAAATCAGCTCATTAATTCATCGTTAATAATTACAATTATAACTCAGGAGACAGTATATACAAACAATTATTTTACATAAGCATATCACAGATTTCTCCGTTCTTTATATCGTCTGAAATAAATTTTTCTTGGAGAGTTTATTTTTAAACTGCCTTTCTCAGACAACAAAAGTTTTGTTGAAAATGTCTCTCTTTAACTTTATATATTGCCTGCAAACATCATTTTTTTCAAGAAATTGGCTACTTATTATTTATTGGTCTACGTATGCAATTAGAACTAATCTCATTGGTAAAAACACCGTAATCACACAAAAGACCTTGTAAATTTGATTCTCTTCTTCATGCTTCCTCTCTTCTTGTCCGATATTCCTCAAACTTCTCTGCTGTCTCAAATATCCTCTTCTACCACAAGATTGCATATCTTTCTTCAGAGGATGTGATTGCCCACGACTGAAGATGTGTAGTCCGGCGGCTCTCCGGGAGATATGCACGCAAGGCATATAGAGGATGGAGTTTTGCTTATTTGGATGCCATTTCTGGAATTTACTTTAGGAAGGATGTGAAAATAGATCTGCTGCGGGAAAATTACCTAACACATCCGATTCAGTCCTTTTATTATATGACTCCTTTGTTTCCACCCCTCACAACACCGGTTTAAATTCCTGCGTAAATGGGATTCCTCCGAGAGAGTTTTATTACATTTCCGCATTTCCTTATCATATATCTGAGTCCTATATTAACAGTTGAAACTGTAATTGTATTCTATCAAATTTCTCAAATTCGAAGAGGTTAGAAGCGTATGAAATATATTTCGGCGGTTTTGTTAAAATCAAATGCTCTTTAATGGTTCCATCATCTCTAATTTTTTGGATACAGGCAGGTATTTGCATCCGAGTTCAATACTATGTCTGTCCTCTGATTGAATTTTTTAGCAATGGAATGAAATAAAACATCTGAATGTAAGACCTTAAAATAGAATAAATAAAATAGAATAGTAAAAAATACCGTGTACGTGATATGCGTATGCCAACTTAAATATTTTCTACTTGAACCTCCCGGAATTTATTTCTATTGCTCACAAATTCCTACCTGATCATCAAGCTTCGTTACAAACAAAATGTTTGGTATTTGCTTATCAGACAACAAAACGTTGCATAATTTCGATTTCAATCTTTTATGAAGAGAACAAGAGTTTCAAAATATAAGTAAAGCATATATTACCGAAACCACTAAAAATCAAGAGATATCTAACATTTTTATTAACTTTAAACCCGCTGGTTTATTTCGACTTTCAGATGAGCAAAGGGAGATATATCTGGAATGGTGAAGACACTACTTAAAAATTTATAAAACATAACAGGAATACCACAATGAACCGAATAATGATGGAACGTTACTTAAAATCTTATTCAATCTCTGAAAATCGAACCGGAAGCTTTGGAACTGAAGAGTAAGTCATTCAGTCTATTTGGGTAGACTTTTCTTCAAAGTCGAACAATGTAACAAGCAATAGAAACTATTTTAACCCATAATTGGTTGATATTACATAAAAAAATGTTTCTAAACATGGAAATCTTCCATTCCGTGACCCGGAGGAAAACACCAGTCTAGTACTACATTTGTAACTATGCGGGACCCTAACCTGTTTATGATGCCATTCAGGTCAATCATCGACAAGACCCTTACACTGAAAACGTTTTTGACCCGAGACCTATTCGATGAACCATGCGAATATTTTCTGCATCACGTCCCACACTCTCTTCATCTGTCCCGCCCAGACACACAATCCTCTCAGCAGCAACAATTTTTATCCTTCCCCCTTCCCTGCCTCTTAGTCCAAGTCCCTCTCCTTATCCTCCACCTTCAATCCTTGGGGCTCAAACGAACGCCTTTATCCCAACACACCTTTCACGTCATCCAACCCCTTTTCATCCACAAAACTCCTTGCTCTTCGCTCCATATTCCCATGGTGATCTCCCCACACCCCCTGTAGCACCCGAACTCACATTCCTTCCTTTACTCTTATTCCCATCATTCAGCAGGCCTCCTCCCGCGAGTCACACATTTCGCCCCTTGGATCCAAGGGGTAGGAGGAGGCACGGGCAACGAAACCTATCTCTCTTCTCTCCCTTTCTCTATCTTGCTCCTTTCCTGATCTCTCCTCCCATCCCTCATACACCCACATACCGTACAAACACCGGAGAGTAACCTACTCCCTCGCTTTCCCTTCCCCACCATTCATTCTGACCACGTACGCCTTTCGTATTTCAACCCCTCACCTTTCCCCCGCCGAATCATCTCAGTCAGTGTGCTGGTTCCTGCTCCCATCCCATTCCTTCTCCCACACTCCCACTTATTCGCTCGCACAAGCTCCCCCGCACACACTCGATATCTTTTTTTCCGCCGCTTATTTATTTTTCACTTTTCTCATCTTTTCCCTTCTCTCACTTCATCTTCTCATCCATTTCTCATCCGGTGCGTGTGTGAGGGAACTTATTAGAAATCCCCTTAAGGATGGTGATGCCAAAAGCTGAGCTTTTGAAACTTCACCTGACTGTAACCTGAAGTCGAATTTCTTCCATGGTTCAAATTTATAACAGAGAAACATATGTTCAAGATTTATATGGGCTTCATGTTACAATGAACTAGATATTCATCAAGTGAAAGTAATCGTACTCCTTACGTTGAGGAATTAAGTACTTGGAACTTTTTTCTTCAAAATATGAAATAAAACGACTAGAATGGTAACCATATATGTTAAATATATTTAGTTTCTCCACCTTGGTATTTCCGCTATACATAACCCAAAAAATATGATCAATATCCCTGAAATATTTCTTTCCTCTCGCGTAAAAAATTGACTAACACTATTTGCTTTGGTGTACTCAGCTCGTAGATAATTTAATGACGGACCAAGTCATTTACTCAATTAATAGCGGATAGTAGCAATTTTCAACAAGATAAGTTTGATTGTAAGGCCGGATTTCGATGTCTCATATCATCTTCAGGTGATGATTCTTTTCAAATGTGGTACAATTAAACATATCTAGTGAAAAATTTCTACTATTCGTTCTTAATGATGGTCAAATTCCACCACATAATGCCTGAAACTACTCAATTTGTTTGTTTATTCAAATTCTTTTCTGTAACTTTGGCAAGAACTCCAACATGCGTACATTACAATTCAACTATCTTAGTAAGCTTGTATTTCTCTACTTGAAGGTTTGCGAGAAATTACGATATTTAATCTTCAAGAAAATCACAATGAAAATAAAATGTCATATAGAACATGAAAGTCAATTAAGATTCTTCTAGGGGCTATCAAAAGAATGGTACTATATATTAGTTCAAGTATTCCTATAGGTATAGGATGTAATCAAAGTGACATCCTTCCATATTTTCCAATCAATGGTTTCCATGAATTATAGATTATACTCGACTTTTTCGTAGCAGAACTCTTATGCTTCATAATTTAGCACTACAAAAACATACAGTAATTTTCCATCTGTTATTTGGAAAGGGGTTAAATCATTTTGCTGATACCGAGCTCCTATGAAATTAAAAGTAATTTATCGTACATTAGTTCAATGACCATTTTTGTCTCAACGCCTTGGTATTACCAGGAACAAATTTCAGCAATGGCAGCTGTCCTTGTATATACGGTCACACTTCAACCGTGTTTTATATGCCAAAGATGTTATTTCAACGGTTACTGGAGCAAAATTTCATACCATAGCAAAAATTCCATCAATATGCTGAAGCGATCTTCATCTTGCTTAAATTATAAAGGAAACTTGCAGAATAAAAGGATAAGAAGTTTTGTGAGGGTGAGAAACGTAATACCAATTCTCATTAAAATCTCTTGGCATTGGCACTCGGAATAATTATCGAAATCCCATTGGTCGAGTCCCTTTGGACAAACGGCGGCGGTAGCAATATTAAGATGGTTAAGGGACGGTGGAAAGTGAATATTTGCTGAAGGAAAATGTTAGGATAAGGCTCTGTTTGAGATGTCTTCATGAGGGGCCGAGTGGGGTAGGCGAGGAGTAGTGGAGGTAAAGAGAGAGAAAGATGGATGGGGGGGTTACAGACGAGGGTCGAGGGGTGAGGAGGAGAGGTTAAGATGAAAGAGAGAGGGATATGGAAGAGGGATGGAAGGAAATGAAGAGAAAGGAGTGGGGGGAGTAAAAGGGAGTAAAGGATTCTGAGAGAGGGGGGTTGGGGTGGGGTAAATCAAACAGCGCGAGATTGGGGTTAGAGTGGAACTGACGGATTAGAAGGAGGGGATAAATGAATAGATTTTGCGCGAAAGGAATTAAAGGGTCGCTCCCTATCTATACAGTAGGAACCCAATTCCTCCACTAACGTAAGCTCCTTTTAATAATGTTTAGCCAGGGTTACCAAAGCACAGGCTTAGGATACGATAATAGTGGAAAGGACTGGTAGCAAAGAATTTTGAAGACGGAGTGCTACCTTTGGCTAAATGGGGAAAGGAAGTATGGCATGAAGAGAAAGTATTCATATCAATTCTTGAATCGTTTAAGAGTAAATTTGTCTGGATTCTACCCTGGGTAGGTCTGCTCCTTCGCTTACATTAGTACATATTGGTGAGCCGAGTTTAAACGAGTCCATACGAGCAGTTAAGGCGAGCATCGCATTGGCCGACCAAATGAGATGACGACTCCAAAAACGGCGAAGAAAAAACACGAAGTGGTACTAAATGGCTGATAGTGCGAGAGCCAGCAGACATAGCAAACATTTCAAAAAGTGCGGTTTATCGCAAATTAACTGAAAATTTGGACATGAGAAAGGTGTGTGCAAGATGGGTGCCACGTTTGCTCACACTCGAGAAAGTTCAGTGTCGTGAAGATGTTTCAATTGAAAATTTAGCAAAGTTTCACAGCAACAAAGCAGATCATTTGCACCATTACTTCCATTACTTCACGCCCGAGACAAAAGAACAATCAAAACAATGAATTCTAAAGGGAGAACCACCTCCAAAGAAGGCGAAGACCGTTTCATCTGCAGGCAAGGTGCGTTGGTTCTTTTGGGATGCGTGGGGGATAATTCTCCTTGACTATCTTGAAAAAGAAAATCTATCGACGGCGGGTCTCATGCAAACTTATTGCAGCGTTTGAGCGAAGCAATCAAGCAAAAATGGCCACTTTTGGCTAATAAGAAGGTTTTGTTTCATCAGGACGATGCACTATCTCACAAATCCATTATTTAAATGGCCAAAATTCATGAATTAAAGTTCAAATTTCTACCTCATGCACCATTTTAGCCAGATTTAGCCCCCTTGGATTATTTTCCGTTTGAAAACTTGAAAGAATGACTCGGTGGTCAAAGATTTTCCAACCGTGAAGAAGTGATGTCGGCAGTTAATAGCTATTACGAGTACCAAGACAGCTCTTATTATAAAAAGGGTATCGAACTTATTGAACATCGCTGGGAAAAGTGTATAGAGCTGAAAGAAAATTACATTGAAAAATAAATACATTTTTACCCAAAATATTTGTGTTTTTTTTGTGGGTTGGGTGCTTCTGGGATTACCCTTATTTGCACAGTTTATCACTGTTTAATTTGAGTCACCGGGCCGAGATGGTTGTAAATGAACACTTAAAATAGGTTACCTTTTGGTAAAACATTTATTTTTCATACCACTTTTAATAACATAATATTTTACAGCATATTGAACACTTCTAAAAGATTTTAATTTTAGTTCTTTTTGCAGCCTAAGAAATATTCTTGTAAATAAAGTAGACGAAAATCAGGTAGAAGTACTCTCCTATTTTATACTGTACAGGTCCGCTACCTAGCACATCTCTCTTTAACAAATTTATCCAGGAAGAAGAGAATTAACGAGAAAGCATGTTTCTTGTGTGTCCAAGATTCCAGAGGGACTTAGGAGGTCAAGTCGATCGAAGCCCAATATCCGATAAAACGCAATGATTGCCTAGCCTACTTTTAGTTGCTGAGTTTCTAAAAATAACTCTTCTTCTTGTTGGTTTCGTAAAGCCTTAGTAAAATATGAACTTTATACACCTTATCTTAATTAATTTAGTTAGCTTTTCACCATCCCAACACTTCTCATACCGTTTGACATTGTTTCTCTTAAATTTTCTCATTCGTGCCTAACACTATCTCCATCAACGCTATCACACCCTCCACTTCTGAATACCTTCTGGCTTCTCTTTTTCTGCCATCTAGCATCTCATACCAAAATCCTATTTTAGAATATAATTAGAAATAATTTATATATTCTTGTTTGTCTACCCTCTACCTGTAACTAGTTTGCAAGGCTAAGACTCTTAGCTCTAAGTATCTTTGAAGTTTCCTTTAAGAAGAAACTCAGGAGAAGATCCATATTCCTTAATTTATGCAAATTCTTCCTCCAATGCATATTTTCTCTCCTTAGGTCATTGGAGCTACGGCCTTTTTCGTTCAAATTACCTCACGAGTTCGTGCATTTTTTCCACTTTAATTTATTTATGTAAAAGAAGAACCTAAATTTGTCCCTCAATAATTAGTGTCAAATTGTTTTGATTTTTTTAAATACACTGTCATCAAATTAAAAAATAAGTTACTCTACCCCGAGCAGCAAGCCTAAATGGGTGCAAACAGTACGTAAAGTTTACCAATCAATCCTTATGACTTATTTTTCTACTAGATCCCTTCTTTTTAAACATATTTTCGATAAACGAAAAAAATTATTAATCTCTCATAGGAAATCCAATAGCGAAATATTTTATCAACGTTTGTGCATTGAGAATACAAGTTCCAACCACCTTAACCGATTCTACCTACAGGTACCAATATTTGAAACATTTAAATATTAGGCACTGCACCAGTTTTAGAAATAGATATATACAATTAGTAGAGTAGCCATAAATAAGAGAATGATGTCAAAGAATCGACTCTGAATGTAACTAGAAACCAAAGAGGTTATTAGCAAATCGAATTCATGAGCACTCAGAGATTCTCTGGAGTACTTTTACCTCCGAATGGACAGCCCATGTAAGCTAAACACTGACGCATAATTATATAGCAAAAGCTACAGAAAACATCTATTCACCTTGAAATTCTCGCGTAAATTTTCCTTGGTTAAGTATTTAAGCATCAAATAAAACGTTAAGAACAATCATATGCTAACTTTTCTAGTGAGAAAGTTATCACAAAATACCACCTAAGTTTGAAATTTTGACCCAAACCTCCATCTATAAAATGAGCATAATTTTGTGCGGTCGATTTAGAAGTTTTATGAAGGTTCGGAAACAGCATACTGGCTGAGGGAGGGGTTCGGGAAATCTCTTGGAAGGCCCAAAACCACGGTTGTGCGAGTTTAAATTTGGGTCCTGGGCAAAGGTGGAGGTCAAAACAATATTTTTTTGGTTACCGCCCATAAATAAAAGAAATTCCTACCGTTCCATGACCCGGACTTTTTGAGTTGGCTGGTTAAATGGATGAGATAGTACGGCATTGTTAAATGAGTAATGCAGTGTAAGGGAAATTTAAATGGAATCTCCTTTTCTCTGCTAATTTAGGTATGAAAATATCTACATCTCCAAATAAAGACATATGAATGATGGAAGCAAAAAACTGGAAAAAATATAATTAAATAAGCATATTTTTCCTGAAAATTATACAAACGTTGAAAGAGTAGAATTTTTATTTCATTATAGAATTATAAATGCATCAAAAATTATTTTTTTCCCTTTAAATTGGTACTTAATTGAAAGTAATGAGGGCGAAGGATCAAAATGATAAAAGACGTTTTGGAATAAGCAGCATTTACGGTACGTTTAGAAGTGCTATTTTCTAAAAAATCTTCTATGACACCCTTTCCATTAAGGTAACGAAATTATTTTCTTGTGACGTATCAGCTAAAAAGGAGTTTATAAAAGATACTGACCAATATACATGGCACATTTCTTCATTAATAAGGTTTTTATGCATATCTTATAATTTGCCCTCACCAAAATATGAGGATAGTTAGTGGAACCACTATAGAAAAAGCATTTTAAAGATTTTGTAGCATTACAGCTCATACCTTTAAAGACTATGTGATTTTGAAAACATAAAAGACGGAATAATTCAAACAATTTGATCCAGCCATTGAAAACTCATCACAGTAAGGGGGAACATTAGTTAATATGTAAAGTTGAGCCTAGTGGCGAACATATGCGGCAATTTGAGTCAATTTTTGTTTACTACGGTTTAAATCTCCTCCATTTGAGCCTAAAAAATTCCAGTTAGCCATATTTTGGCAAAATATGCCACCTTTTGCCAAGGACTACATAAAATATTTTAGAATGGAATTGTGTGCAGTGATATTATGCCCTCAATTTGCAATAATGATTCAAACTTTCAAATGGAAACCGTCTTCGGTGGATTAAACTAACTTTCATCTTATTTATACACATAGTGAAACATCACCAACTTCAATGCATAATGGAGAAAATGAGACAAAACAGAAGATAGAAATTACTGAAGGACACACGCCTCTGATAAGGCAGAGAGACAAAGACTCTGGCCAAAAAGGAGTCTTGAGATAAGAGATTAAATAGAATTATTGGCCTTGGGGTTGGTACTGGTGCTGTTTGTGAATCCTCGAAAGTAGAAATCAATATATAATCATTCAAAGACTGCACATAGAGTACACGCTCTCTGGATTAAGGGGCTTTTAGCGGATGAACATGTATTTAGGTTAAAAACTTCCCCTACCCTCGAAGTTCGATCCCCTTAGCGCTCCGAAGCAACAGAACCGGCACTTTTGCCCTCCTTACACCCGGGGCCTTCTTATTCACCGCCCCGGCGGATGCGCCTTATTCTGCGGGAGTGGTTGGTAGCGTTTTGGAGCGGAATTCAGCCTTGAGGACGCAGAGTCTGTGGATTGAACGATGGAAGGGCGTGGGGAGAGGTTTTTGGCGGGAGCGAGGCCTGAGGGTGAGGGGTGGTTCCCGTCGCAGGGGAACCACTCCGCGAACAGGAAACGGCTGAGCGGCGAGATTGCGAAGAGGAAAAAGAGCGTGAAGAGGTTCGAAGGGCTTTCGAGCTTGGGGAGACGGAGAGTGAGGAGGTGGTTGAATCCGAGTGGTGGTGGAGATGGAGAGGAGAGTGAGAGGAAGATTGTGTGCAGGAAGGGGAGAAGGAAATTAGATACAGGGCGAGGAGAAGGAAGGGCAGTAGAATAAGGCGAACTTGGAAAAGTATGTTTCAAAGGAGTCCGAAGGCAAGCACAGAGGGGGAAGAAGGGTAAAGTGATGTGGGGGAGGGGATTGGATAGATGCGACGGAAAAGACTAAGGTTACAGAGAGGAGTAAGAGAGAAGATGGAATTGAGAAAGTTTCAGGCGGGTGGGGTAAAAGGATTTGAATTCATTTGTAGGCGGAAAGTGATCATTGCTAATGAGGGCGAGGGGTGGGGAAGGGGCTAGGGAGAAAGGAAGAAAGATAGGATTACGGGTAGGTGAAAGGCATCGGGGTAAAGGAGAGGGAGAGCAAGTGAGAAGGGATGAGCGGAGGGAGGGTGTTGGGATGGAGTGGGAAGGGAGGGATAGATGGATGGAAATGATGAAAGCGTCCGTATCAAGGGAGATAGAGCTACGGATTATGAAGACGAGGCCTGAATGAGTGGTTTTGGCGATTATATACACTATTTGATATGGGATTATGGTTGCTTGTTTTGCGATGTCACGGGAGAGCGTGGAGCGATCAAATGAAACAAGCGAGGCTCGAAAAGGAGAATTTCTCGTAAGGTTAAAACCAGTGAGGGCAGGCTTTAATAGTAGTTGGTCCCCATTAACAGTGGCGCAAACATTTCCAGAGGTTGTTGGCAAGGTGGCTTGCGCTGTATGGGGCATAAATTGATAAAAGGAAGGAATAATGGGGGTCGTTCTTCTAATACGTTTGGTAAAATATTGTGCATGAATTCTGTGAGTGTCGCTCTGCGCAATGGTTTTGCAATGCTCTGTATTTAATTTCGTAGCAAGATAGTTTGTAAAATCTTAAAAATGCATGTAAATAAAACTTAGTCACCTAGTTCTTTTCTACAGAAATATAAAAAAGTGCGGACGATTTTCAATTGTCTAAGTAATGGAGCACTAACGTTTTAATCATGTTTGACATTTTTGGATAAATTTGCATGGGCAGAAGTAAATAATTTTCCCATCGTATCAGTGTTATGTTTTTCGACGCGTAGAAGTTATGTTTATTATCATTCAGTATTTTATACATTTCCTCGAAGTTGATAATTAATTTCATCGATACATTGATGAAATAACAAATTAATGAATCTAAGCGGGAACGAAAAACTCTGAACAGGAAATCACTCTAAATAGGTCACCCGATGGCTTTCATGCTTACCAGGTAACCAAAACACGGTCAAACTTAAACCCTATGGTGAAATTCGTATGGTCTGGTGTCAGTTTTGTTTTGGAATCTTCCCACACATGTGTTTTAAAGATTAAAATAGTTGTAGGATAAACTAGAGTAATAAACTTTCCACTATGTGAATCTAACTTATTTAAGGGCATTATCACTGTTTCTTTCCCAATGGGATGACTTGGAAATTTTACGGTGAACCCTTGATCTTTCCTCATGCCTTCTGAAATAAGGTGGAAATGAAACTCCTCTAACCCATTCGTCTATTCTATACGACATATCCTACCACCAGACCCAAAATTTTACCCTTCTCATTCGAATACCACCCTAAATCATTAATTTCCACGCATTCCAAATTTTTTCCTCCAGCTACTGAGCCAATCCTCTACAAATTGGTGGCTGGGATTGAAGGGAATTCTTTTATTCGCAACCGATGCCGCGAATTTTTCCATTTCAGCAACTTCGAAAAGTTTTCTCACATACGTCTTCCCCGCTTCCTGCGACTTCATTCTCGACGAAAGAGACTTAAACTGAAAGGAGCGGCTGGAATCCAAAAGTTCGCCCATTCACAAACTGTAGTTCAAACCTCTTTGTCGCATGCATTTATTCAAATTCTTCGAAAGGAGAGTGATTTCAAAATTCTGAAGTAAAATCTATCGCGCTTCACCAAAAATAACAGCTATTCTTCCTGTTAGGACTGTAGTAACGCTATTACATATTTTTTTATCTGGATGACTATAAAAATATCAGATTTTTTATGTTATGGGAGCTTTCTCTCTTATTAAACTGCTTGGTTTAAAACAAAGAGGCATGAAAGTTAAGGGATGTGGAATGAATGAATTTTTAAATTTGCCACACATAATGTATAGTATTGTATTCACTGTAATGTATTAAAATTGCACGGAACAAGGTGTCATAGGGTATATTGCCCAACTGTATGCACAAATTCAATATAAAAGCAAATTAAATAATTCAAAAGTTATGCTCATGTCAGTAAATAAATATATATATATATTTAAAAATATATCTATATATATTTATACTGATATATATAAATATCCACGAGCTATCGAGGAAAAATTAATAGCATGGAAATCTGCGGGGCCCACCATTCCTGTATTCGTCTTTTATAACGTTCATAATCCGATAGAAATGTTATCGTCCGTTTAGTCGTTCCTATCCCTTCCTCTTATATCCATAATCATGTGAATGAATACGTGCTCGCCATTTGGCGGGTTTGTATGCTTGCTACCCAGAATGTAATCTCAATTTTCGTGTAGCATTAGAATTAGTGGGGTGAGACGCATGGCCGCTGCATTCACGCACACAGTAGATCAATACCCCTTGGGCGGCAATGGTTGGAAGGTCACCCCGCTTGTCGTTTTTTTGCAATAGTGAGGCAAAATGAACGATAGAATAAAAATTCCCGCAAAATGCGAAGTTCGTTTAGCGGTAAGGTTTTTACTGATAAAAAACTTCAAAGCTGCCGACAGTCATCGGGAAATTTGTACTCTGTATTGGCCATATGATATGAATTACGGAGTTGTGCGTCGGTGCTGTCGTTTGTACTAGAGTGAGCATGCATGTTCATGATGATGACAGAAATAGCAACCCGTCTGTGTGTGGTGAACAACGAACTTCGGCTGAAAATTGACAAAAATTTCGTCAAAGCAGACGTTTAACGATAAATGGAATCGTTATAGGGTTTTCCACAGATTTATCTATCTCTGTTGCATGGAAACACGACTGAAAAGTTTGACTCCTGCATGTTTCGTGCTCGCCTCGACGAGGAAGTCAAGGATGCCGTCATCGGTAGGCTGCGATCCATGTGGTAGAACTTCATGCTGAAGAAACTTGGAAAATATTTCAGAGATTTGAAAAATGTTTAAGTATGATAAGCGAATATGTAAACAAAAGTAGAGGTATATAGTTTTGAGATGAGATGAAGATAATAAATTTTCTGTGAAGACTGAGTCTTACTTGAAGAAGGCCTCGGAGAAGGCTGAAAGCTTAAACAATCTACAATGTGAGTGTCCTCTAAGTGTTACTATTTTATTTGTTCTTTTGTGCCGTCAAAATAATTTATGTATATATAGGTAAATATATATATATATATATATATATGTATATGTAGTATATGTATATGTAGTATATGTATATGTAGTATATGTATATGTAGTATATGTATATATATATATATATATATATATATATATACACATACAAAAACCAATAACAAGCCACTATACATATTATATATCTTCCGTTCTTTTTTCAATCTTCAAATGTATATGCATTTAGTTACATTTGATCGCCCCCTAATTAATCTATTTTGTTCTCAAGTTGGCATCTTCGAATAATCTAATGACCTGAGAAATAATCTTAATGGACATTTCTTTTCCCGAAGAGAGAACATCTAACACCGTCAAAAAAGGAAGTTGATAAAGGTTTCAAAAGACTACTCCGGCTGTAAAAGGAATTTTGGAGATCAGGGAAAAGAAGGATGCTCATGACTTTCTAACAAAGAATTTCAGGCCGTAGCAGAATAAGTGAATTTTTAAGCAAATATCTTTAACACTCGTGTTCTTTTAATTTTCAACCTCATTTATCTGGTAAGTATTCCCTTTCGTTTTTCTTCATTTTGTCCCTTTAGTTACAGTTCCCCATACTCACCACAAAGTTATGAAAATCAAGTCCTGGCAATTAATATTAGTAACTCAGGATAACATAACACATTTACTTGGGAATGATTTGCTCGATGTAACGTCAACCATATCAAGATGACTTTCAAATATTATATTAATAATTGTTACCATTTTCGACACTTAGACTAGTTGTAAATTGAGGCAATTACTGTTTTGTTTACACTGAGGTTGTAAGAAATCTCATGAGAATCACCGTAATGAAGGTTCTAGAATATAAGTATACTTTAAAATTCAATAATAGTGTATTTGTTGAAGACGGTAGAATTCTTCAACTGTTTTCTACCCTTTATTCTTTTCTAGAAAAATAAATAGCCAAAAACATTACTGAAATTTTGCTTCCAATAATTTTTATAAAAGCAAATATATAATTTCCAAATAATGCTCATTAGCTAACATTTGCTGCAAACGATATACTTTAATTTTATTTTAACAGGTGCTTTTGGAATATAATTTTTCTTAAGAAATACCATTTATGACTGTAATTGTAAATCAATGATAAATATTAATTTAGTATATATTTTTTAAGAAATGTTTATACCAGAAAATGGAATAAAATATACTTTTTAGGGCCATTAAGTTTTGCTGCACATCATTTTTTGCTCTGTCATGCAAGTTATGATACTTTTGTGGAAAAATTAAACATGATACATCATCTACTTTATCAGACTTTCCTGAAGCAGTTGCTTCCAAATGGGAAAATTTAATTATATTTATTTTCATGTGGATTCCATAACTTATCAATAGCTTCCAACATTCCTAGCCCTTAGAAAACTGCTTCCTTGTTTCAGTAGTCGAAACCATCCCCGAAGTTGCAAGCAACATACAGATGAGAACAGGCAAGATAGTGCATATAGTACGAGTACTTAAATCGCTAAAACATCCCGGGCTAAAACTAGCCACTGAAATCATCCAATAACCGCATCCTCTCCCAACCCCTTGTCTGTTTACCCTTCGTACCTTACCTTCTCCTCAGCCCCCACACATATCCTCTCAGATCTTCCCCCGAGAACGAGATTCTGAAGAAGGACACCTTGCTGTCGAATCACCAGATATGCAAGCCGCATATTACAACAAGCAAACAACGTATACTGGGGTATCTTTTTTTTGCCCTTCTGTGCTAACATAATTTTTCAAACAAAGTTTATGTATGTATGTGTCGTCTCTGAGGAGCGTTTGTTCGCGATGGTATATTTATATCTCTCCGTTCCTTCTGTCCGCTGAGTAAGGTGGTCTTGCCACCGAAAACATCGGAATACGGGTGAGGGTCCATTTTTTGGGTGCGCACATAATTATCAATTTACGAGTTCTGTTTCCAATTCAACGCACGGATCAATATTTCATATTGTTCTTGTCAAATTATAATTAATTGAAAAATATTCCTTGGGCACCCTAGTAAGATTCCGGTATCACCACAATTAACTGTATTTGCGAAAAAGTATACTATCAAATACGTGTATTCTGGCCAACTAGCCGTGGCCAAAAACACAAAAAAACTAGAATTCTAAAATATGTAGAAGTAAGAATAGGGAAAGTTACGTACAATGTGATTAAGAAAATAAGTACGAATAAAATCACTAATTGACCCCGGGAAGGCAGATACCATACTGTTTTTCTTAGTAGAATAGGCAGCACTACACATATCTGTGACTACACTTACACACAGGAAGTATCCTCTATACGAGAGGAAGAATGGGGAGACCCTTAATGATTAATCCTCGCGAACCTATCCCCTTTTTTTTCTGCCCTTATTTTTTACGCAATCATCACCTTCTACCCCGCCCTCGCACACACACCTCGTATTTTTCCTCCTACTTCCTCTCCTTCCACATCGCCACCAAATACGTCTTATCCTTCTTTGCTTTTTTGGAATGAGAAATGAGTCTGTGATTGCATCCGACATTTTGACGTCCGTTGGGAGAGAATTATAGAGCCACGTCTGTTCTTCGTCTGCTGGGCCAGCCGAAGGGGGATGGCCCTTCCTTCTGCACTCGATGGCCCGTGCCTTGATTGTCTACCCTCTGCACACCGGATATTAATTTCGTTCTCGTCTCTCTCGTCAATCCTACGTGCCTACGTGTTTTGAGCGACCAGAGATTTGGATAGCATGAAGCATAATGTTCATTGGGATTTTGGATTTCCTAGATACAGCCTGTAGAAAGCATATAAGTAAAAACCCAATCTAATGCGCCCTTGATTAGATTCTAAAGAAACTCATCGTCTATCCTGCTGGCATTTCGGCTCGCCACGAGACCAGCTTCAGCTTCTCCTCAACTTCGTTCGAAGTTAGTGTGAACGCGTGCAACGTATACCAGGTTCCCTGTACATCAAATATTTTCTACCATATAAGACTAAATGTGGAAACAGTGCCTAAATATAATAATAACAATAGATACATACAAATTATATTTATACTGAATATAATAATTTTTTACCTCTCATAATTCGCTGGATTAAATGAAGTAGTTAACCGGCGACCAAGGATAAACAATCAACCCTATTTTAACGGTAATTATGAGCTGTTTATATAGAATAAATGATTTCTCATTCCCCTTAAGGACAGAAATATCAGAAAAAGGTATCATACTTTTCTTACTACTTTGCATAAATTTTCTGAGCTTTCTTTTATAATAATAGGTTTTAACTAGCCATGGTTCAATTTGCGCTGGCTTTTGTAGCAATTATTAGATGATTTATTTTCAGCCACACTCTTTTTGTATAGAATTATTTCTTACACAGTAAACAATCAATAAAATGTGGTAAAACTCGGAGAGGCGCTTTAATAGAGTATTGGATACTATAAAAACGTTAATTTTAATCTCCATAATTTTTTTAATTAAGGGACACAGTTTAATGCATACATAAATTACCCAAAAGACTTTAAAAACATCTGCAAAATTTTGAAATCAACTCAATAGAAGATCAAATGTTTAAAAAAAGGGACAAAAAAAGTTTAGAATTTTTACATGTTCAATATACACACATTTTTTTTCAAATAAACTCAAGATAAAATTCAAAATATTTTTAGTGTGATAAGCGCAATCAAGTACTTAATTGTAATACAATGGTTTTTTAATGTCATAATGTCGGACTATTTAAGTTAATCTTGTCGAAGTATAAGAGTAACCTATAAATCATAAGTTTATAAGATTTACCTATATACCTACTTTGAAATGTGTACTCCCCCTGTTTGCTGATAAAAAAATCCAATGAAGTATTCATTTCTCCCCTGAGTATAACAATTCACACTCTTATTTTAGTTAACTCCAGATCTTGCAATGACAATAAAGCTGGTACATAAGTTGATATAGCATAGGAAGGTTATATATATATATATATATATATGTAAAGATAATCTACCGAAGACTAGAGGAACCATAAAGCAGCAAATGGATGTACGGTTTACTTTTTCAGATGCTGGATGAGATTGGCACTTTTTAGAATCACATTGATAATTTTGACTTAAATTTTTAATCATATTTTCACATTAATGTTATTATAAAAATTCTCTCATAATGCGTACATTATCTGCTCTCTGATTTGAAAATTATCTAAAACGTGCGAGGTTTTTCACTATCTTGGCTCATTCCGTTTTGTTTCTCATTCAAAACCTAACTAGTCACTTTAAAAACTTTTATGGCACCTGCCGGAAGAACAAAGAAAAATATACATTTTGTTGTTCTACATTAATCAAGAGTGCTCGCATTAAGTTCAATTGGTTTTCCTTTGTTTATTCTATACATTATTTCGGCTGTATATTTTACTAATGTATATTCTTATATATAAGAGGTACCCTTTATACACGTGTATCTTCCTTGCAAACAAGTGAATTTTTGCACATATTATCGATGAAATTACTTTATTTTAACGACATTTATGAGAAATCATTTCAATTTGTTGAAATATTGGGTACGTGTACTTTAAATCAGGAGCCTTTACAGTTGGATTTCAAATACCACATGACATAGACCAATAATAAAATATAAAAATTGGAGATATTTCATTTATATTCCAAAATTAAATCAATATTTATGTTCATAAAAGAGTCGGGAGGGATATAGTAATGACATTTTACTGCATCTAGTTTTCTTTTATTTCAAAATATTTTATTCGTTAGGATGTAATTTAGTATATGATAACCTGCTTGATCATTGATCTTGATAATTATTATTGATCTTGAATGCAACATATACTGCATAACAAGAAAGATTCTTTTAAGCACTAAAGATATACATATAAAACATGAACTACTGACACTTATAAAACCGTGTTATACCATAGGTACAGTTATTGTACGGCGAAAAAGTATAATCTCTGAAATGACTTTGAAGAACCAAATCCTGAATACTGCACCAATAGGATGCAGAATATTGAAACAGTAGTGTCCGTGGTCGATGAGAGATGAAAAAAATCCCAAATAATGCTGTTTTCTCTCCGAAAGCATTTCGTGGTTTAAAAAATAGAAGTAAGGAAAGCAGATGAGCATAATGGATAATATGAACAAAGTAAAGCGAATTCTGCGTGGAGAAATTTTTTTTGTTGAGTCTGTTAGCGTTCGCTTGAAGGACCCGTCCACCTCTCTCCTCTGTTCCCGTTTGTTCCCTTAGGGCTTTCTCTCCTCCTCCTCTGGTACCCACCATTCCCTCCAGAACCCTCTCCAAACTCTCTCTTCCGCCACGTCCATCACGACTTAATTGCCGAATACCTCTCGCCCTAAATCTTTCCAGCCCTTAATCCTACTTTTACACTACCCCCCTCTTTCCCTTGCTCCGCACCCCTACCCCGCGTTCCCTTTTTCTCCCTCGTCCCCACACGGATACGCCCTATCCGACAGAAATTCCCCACACCTCTCTCTCTCTTCCCAGGTTTTAGCCGGGCACCAATTTTACGTTCTCCATGATAATGCTTGAATTGTCAATCAGATCAAATAACATTTACGGAAAATGCTTTTGAATTGCGGCCACACATTTTGTATGCTATTATTTGAGATTATAATGCCTAAGGTAGGAAATGATCTGAAATGTTCAGGGGCACCTCCGCAAAAACAGAACAGTTCACCAATGACAGTGATGGGGTAAATTTCTGTTTTTTAGTTTGATGGACAAACGCGTAACACAGTTTTATTGAAAAAAAGGCATCGGGTTCTATATTCAATTCAGTAAAGATATTCCCTTTAAATTGAGTGAAGTATATGGACGAATTCAAACAAAAAATAACCATAAGAGAAAAAGGTCATGCCTTCGCATTACGATTATTCCTTATTCCTAAAACTTGATTTTATGTCTACAGCCATCTACTTATCTCTCCTAACTTTATTTATCCAAAAATATTATATCCTATTCACTCGAAATTCTTAAGTAATTGCCGTTTGGAATTTAAATATGATTTTCGTAATTATTTATTATTTGAATTTTCAATCTGTTTAAGGTATATGCTATTAAGTACTAAAAACAACCCTGGGTGCAAAAATTAAATTGAATTAATTATGACGACGATAATTATGTTTTTAAAAATATTTTGAAAAGGCTACTGGAATTAAGTTTTACATTCAATCCATCCAAAATTAAGGCTCACCACCAGATTGTTAATACATTTTGACGAGGTGTGGACGTGCTAAACCTTAATTTAAGTGCATTATTATAAGAGCATTACTTCAATTGTACCTATGTATATATATGTTTACCAGGCCTTTAATAAAAGAATAATAAGGGATAGAATGAGTTAAACGTTTGGTTAGTTCGATTTATTTTATCTCCGGTGCTTAAAATAGTCAAAGTTCCTGGATGCTTCAATTGGATATTAGAGCTATTTTTATTATTTAAACTATAATAATTAGTATTGCAATACATATCTTAAGCAATACAAGCACAAAATAAATTAAAATAACGGAAGTTCACAATTGGTATAAATCGTCCCTAGATACGGTAATTGTTTCTGAGCTGTGCATTACAGAATTAAGGGAAAAGTAATTAAATCAAAGTGCAGGAATTTTTAATAACCTAGTCATGAGGGCTTATGCGTTACTAGGATGGTGTAGACTGTTGCAGTGAATGACCAGGCGCCTGTAGAAAAGCCACTAATGAAGAGAGGTTACATATGCCATTGTGAATGAGGTTAAACCTCGACTGAGACTAAAGCAAAAGCTTCAGGTTTTTTCTGTTGAAACTTATTTCACGAAATGCTCGGAGTGACGGGCGCAGTGCTGAAAGCCAGCCTCTCTCAAAAGTACCTACGGGGTATTATGCAAAACGAGGCAGTAATTATGATTCACCGTATTTTGTCTTTGTCGGCCGAAGTGTGGTCCCAGGCTATTACGTATTTTTGGGATAACTTAATGCACGCTCGACCTGAGTAATTCAATGCCACCACCAGGAATGGAACGTGAATGTCAAATTCCATGATTAAATCTGGTTAAATAGTTCATAAATTTTTAACTAAAATATTTAACTCGGGGATCTTTTGAAAATAATATTTCAGGTAAAGTTTAGTAATAATATTGCAACAATCAACTTTGATAAAGATCCTTACTATTCCAAATATAAATCAACCATTAGAGTTACAGGCTAAGGAATATATGTATCGAAAATCATGGATATTGAAATAATTAACTTTTTCATCGTTTACTTCACTTGGAATAAGTAGTATGTAATATATTTAAAATATAAAATGTCTGGGTAACATTGAAAGCATTTGCTCGTGGTGACATACAGATAAATATTTTCTTCTACTATGTTTTCACCGAGTATAAAACTGTATTTCGATATAATACTAAAATAGTCAAGTCCCTTTCATCTCTGCTAACTGCTGCATGTAGACTCATATTGCTATACTCTCAGTTAAAGTATCTCAGTTTATTTAAATGATCTAATGATACTATATACCCTCTTTGTGATCAATCATGAAATCATTCATCGATCGACAATATACTCTATGATCATTAATAAGGTTTTCAACTTAAAGTAATAGCAACCTGGGAATTATAATACATAACCTCGGTAGTGGTACCACATAACACTATATATTCCCGCCAGAAAAATTATGAAACCCTAATAGTTTTTTTTTAAGGTAATCTACCGGTTAAGGTAGGTTTTTGGATGGACACAACTACCAAACAAATATTTTATTACTCCTAACAAAACACAGAATCCATCATCCTACTCTATATCAGGTCCCTCTTCATCTCTGAGTACTTTCTTCCTCCCTTCATCCCGTCCAACATCCCTATCCTGTTCCTTCCCTTTCCTCTTTTGCCCAACATTCTACCCTCTATCACAGTCTTCAACATCCCACTGCCGGTCAACACCCCCTTCATCCACTTTTTCTGCCTCCATAGGATTGCTCCCAACAAACCCCTCTCTTCGCCCACCATACCAAGTACTTCCTCATTTGTTTTCTTCTCTGTCCATTTCACCTTCTCCATTCTTCTCCACACCCACATTTCAAAAGCCTCCAATCTACGTCTATTCTCCTGCTTCAATGACCACGTTTCCGCACCGTACATAGCTACGCTCCATATCAAAGTTTTTACGAGTCCTTTCTTAACATCCTTACTCAAAGTCCCTGTCATCAACTCCCTCCTCCTTGTGAAAGCTTCTTTGCCTAGTGCAATTCTTCTCCTTACGTCCCTACTACTTTGACCGTGTTGGTCCAAAACACTACCGAGATATGTAAACTGTTCTACCTGCTTTAGTTTTTACCCTAATAGTACATAATTGAGAGACAAGTGATTCAGCAACTAAAGATTCTTTAACTTAGGTAAATTTTCATCGTCCTACCGTACGAGTTACCAACTTAATAGCTTCAAGCTTTCTTTCCCTGTCTACAATCGGCACAGGTGACGTTTTTTGTATGCAGCTTTGGTTCTTAAGATTTTGAATTAAACTCAGCATACTATCAAGAAGTAAAGAGATGCGGGCTTGTAAATTTTATAAAACGTGTGCATTGAGACGGAAAACTACATTTACGTCATATTACCGCTACATTCTACCACAGTATTGCCAAATCTGTTTGACAAGCAACCAAAGCGGCATATAGAAGTGGGAATTTAAATCGTAAAATAACTTAAAACTTTTTAAAGTCATATATAAGAAGTATTTTACGACAAACCGCATATTAAAATTACATACATTATTACAATTATGATATGTTAACCAAAAATGGTAGTCGCAATGTGATTTTCTGGGAATGGAAGAAACATCTAGGTACACAGGAAGGTGAAAGAAGAATGATTTTTATTAGGTTAATTGAATAAAACTAAAACTAGTCATATTTCATAGATAACCTAGGAATAAAGCTTGAGGCAAGATGAATTCCGGACTATGATGCTGGCGTGGTTTTTCTGATCTCCACATTACGATTTTTAAATTTTGAAATTAATAGGACAAATACGAAAACATTTGGTGCAAAGAACCCATTGCGATGATTAAAACCGTGTTAAGTATAAAGGCGGCTATTCCAACTATTGAGTATACTCAGGCTATAACTACGGGGTTCCTAAGTTTGCATATATCAGAACAAATATTCCCCGCAAACACTGGTATACTATTGACCGATATCAGTATAACTGTTTATAGTTCATCTAAAGCTCTATTGTATTTCAAGTTTTTATGCAACAACGCTACCAGAGGAAAATTTGGTCAGATAATATGGTTGCGCCTCCGAATACATCCCATGATTATTCCGATGGTTTAATGCAATGCTCTTTGACAAAGTAGTTTCCTATATCACTAAAATAAAATATATGTTCTTGTCATAGCGTACTTAGGTGAGCCCTTTGGCAACCCCACGTGCAGATTGGTTGACACAATAACGTTAGAGATATAACTGCAATTGTAATGTTACCCCTCCCCATAATGTTTATTCAAGATATTTTATAAAGATACTGGTGAAACTCAAATATATACCATTTTCCATCGATCTTCAATTTCAAAGGGCTGGGTTAATATAGGTAATAATATTTAATATATTTTATTTTCCGAATAACGAAATGGGTCTATTAGGTAGAATATTTTGGTGTAACGTATTTCTGATCAACGGTTTGCCGAAATAAAAGGTTTACTAGTTCTCTTTAATTTCATCTTTATGGATTAACAACGCGCACATTCTCTAAGCTTAATCTTTAGTACGCATTGCTTCCAAAAAAGGCGTTTATGGTATTGCCAATGAAGTTGTCGTTAGTCAATAAAGGAGACCGAGAATGAGAACGTCGTCTAAGATCTTAAGGAGATAAGTTGAGACAATTGCCCAGAAACTTCCTAAAGTTTGGTAAGAATATATTAAAAACAGGAGCCAAGGGATTGTACTCGTATATAACATGCGATGTTCTAGTCTGTAAAGTCAAACAATAAAAAAGGAGAAGTAATTAATCAGCTAATGAGTCTTCATTTCCTTTCCTACGAGCTGAATATCGATTCAAGGCCCCCATTTCACGCCCCGAGAATACACTGCCTATATTGAGCACATGATGCACTGCATCTAGTAGGTACGTATTAATGCACAAAAAAGATGTAGGTAGCTTTGTCCTAACCCAGAATATACTTGTATAATATGCAGCTGCTGATTCATTTCTTTCTCGAAATAATTTTCTCTATTTTTAATTATGTCCTCCACAGCAGAATGTAGAAAATCATAATTATGCATAAATAGCTTGTGCCTTAAGACAGCATAAGCCCCAAGCCCTCGCTTGCAGGACTCTGTGCAGAGGTAGAAGCAATATAAAGTTGTACGCATTTTTTCCAGTTAGTAGTAGTTTTGAGGGGAGGTGACCGATAGCTGAGGTCATTTGCGCCATAGGGGATGGGCAGGAAAGGATGAAGGGTGGAGAGAAACCCGGCGTCGGCATTAGCCTACTCTTTACGAAAGGCGCCGAGGGGTCCGCAGCTTAACGTCCCATCCGACGGACTGCGTACTCACTCGAAGTGCCCTCCACAAAGCACCTCAAGTAGGGATCGAGATTCCTCTTAAAAATATTCAACACCGCCGGGATTTGAACCCGTGCCCTCATGGTGGGAAGCCAGTACGTTAGCCCCGCACCATCTCGATCCCCATTTTTTCCAGTTTCAATGGATTGTTGAATGGAATGTTTTCCTTGAAAAAACTTTCCACATTAATTTTTTAGTCGATATAGCTTTTTAATTCCTACATCCTGACAGTTAACATAAATTCGACCTATCTCTATTAAAGGCAATTCCTCCATATAATCGCAACTATATTTCAACCAAGTTTCCTCAGGTAACTTTCTTTCTCGATAGTACTGTTTTCTCGACGAAATGCAGTATTTACCTTTTCGTGTTTCTCTTATTATATCTGTGTATGAATCCAACCGTTTCCTTCTCTCTTTGATGCATAGTTTTTTTCGCAATCACCGTTCTTATTAAAATTAATTTAGACAGGCATCACATACAAGTTTCGATTAGCTACATGCGTATGTTATATATTGAAACGTATGGGGAAAAGTACCAAATTCAAAGCACCAAATTACCAGCAGCCAAGTGCGTATTTTGATTGGAATAGATGGGGAAGAGCATCACGATGGATGCTTTGTGATGAGTCGTGAGCCTTATAATACTTCGAGAGGATGGCAAGGGAGAAAACACAATGGAACAATGAGCGCCACATAAAACAACAGGACACATGGAAGTTTCGAAGGAGCGAATGGCACCCATGTAGAAAGTTTTGGAAACACCAAAGAGTTAAGACGAACAAGCTCTGTCCAATAGATAACCTTCAACTAACTTAGCCCTGTTTTCGAATAAAAGCGCCATCCCAAAAATATTACTATAACCTTCAAAGCGCAGATTTAGATAAGGCAGTCGTGGTGTAATACAGATCGGACGTCAACAAATCCCACGGTTTCATTACTCCAGGGTAGTTAAGCTACACAAATATCCCAACGCTGGCTTTCGGCGTTATATGATAAGGTTCTAAAATCTTTCCGTAGCCTCACTCACTCCCCTCAAAAATGAAGCAGAGAGACTCACAAACATGAACGTCTAACCCTGGAGCTCCTATTTTATTTGGTTTCCAGAAATAAAATAAATCATAAAATTATTATTTCGCCAGAGGCTTAAGGCATTACATTTCCGACAAACACGATTACTCTAAAGCATAAACAAGCGTTTCAAGAGTTTACTTTATTTCTTGAGAAGTTTGTTCCTTCGGAAAATTAACCACCAAAACAGTGCATGCTATTCTTTCAAGGTGTGAATGCTTCCCGAGTATTACCGTACCCGAACTAAACTCTTGCTAAATTTGTACTTTCTTAAACAAATATTATGTCAAAACTCTGCTCAGAAATAACTTTATTATCAGTCTGTGCGTACGAAAACTATTTCTTGTTCAATGGTAAACATTACTACCAGATTGAGGATCTGGGAATAGGACGAGAATAAAGTGATGCAGTAGAAAGTTTATTACAGCAAAATAAAGACTGCGGTGAAAAACAATTATTCCTGTAAGAGAAAAGATTATTCGGGAGTACTTGAGTGATGTAGCTACAATCAATTGATCTTTGATGTTACTCTAGGCATTACTAAATACATTGTCAAAGTAGTAGAAAAGATGAAAAGCAATTACTATATCATGAGAAGATAATGGTAATATAGTTTACAAGAAATAAGAAGCAAGAGCTTAGGGGAACACTTTTCAATGAATAGTACTCTAGGTATAACAATTTGCATATTTAAAACGTACTCTCCGCGAAAATGATAAAAGTAGTAAGTGCAATTAAAGAAATGCAGAAGAATAAAACTTTTTTGCAGGCAGGCATTTGATGACAAGGGATTTAATAAAGATGGGAAAAAAATATTAGTAAAATCAGATAATGGCAATAATTATCTTTGACTCCTAAAATTTTTTATCGAAGTATGCGTAATTATGTAAGGTCCTGTAAGATTGGAGTACTTTGAAATTTGACATGAGATAAGGAAATAAAAAAATGAGTGAGAAAAAACCAAGAAGAAGTAAGTACTAGGAATCCAAGGCAGAAAAAGAAAATCTTTGGAATAGATTCATACATACAAGGGAAAGTAAATACTAAGCGTTTTAAGTAGCAGAATAATGCGATTTGATGAAGAAAAAATGCTTGGTAAGAGAAGTATAGGTAGGAAAAGATAACCAAGCTGGGTAGACTGAAGGGATGAAGAAAATATAACTTCAAATAGGGTGATTTAGTGACGTGTTAAGAGGTACTTACCTAAAAGTGTAGCACTTGCATACTCCTGGGATAAAAAACCAAATTTAACCAGTAACCTAATGTAATAATAATCTTCAGTACATGGAAAATTCGGAGTTACCAAAAAGCATCTGCTTATTTCTTTCTTTTTTACCATAGGGAAAATGTAATTTAATCATCAAATGCCTCTGGTAAAATTAATGTTTTACGATTGATAGCCGTGTCAGGATTATACTTTGAATTTTTATTAGTTTCTAGGGTCATCCTCGGCCCCTATTTCTTTATTTTTTCTTAAATTATTTATTGTGGCATTAAATTAAAATATGAAGATTTAATATCCTTTCGCTTCATTCTCAGTATCATCCTCTTCTTTCAGTTTTCCGTCGCGATTAACTTTTACGTTGATATCGTTATTCAAATATTCTAACCATCATATTATCTGCACAGTATAGAAGTATTCCACCATTAATATCAGAAATAGCATTGATGTTTTAATCTAGATTAACAATTATTGGAAATCACAGAAAGGAGGTCCTCAAAATAGGTCTAATTATAATTCAGCACCAATGATTTGTCGTGAAAGCATTTACCTCCTCAAAATAAATTTAAAAAATGTTTGACTCATTAGAATAGTATTTGGAGACTATTTAGATGCTCTGGGAGGATTAGAAATATATATCAACTGATTCCCGATGGCTATTTTGAGCGAAAATGAAGTATGAAATATAAAAACGCCTTTAAAATTAAGAGTTTAATTGATTAACTCAGAGTATGAGAGAATCTAATTATTTATGGAAGGCAAATTAGTTTTCGCAGCATTTTCACTTCATAATAATGGAGCGGAACGAAAATTAGAAAAACGCGCGGTTCTAGTTTCAGCATACTTGTCTCCATTTGATAGGGCTTTGATAAAAGTAATGAAGCCCTCTTCAAATTAGTTAAAAAACCACTGTATTTTGTGGATAAATGCTAGGACATAAGATAGAAGATATAAATGATGGAACAGTTTCAATGGTATTCTTCGAGTTTGTGAAACATAAATATGGTCAGAAAATAATCTTTACAGAAGCTTTACATCACTGAAATAGAATATACTCTTAGCGTAATGAAAAGCCAAATTAAATGTAAAGTAAACTAAGTTTTTCAAACAAAGAAATGTTTCCCAAAGTAATTTGAAATATTTTGTGTATTACACCGAAAGGAGGTAATACAAGCAAGCACTCGTATGATATAATTTCCCACTTCTGACTGGCAAATATACGCATATTTACCGATCAAAATCGAGTAACGGCATCATATTGCCCCAAAAGAAGGATCTTCTTGTCATCTAACGGTACATTCTCAACATATGAATCATTCAATGTCCTTAGTTCTACTGAAATACCTTTATTTGTGTCACCTCTATCAATTGGTTTACCTTTTTTTTAAAACCTTGAAGTAATGACGAGTATTAATAAATTTACATTATTGAGCAAAAAGCTTTACGGTTCCGAAACGAGCTTAAAGAGGATGGAAAATGTAAATTAAACACTATTGCATAGTAAGAAATAAAAAAATCAAGTGTTTTAGAGAGTACAAAATAATGCAAAACCTGATAGGAAGAAGCATCATAGGAAATTGACAATGAAATGTGTGTCAGAATTTCTGTAGGAAAAGGAAAAGTAATAAAGTAATCATAATAATTATTTTGGTTGAAAGAATTTATTTAAGAAAAAAAGGAGACTAGTGGAAATAATATAGTCCATGGTTACAAAGTTCACGTTGGGGAGATGTGCTTTGGAATCTCACGACGGTGTTTAATAATGATCCTTTTAAAACATTCATTTTATCTCTTGGCTGAATATCATCCAATGCATTATATTGAACGAATAACTCTCCCCCAAAACCAACTCTTTTTCTGGTTGGCACACTTAAGATTTCACAGCACAACATCGATTAATTGAAATACTTTTTCATGTGGCTTTACGTCAATATTATTTGCATCAATCAAAAGTTGTGAACCCTCAGCCTTCTTCCCTCGCGTATTCTCTGCAAGTTCTGATCCTTTTCTTGAGATTTTCTTCCCCTTTCTCGCCATTCAGTCTCCCTTACCTTTTCCCTTCCTGCTCTTACCGATCCCTTTAAGCCTTTAAACGTTCCGGGGGGTCCTTTCCATCCCCAAGCGTCACACAGATGCCATTCTTTCTCCATCCGCTCTCCCAGCCGTTTCACTCCTTCCGTCCTCTCTTTCTTTCCCTCAGTCCAGGCAGTGATAGTTGGTAACAAGAGCCCCGTAAAGAGATAAAAACTCTTTCAAAGAGTTCACGTAATAAGTCCCTCTCCTTCTATAACCCAACTCCACTCAACCTCCGTAATCCGTTGCTCAGGAATGCCTTATCTTGCTTCCACGCTGAAAATTCTTCTTCGTTAAAAATCCGTATCCAGGCAGGTAGCTTTCATTATCTGCTGTGGGTTTGTAATTTGTAGACTTGCTAATCCAAATTTTCGGATCAGTGTTTTAAAATGTGTTTGGGGACCGTCTATTCATAGTACCCTCCGAGAGCTTGATTTTAACGAGTTTAAAATTCATGAAAGCGACTTCCATTGCGAAACGCTGCGTTTTTCTGAAAATTCTGTGGAATATCACCAGGCCTTCACTTTCAAATTAAACTTTTTAAAAGTTTGCAAAGGTCATGTATACATATTGAAAAAGTTTTTAACGTTTCCAGTCATGGTTTTCCGTTCGTGAGAAATCACTCGCTTTCCGCTGCCAGTAAATAGACAAGTGGCTCTTTTGTTGAACGACAAAATCGCCAATTTTAAATTCCATAAAGGCAGGGAAAAAAATCATCGCCCGATCGGGATAGAGAAAAAATTCCAAATATTATGGCTTCCGTAATATTAGTGCGATTCAACGGATGAGGGTGAAAATCAGTTATCTGCTGAAAACTGCAGTGTCCACTAACTCTCTATAATGATGCTGCATGTTTAATTGAATATTGGGATATTAGGTCCTTCAAATTAATATCGCGAGATTCAAAAGCCTAGTCAGAATCAGAAGGTGGATCCCGAGTCATTCATGCTTTTGAACACTTCATTAATTTTTCCGGCCTAAGTACTTTCTGCAAATGTCGAATGAAACACAATTTTTTGATGCAAGGGCTTAGGTGTAAATATCCAAAATCTAATTAGACTTGGCTAAGGCATGTTTCAGCATCATTAAAAAAGATTGCCCCAATTAGGGTTGAGAGAAGTTCATCTGCGAGAATACCTAAGTGATATGATAATAAGGAAATTGGCAATGAAAACTGGTGTTGAAGAACATTATTTTTAAAGATATTTAAAAACTGCCTATAAACATCAGGATATGGGAAATAAATTGAAGACTGTGGCTAGGGATATAATAATGCATGTTAAAGCAACATTTTCAGTGATATTTAGTCAGTTTTAATTTCATTTCTACTGGAAAACACGATAATTACCATTATAGAAGCATGTTTTTCAAAAAAAAACATTGTGAAAATCATAAAATAAAACAGCGAAAATGATTAGTCGTCATTCATTATTCACTACCCATTTTTCAGTACCCTGCTCCTTTAAATTTTGTTTCTGTGACAAAGTTTTGAAAAATTTTCAAGGAGCTATTAGGGTATTATTTAAATGCCAATATCTAAGATGCAGATGGACAACTAGACACAAAATAATACGACTTTGGAAAGTAAAATTTCATATTTGCTTGATAACAAGTTTTTTCATTCAAATCACAATAAGAATATAGGTACGGTAGTTTATTTGTTAAAATATTGGAATGTTAAAATAATGGAATTATTTGGTATAATGAAGAGTAGTACTCTAAAATATATAACCTAATGATTTTCTCAATGCAATCTTTTCTACCTGAATGCATTAATAAAATTCTAATGGCTATTAGACCATGGACGGTGAAATTATGAATAATAGGACACTTTCAAAAACGCAGAAACAACTACCAATCAACAGTAACCTGCCGATATCTCACACTGATCTCAAATGGATTCATTTAATTTTAATATTCTTCCTTCATTTTTTAATTATGTTCACCAAATATTGCAACACTCTTAGGCCACTATTATACCTGATTCTCACCGAGTTACCGTATTAGGCATTTTTCTAGGCTAGTTTTCAAACAATGAAGTGCCTTCGAGGAAGATTTAACCACTCAGTTTTAAGATAGGTCTAAAAGAGTTAAAGCCAAGAATAATGTGAAGGATTGGTGGAGTGAGAACCTATATCAAGATCCAAGTTTAAGGAAGAGTGAGAGAGAATTATCTGAGTGTCTTCAGGAAAGAAAACCCACAGCACAAAATGGACATGACGGTGAAATGAGGAAATAAAAGAAGCAGTGGAGATTAAAAAGGTAAAATAGAAAATCTGTGCAAAAACATTAAAAAAACAAAACGGAATCCAATATAAGAGGGAACATATAGATGATAAGAGAGTAGTGGCAAGGGACAGAGCACAGTCAATAGAAGAGGTATACGCTGAACTAGAAAAACAGAGAGAGCGTAAAACATCTTTACGAACGGGAAGGATTCCGAGAAAATACAATAAAAAGCTTCATCTTAATAAAAGTGATAAAATGAGAAGTCAACAGTAATACTGAAAACACAAAAGAGCTCAGCTTAAGGTATTTCAATACATGACTTTAAGAAAAAATCAGTACAAAAGTATTGTTTAGAATTGTGTGAAGTCCAGTAACACCAGGGCTACGTATATGCAAAGAAAAAAAACCCATAAAGCATGGAAGAAGGTAAGAAACGGTGCTGATTATTTTAGCAGTGGAAGTGTGGAAAGGTTTAAGAAAAGAAGTTCAATTACTTTGGAATTATATGCAAGTATCTCATTGGAGAGAGAAATTTCGACAGTGAAGAAAGACTGACAATTCCGAGCTACATGGATAAATGTAAGAAAAATGGGAGTGGGCAATTGATAGAAGATTCAAATTAATGTCAAATGCGATGAAAAGTTGGGAACCAGTAAAAGAACCACATATTTCAGAAAAATAAAGTTTGCTTAGGAATGGCTTACGCTTCTGCTGGGATAAAATTCTACGAACACAGCTCTATGAAGACAGTATTTCCATTGAGACAGGTGACAGCAAAAGAATAGTTCATGCATAAACTGTACTTTCTTCATGCTACCAAGGCATATAGGGAAGGCATATTAAACATACTTTTTCCCTACAGAAAATGAAGGGAATTAAATAATTAAGCAGATACTTTTGAGGGATCGCTAACATAGGCAGGAAGTAGTGTTCTTCCAAAGATAGTTTCTCAGAATAGAACTACACGAGGGATCCTTCTTAACCCATTATCTTCTTGTTTTATCCTTGTAAGTTATGATGGGATAAGTCATTAAACAATACTCTGGAGTGCGATTTTTCAGGGTAACATTGTGACATGCAGTGCTGCAAGGAAAGATTTGAAATTAAAGATGGGACAGCGGAGATAAATTAAAGGAAAGTGTCTTCAAATTATTAGAAAGCAGACTGATAAGTTTTATTGGAAATGGATGGAATGATAATTATATCTTAAAGAGGAGGAACTTATAAGTTTGAAAAGCTTAACTTTATGTCAAAGATTGACGGTGAATAGAGGTTGACAATTGGCAAACTAGGTTATAAGAGTGACATCAGGCTAAAGTTATTGGAGCAAGTTTTTAGGGGTAGTGAGTGTTCGTATAAAAAGTGGAAGAGTTAGTGGTTGTACGATCACGTCAGCCTTTAAAGCGCCATTGTCAACTGCGGAACAAGGCCAGAGAGCTAAAGAAAACATATAAGGAGAATTGGATGAGAGAAAAATAGGATGGAGGGTCGGCTACTGTTATCAGCTTACAATCCCGAGGACCCGGTTCAAATCCTGGTGGTGGCTAGATTTTACAGTGCTTTTCCCAGCTAAGGTGCTAGTTTGAGAGCACTTCAAATAAGTACGCCGTACTTCGGAGAGGACGTCAAGTTGTGGACCCCTTGGTACCTTTAGTTAAGAGCAAAAGCCGACGCAGGGTTTATCTCCACCATTCCTCCTCTTCCTGAACGTCCTACCCGTTCTTAATTACCCAACCATTCATTCTGGCGCCAATGGCCTCTGCTGTCAGTTGCCTCTCCGAATAACAACAATGAGAAATGGGATGGTAAATGCGAGGGCGGAGTAAATAAGAGAGAGAACATTAGAAACAAGAATATCGAGGCTGAGGGCGTTATCAAAGAAAGTGTAATAGTGGAGGGTGAACTGGTATAAACATGTGATGAGGAGGGTGGCAACTAGAAATGGAGGAGAGTAATGATGAAAATAAAAGAAAACAAGGAAAGGTTGGCTGAGCTGGGTGAGGGAAATACTAAATGGGAAAGGAATTTTGTTGGGATGTAACAGCTAAAGTGAAGGAGAGAAGGCTGACAACATATACCGTCACTTGAGGGTGAGAAACGTTGTAGAAGATGAATCTCCCATTAATTTCGTCAAAAGCCATATAATATTCCTCAACTTTTTAAATTTAATTTTGCTTTTCTTTAATTTCAAGTGATCCATGATCTGATTATTCACAACATTAATCACACGAAAGGGTCCAGGGAATGTAATTTTATGTTTTTTTTTTATTTCCGCCTGTTTAAGCTTATGGTACAAAAAAATTCCGCAGCTAATAATTGAATTCTAAATCTAGGCGATAGTATCATTCCTTAATCTTAATTTATCCATCTTCATTTATCTCTATTTTCTTAAATTACCTCTCTGCAATTTTAAGTGTTCGTTATTTCAAAGGTAAATCTAAATTTGAGGTAGCTATCTTAATGCTTTCCAATTCTATTCTATCGTTTTCTATACGAGTTATAGTTCCAGGAGGGCACATTAATTTTAGCTCGCATGGATAAATAGCGTTGACTTAATTTAAAACAATCACTTATATCAAGTCAGTATTGGAACAAATGTTGCTGTGATAGAATGGCTCCAGACGGTAATTTTTAAGCCGGTAAGGGGTACAAAAATTACCGGTAAGTGGTAATTAAGCAAAACAATTATCTTCTATATTTGGATCGGCGAAGATGTGGACGTATATCTCATTAGAATCATATAAATTGCGGCGTGAAAAGTTTTTCTTTAACAAGAACCGAAAAATACCTTACACGTTTGAAAGTGATAATTGCACTTTTGGATTATCTCCACGGCTTGAAATTGAAGAGCGCTGGCAAGCAGAAAGACGGTACTTTTAACGGAAACCGTGGGAAGTTCGGAACTGCGCAAGGAGCAATCCATCAAGACGTAAGTAATGAGAGGAAGACTAAAAGCCAGAACTTATGCGGACGACTGTCACTCTCCGGCGACGGTGATGGATTGTTTTAGCGACAGAGCGCCATGGGACTCGGTAGAACTCAGAGAGAAAGACAATGCTTCGGGACGACTCCCGGTTTTTTTCATAATCCATCCAGGAATGGAGAAGAGGAAATTTGAGTTTGAGGTATTTTTCTGATCATTCCCAATTCTAAGAATGGAGTGACATTACACTCGGATTGAATAAACTACGGTTCATTAAAATTGATATTTACGAAACTTAGCATTCGAAAGGTGAATGAATCAGGTAAAGGCAGAGCTCGAAGTCCCCGAGGACTGCTTAATAAAGAGTGATCATTTTATTCTCTCTTCGCATAATTTATTGCAGAAGACTTTTATTTTATATTATATTTTATCTCCATGTTTTATGTATATATGGTATAAGTTTCATGGATTTGTCTATAGTATTGCGCCAGCGCTTTTGAAACGTGGGTGTGGTGAGAGAGATAAATGTTGGATAGGTAATATGTGAGAGAGGTAATATGTTGGATAGATAAAAGGTAAAATGGATGGAAATGAAAACACACGAAGAAGTAATAAACAAGATGGGGAGAGAATCATTGGGCAGAAATGAGAGTGAGGTTGGAAAGATGGATGCAAACCACTTTGGTCGACGGTGGGATGTTTGAACTGTGATAGAGGGGAGTTAGTATGATAAGCAAAGTCGAGGGAGCTAATGGATAGGCATGTTGGACGGAATGAAGGAAGATAGAATACATGCTAAATTAAAGTCTTCGTTGTAGTTTGGAGAGTCAGGTGATGTCTTCTCAGGCGAGGCTAGGAAACGTGTGTTCAGCCTGTGCCCATCATTAACCTTACTTAAATGGTAGACTATACTACCAAAATTCTAAAACCAATTTACGCGCACATTTCCACCAATATGTATCCACTTTGAAGATTTTACTTGAACTAAGGCTTACTTTTGGATGGCATTGTAATTTACAGGAATCATTTGATATTAAATGCTAAGGAAACAAAACCTTAATACACAGACTGCCTAAATTTAGACGCATAGGAACATGCTGCGTCCGATGTACCGACTGTTGCCTAATAGGCATAAAAGAGGAGAGAGCATATCGTCGATTATCACTTTATAAACGCTTGAGTTAACCATAAAACATAGACCATATATCATTTACGATGCTTAGTCCGTTCAAAACCTTAAACGGTGTGCTAAAAAGAATAAATCAGATCACCTACTTTTTCTTCTCATGATGGAAAACGTTTTGACAATTGATATGATAAAATAAGAGGGGGGGGGGGAACTCCAATGGCCGTAATAATTAGTCGCAACTCTCTTGTCAGACCAATTGTTGTGTTGGTTTAACGTGAACCACGTCAGGGACCAACCACAACCTCTCGACCAGAATACTTTCTGTGGTGGTTTACGGGAAATTAATCCACGTCAGGGACCACAAAAAGCCACATGCAAACTATCGTGACTGAAATCCTTCAAGAGGCCGTGAGACCCTGTTAAAGAATTTCAGGTTGAGATGGAATCCTTCACGAGGCTGTAGAGAAGACTCCGTTAAAGATTCCAGGATATACTTAGGCAGACCTTTTGTGACTCCTTGGCCAAGGACCCTCCCTCTTATTTTAACTGAGAGGCTGCAAAGCTCATTATTTCTTACTAATTGATATGATAATTTGATTGTGGTTTCCTTGAAGTCACCGTGGAAAAACGCGTCTCATTTGAAGTATTTATGATACCAACATGTAGGTGGCACCTAATTTACTCGTAATTTTCAATATTCTTGGAAATGTTTAGAGCGTCTTCTGAAAATCTCCTCTCACAAAAGCATTGGCGGTGATGGTTTTCATTCCTCAAAGAAGTGCCAAGAGCTCTGGATGCGCCTTTCTTTGTTCCTGCTTGGCTCCAATTTGGTGACATTTCAAGTTTTCCTGTAATTTTGATTCATAGAAAATGATGTGCTATGACTACTAATTAGAGGTAAGATCCAATTCAGTTCAATTCTTAACTTAGATTCTCTGTAAATAAGTTTAAAAGAGAAATATTTTGCCACGAAACATGGGATATAAACACGGCAAGCAATAAACATGAAAAATTAAAATCTTTTATGAGACGATTATTCTTCAGTCGTCATATATACAGGTATTATCCCCACTTGCCTCGATATCTCAAAGATCAGATTACATTCAATATTCTATTCCAGTTCTAAAACTACAAATATGATCTAGTCATTCTAATAAAGGTCTAACACGTCAGTACTTGATATTACTTTATTTTCGAAAATATAACTTCGTACACGAGGAATTTCTAAATTTAGTGCTGTAAGCAAGCAGCAGATGAAAAAACGACGTAACACTCACAGATAGCTATTGCTCTCTCTCTCTCTCTCTCTCTATGTATGTATGCATGTATATATATATATATATATATATATATATATATATATATATATATATACATATATATATACGCACACACACATATATATGATTTCGTCGCAGTAACACAGAAGTGTTGAATAAGAAACTTGGACAGCAATGTGCAATATAATAACACATAAAAAGAACACACGTTATTTATTAATAGTTTCGACGGCATTAAGCTCCGTCTTCCTCAGAAGAAACTGTAGTACTCACTGTTTCTACAGTAGTACTGTTTCTTCTGAGAAAGACGGAGCTGAATTCCGTCGAAATAATTTAGATATAACATGTGAGTGTTCTTTTTTTGTGTTCTTATATTTTTTGTTGCTGTCCAAGTTTTATTATATATATACATATATATATATATACATATATACATATATATATATATACACATATATATATACATATGTACATATACATATATATATATATATATATATATACACACACACACCTACAAAACACGAAGTCCCGCCAAACGGCGAACAAATACTCATTTTATAAGGAACAGATATAAGGAAAAGGGATAGGAACACACATAAACGACGAACACAAGAGAGGTGGGAAAGGCGGAATCAAGCAGATCACGAGAAAAATATTTTCCCGGTCCCGGTCCAGGAAATATTTTTACTAACGTGATCTGCTTAATTCCGCCTTCCCCACCTCTCCTGAGTATATATATATATATATATATATATATATATATATATATATATATATATATATATAAAATATCTTCGAAATGGAACGCTCATCGGCGACACACAAATATATAAAAACACAGATGTAGATTTTTAGAATATAGAGACACAAAGAAAGGACACTCACAATTTGTTATTTTACGTTTCGACAGCACGGCTGTCGTCTTCAGAATGGCGTTCTCGGGGAAGAGCGGAGAGGATGTGCGGGGTAGAGGTGGGGGGAGGAGAGGTAAAGGGACCAATAGGAAATGAACAAGGGGGCGGGGGGGATATGTAGGCCCGAAACAGGGCTTTTTATGTAGGGCCGTAGGCCCGTAGGTCCGACACCCGAAAACGGAAACAAAGTAGTGAACCTTTCGTCCGTGACCCTCGACAATAGCGAGCTTTCGCTACTAAGTAAAGACCTCTCCTTCTCCCCCGCCCCGAGAACCAACCACGTTAACATCATCACCGACACATTAAATTTCTGCCGAAATTTACGGTGGCATGCTCATTGGAAATCCCAGCCTTTCCCTTCGAACTCCCCCACCATTAACCCAGCACTTACCCGATTCCGTCCAGCCTCAGAAAACGAACCCAAACCACTCCCATCAAACCACCCAATTGAAATCTTTATCAATCTCCTTCTGACAAAGATTTCCGACAAAAAATTCATAGATTCCCTTAAGCCACCAGACAACCTTTCCCCCTCTGAGAGACAAGCTCTCAGACGTTTAACGTCAAATAAAGATATTATAATCACGACGGCGGACAAAGGGTCATCCGTTGTCGTGCTAAACAAAGTAGACTATAACGCCGAGGCATTGCGCCAATTAAATGACATTTCCTGCTATGCCCCCCTGCCCCAAGACCCAAACCCTTCTTATCAAAAGGATATTCTCTCTTTTCTTTCCAATTTCGGTCCCAAAGAAGGTCTCTCCCCCACAGACATATCCATTCTTTCACCACCTAATCCTAAGACTCCCCATTTCTGTTTGCTACCCAAAATACACAAAACCAATAACCCCGGACGCCCTATTGTCTCCAGCATCAACTCACCCACAGAACGAATCTCCGCATTAATAGACCACCACCTTCAACCGATAGCCACTTCACTCCCTTCTTACATTAAAGACTCGCACCACTTTCTGGAACGTCTACACTCAATCCCAATTCCGCACAACTCAACCATTCTCATGGCCACGATAGACGTCACATCTCTGTACACCTCCATTCCCCACAAAGAAGGCTTAGAAGCCCTGAAACATTACCTCTCCCTACGATCCACACCACACACCCCATCCACAGATTTCCTCCTCGAATTAAGCCAAATCGTTCTTACCAAAAATGCTTTTCAATTCAATGACAAAATATATTTACAAATAAAAGGCACTGCAATGGGCACGCGTATGGCTCCTGCATACGCCAATCTTTTTATGGGTAAACGAGAACACGACTTTCTGCAACAACAAACCCTAAAACCACTCTTCTGGGCCCGCTGTATCGATGATATTTTCCTCCTTTGGTCCCACGGACGCGAAACTTTATCCTCTTTCATTTCCTCTCTCACCTCCTCCTCCTCAGTATCATTCACTTCTTCTATATCCGACTCGAATATTACCTTCCTAGATATCGATATTCACCTCCAAAACAATACGTTTCACACTTCAGTCCACATTAAACCAACCAATAAGCAACAATATCTTCATTTCGACAGCTGCCATCCTCCTCACACAAAGCGCTCCATCCCATTCTCACTCTCTATCCGTGGCTTCCGTCTCTGCAACAATACCCCCTCCCAACAGAAATACTTGGACCAGCTGCATGAATCCCTCAGAAAATGTGGGTACCCTGAAAAACTGCTAAACAGTAAAATCCTCAAACCGTCAACACAATACACTCCCCTCCCCAAACCAAACCGCCCAAAATGCCCTAATCTTATCACCACTTTCTTCCCCGGAACACACAAAATTAAACATCTAATCCGTGACCTCTTCCCAATTATCAATAACACTCAGTCCACATCACTTTTATTCCCACACTGTCCCTCTGTTTCATTTAAACGCCCGTCGAACCTGCGAGACATCTTTAAGTCCACAAATCCAACTTCAAGCACCCCCGTCTCTCCCCCGCCCCTATCCGCACCATGCAACCGCCCACGCTGCAAATGCTGTCATCTTTTAAGACCCTCCCCCTCACTCAGTACCAACTCCCAACCACTTGCCACCTGTACCTCAAAAAATATTATATATCGCCTCTCCTGTAACTTCTGCTCTGCCTTCTACGTGGGCGAATGCACGACCGCACTTTCCCTCCGCATGAATAACCACCGATAATCCACCAAATCTCCCACCTTTCTTAATTATCCCATCCCTACTCACACCGCTTCCCACAACCAATCTTTTGACGACTGCTTCTCTGTTTCGGTGAATGAAATCCTTCCCAAATCTGCGAGTATAATAGAGGTGAGAACCCGCGAGATGGCGCATATCTGGGTGGCCCAATCATTCAAACCGCCCGGGCTGAACCAAGCCCACTGAATGCATCAATTGGCTGCCTACATATCCCCCCCACCCCCTTGTTCATTTCCTATTGGTCCCTTTACCTCTCTCCTTCCCCCACCTCTACCCCGCACATCCTCTCCGCTCTTCCCCGAGAACGCCATTCTGAAGACGACAGCCGTGCTGTCGAAACGTAAAATAACAAATTGTGAGTGTCCTTTCTTTGTGTCTCTATATTCTAAAAATCTACATCTGTGTTTATATATATATATATATACACATATACATATATATACATATACATATACATATACATATACAAATACATATACATATACATATACATATACATATACATATACATATACATATACATATATATATATATATATATATATATATATATACGCGTTGACGCGTTCGATTCGCGTCAACTGATTATGAATAAATTCTTTGCTTCAGAATTTTCACGTGCTTGGGAATACTTCAAAGTAAGGGCAAAAGTAATTTGGTAAATAATGTTTTATCGTAGTCACTTAAAGGGCATCTCTCAAGGAGAGCCGAACGTTTTAGCATGGGTGATGGGACTGGGAAAGGTAGAGATAAGTGATGTGCGGGGTTACGGTTGAATGGAGACCCTGGTTACGCTACTGTGAGGGTATCAACCAATGAGAGAGCATCGAGTTGGAAGCCGAAGGATGGTTAGGGAAGAATAAGATAGAGGGAGGGAAGGTAGTGAAGGTTTTAGTGGACTACGGGGATTGGAGAGGAGGGTGAGAGGAACGCAGAGGATAATATCAAGTAAGGAATAAGCCACAAATTTATCAGTTCGTTCGATGGAATGGAATACATGCTAGTCACTCACAAGAACGGAGGAAAGGAGAAATTGTGGAAGAGGAAACAGCATCGTAGATAAAGGGATGTGTGAGGATTGCAATAAAAGTAAGTGGAAAAATGGAAAATTTGCAACCTTGAGGAAATCGAAGTCGGGAAGCTGAAAAGGCCGCGTGAAAACGAAACGCATTATTACCAAATACTGCTAAGGGAAGTAATACGAGATTAGTTTGAAAAAGGAGCATGCAGGATCTTTATGACAATGTTTTTTAATATTTTAAACAATAATAGATTTTATGTAATTTTCAATTTTTTCGTAAAAAAACTAAAAAAATATATTTGAAATTTCTATTATAGAGGAATAAATTTTTCGTCGATATGCCTAGTCAATGCTTGATATTAGTAAATTGATTTACTTTAAAAATGACCGTAAATGATATGGCAACTTCTTATTTTTCTCTATATTTTTCCCTTTCCCTTAACCCTTTCTTAAACAGCTTTTGGTTCCTCATAACTTGCCCTTACTTTCCGTTACAACTCATCCATACCCCAGTGAACATGTGCCAACCTGTGCCGCTTGGATTAAGTGAAAGTACCTCTAACATCGAGCTGGTTCTGTAGGCGTTAATCTTTGAATCCACAGCGAGTAATTGTGCTCCGCGAATGAACATTTCTTTTTTATTGAAATGTTTTCCTCACCCCACCCTTCGTTTCTCACTACACCTAAATCATTGATCATCGGCAGTACATCCGCCTAATTATATTATTATTATTAAAAATACACATGTGCTGATAGACAGTGTCAGGTGGCACACAAGTCCCAAGTAATTACAAAAGATAATAGATAAAATCAGTCAGTAGAACAAAAGTACACTTAAAGGAAACTTCCAAACACAAATCTCTTTTACAAAACAAGAGAAACCCCATCTCATTTACATCCATCAATCAGCAAGAAAAAAAGATAAATAAAAAATAATTAAGCTGTTACATATAATACAATACACCACACATCAATCAAATTATTACATAAATTCCTTACATCTTTTCTCAAAAGTATACACTCTGTTAGGAAAGGGCTCGAATATTTTTGTAGAAAGGTTTTCCAATCAACAATTGTTTTATTTAGAAAAGAAAATTTTTACTATTCGTTCTTTGTGCCCGACAATGGGCTGTCAAATGAAAACCGAGCACCAGCTACAACTTGACCCTGGAAGGGTTTTAATCGAAAGCAATGACCAAAAACGTTGATTTATTTTTCTCAATGGGATACGAGACGATCTAGTATTCCAGTTTTGTAGAAAGGTGTAGGCCGCTGACGGACCTACAACCGCAACCACACTTGCTCGCCTGAATGAATCCAAGGTCCACGTATGTCTTTCTTTAGGTCACCCACGGTGGGAAAATCACAAGGTGAAAGATCCGGGCCGCATGGAGGACGTTAAAAGTATCCCCAACCGAATCACAGAAGCGCAGCCTTCGTCAGATGGGCGGTATGGACGGAGTGATTGCGTCCGATAGCATTCCGGAGCGTTTTGACTGTATGCGCGTCGAAGTTTCTGGAAATTATTTTCATAGCGCTGTGTATTGATTGTGGTTCCACGCTCGAGGAAGTCGACAAGCAGCGAGCACCCGTAGTCAAATAAGACAAAAACCTTAACTGGAACTTGTGTGAGCAGCTTCGGATTTCTTCGGCGGGGAGAATTAGGATGTTTCCATTGTTGGCTTTGCCGTTCACTCTCGGGTTTGAAATGGTGTTACCACGTATCCACCCGTGTGACGATACGGGACCGAAACATGTACTCTTTATCGTGGTACTACTGTAGATGACTTACACATGACGCCATTCTTTCAATCTTTTTTCCCTCCGCCAGTTGATGCGGAACCCACTGCGCACCAACTATGTGAAAATGCAAGTGATGATGGTACGCACGTAACCATAGCTAATGCCAATGTGAACGCGAATTTCTTCCTCCATGATTTTTCGGTTTTCCCGGATAAGGCTACCAATCCGCCCTATCACGTAAAGGGTAATTGCTCGATTTGCCTGTCATGGGCGCGAATCATCTTGCAGTGATGCGCGCCCCTCTCGGAATTTCCGATGCCATTCGTGTACTCGTCTGTGACATGCAGTGTCCACCACACACATACGATATACGACGATGAATTTCGCATACTCCAGCACCCTCAGCCACCAGAAAACGAACCAAACCTCTCTGATCTCCTTTGCTTGCCTCCATTTCTGCAGCATGACGAACACACTAGACCAGCCCCAGCACCAACAAGGTCACCACTCAGCAACTATGTGCGCGTATCAGGGGTCACTATGGAGTTTTGCCACCACAGCGATGGTAGTATCAATACGTAACAACAGTGTTTCTGCCTTTAGCGCGGACTTGTGTTATGGCGGGTGTTCGATTTCAATCGACTGCCCCTAATATTTCCACTTGGCCAACATCCTGACTACAAACATAGAATTTCCTGACATGCTAAGCATATTTGGAACGAAATAGGTGTCTAATTAGCTACTGAAACGGTTGGCCTAAAATATTTTTATACCTTAAGGTATATAGATTGATAGTCATCTTTATTTTTGGGTGAGATTGAGATTATGGAGTCTCTTCTACCATTTAACCCCTAATAGCGCGTAAATTAAACTGAAGAGGTCCATTATTTTAAGCATAAAAACGATAAATAAAGAAAGTCCTACGGATTAGCATACGCAGGAAAATGTAAAATATTTTAAAAGCATTCAGGGTTCGTTCCTAATGTAAAAATGCGGAATAAATTTTGAGCCTTTACGGAACAATGCCATTTCCTTTCTTATCACATTACAGAGAGTGCTCATATGTCGGAGAAGAAGAAGAAGAAAGGGGAAGACAAGCGTATGGACACAGAAATTTTGGAGCAAAAAATTGAATTAGAAACGGATTCAGTAATGCACCCAGCGCACTCATAACGGAAAATGGAAACAGTTTTATACTCGTATATCCGTTGCGGATTTTGCAATCAGGACAACAAGATTATCCAGTAATGTCATAGCAACCCCGTGACGACAGAAAAAAAATGAACACACGAAGTAGGGGTGGAGATTGGGGTGCGTTTATTTGTTTCTCCCCCTTTCAAACCCTGCTCCCAGCATGTTTCATTCACTCTGCCTCTCTCTCCACCCCTTCTCGCTCACCCTACCACGCACCGAAAAACTACACCCACCTCGCGGCATACACTCCGGCATCCTGAATTCCCACAGCCTCAGTTCTTTCCCCTTAAACCCTTCTTCTTGCTTCCAGCGGCCTGTATCTCTCTCTCTCTCTCTCTGTCTCTCTCTAAAGCCATTCCGTCTCTCTTTCTCACCCTTATTCTCCGTAGCACTCTTAACCCCATTAATCACGGCCTCTCCCGAGCCAGATCTTCTTTAGTGGAGAGAGAGAGAGGGAGAGATGAAGAGATAGAATTCGATGCTGATTAAAACGGCCTCTCTCCATCTTTCTCTCTCACTCCATCTTTGCATCCAGCGCACCCTCATCCGGCACCCCAACCTCCGACTACCCACCTTCATCCCTCTTTTCACCTCGTTCCGATCCAATCCTCACAAAATCTCCTTTCCAAAACGCACATCTCTTCCAACACCTCTTTGGAATCTGGTAAATCCGTTTGGAAGGGTATGTTTTACAATCGGTCAGTTTGTGCCGTCGAGTGGCCACAGATCGATCCTCTTCCGTTTTTGAGCGGGTGTGGTGATATGGAGCGGGATCAATGATCAAGGATTCAATCGGTCGGCCTTCCAGCGCCAGAATTACGCTTCTCTCTCTCTCTTATGGTCACGTGATCGCGACGACCGTTAGCGATCACTGAAGGCCGGAGGAAAGCCGGATCAACCAGCTAAAACCGATACAAATCTTTCAATTTTAATTTAAACCTTCTTCATCCTTTATTTTTTGTATTTTTTAAAACCAAAAGTTTATGAAACGGATCCGGGAAGGATATCTAAACATAGGATATAATATACGAAAATTTTGAAAGAAAACAATTCCGAACCAAATGTAGTATTCTCAGTAGCGTTGATATTAAAAATTTATTTAAAATTTACTCCCATTAAAATCATAATAGGTGGGCCAATTTCAAACTTTGACCGAATACCAATTCAAAATCAAGTTTCTCATTTTATTCCATCTTGACTCTCAAATCTCGAATTCAGATTCTTCCTTTTGGCGTTTAAATTTAGAGTCCTCGTTCTTATTTTTACAGTTAATTAAGCTTGATCATCCCCGCTGGATTTAATTTAATTAATGCTTAGGAACAATGAATGGTTTACTTTTTTTCTTTATAAAAAAGTTCATTTAAGGGAATTAAGAGAGTCTGTTTATTTTCAATTTAACTCACGTCTGCTGTTTCAAAAACGTGCACGAAATATTTCAGCCGATTCCAACTTTATTGTCCGGATAACGCGAAATTATTCATATGTGACGTATTGTGAGTGTATCAAGACATACCACATTTATTATTGCTAGTTTTCTCATGGCTTATCTTTTGCATCTATTGAACTGGCTCTTGGTTTGATTTCGATGAATGATAAATCGAAACAAACGTCAGTGGAAATGTTCAGCGAAAAATACCGGGTATGTAGTTGTTGGCAATATAACCTGGGAATTTCAATAAAATACCTTGATAACTACTTTGACGTATTCGTGCACACGCGCTTTTGCTTATTTTCCTTACCGAGAGGAGTGAGAGTCTCAAGTTCTAAAAATATTCCACAAATGTTGTGATGTATGCCATGAATGGCTGCAAATTTAGCCAATAACTTTAATTCTCCTAACCTGAATTTTAAGGCCTTAATACATCATTTTTGAGAATAATTTTTCTGAGAGAAGAAATAAATTTAGAATTGGTTATGACGTAATTGGTAGTCTACCGTTTAAAGTGGGTTTTATGTGGAGACTGATCAGAGACGCGTTTCTAAGCTTTGTCTGATAAGATGCACCCCGAAACCTCATAGTGTATCAAACTTTTTATCAATTCCGAATAACTTCCATCTTCCTTCATCCCGTTAAATAATCCTATCCTTTTCCTCCACTGCATCGCCAGAATAACGTTCCCCTTCCAATAAAAGTCGCATTTTTTGCCCCCTAAGAATTTCTCCAAAAAAATCCTCTCTGCATTCCATTTACCATTTCCTAGGATTTTGTTTATTTTCCTTTGTATTTTACGTTTACCATGCTTCAATATACTACTAACTTAAAAAATTCCACCCAAAATCTATCATTTTGCTTCCACGACCATGTTTCCGTCCCACACAAAGCCACAATATATAAAGTTTTTGCGAACCTTTTCTTAATACCTTAAGTCAATTTCCCTTTTATTAACTTCCGCGTTCTTCTGAAGGATTTTCCTTCTATTGTAGTTATTATTTTGATCTCCATATTACTTTGACCACCATAGCCATAAATATTTTCAAGATGATAAATATTCCAAAGAAACTGCGGGAGATGCCGCAACAGTAACTTTTAACGGAGTCATCCGCTAATGTGCATTTTAATGCAACAATTTCAGAGCGTAAAAATCATTCGCCTTGACTGGGACGTCCCAGTCAAGGCGAATGATTTTTACGCTCTGAAATTGTTGCATTATGATAAATATTATAGATAATTTAGTTTTCGCCCTCCTATCCTTACCTGACAGTGAATAACCCACTAGGTTAATTTCCACCGTTCACCATTAATGATGTTAACGCGATACATTTAATCTTATAATGATATTATAAGTTGATTAATGTCATTGGAATTTATAATCAATAAATTTCTTTCAGACATTGATTTCTATTGTTAAACAATTCAATGCAATCCGACGTATTACTGGGAACGGTGACGTGGTACAATTTTTACTTAAATACAACGTGAGTTCCCATGTTAGCAGATAAGCTACGTTATTTTCCAACAACAGCGTACTATACGAAGAAATGAATATAATACGCTTCTCTTTGTCAATAAAGGCGGTAAATTGAGGTTGGGATAAGAAAAGATACTATTAAACGCATAACTAAGGTATTTTGAGGATAGAAAATGTGTGTTTTTTATCTGGATGAAAAATAGACGGGATCAAAATAAATAACTTAGAAGCCGTCATTTAGTTGGTTTTCTATCTTGCCTTCCGCCTAATACGGAGTGCATCCCTTAGAATGATGTCTCGGTCCGTTTAAACCTCTCCGAGACGGTCCTTTTAAAAGTTATGCAAATATCTGTTTGGGATACCCATTATACCTCAGTCGATATAACTGAAATTTTACTACTCAAAGGCTTTTACTCTTACTGTTTGATCTTAAATTGCCAATTTGATTGCATGTTTACCATGTCTATTCATTTTGAATGAAGTGTCATCATTTTCTGAAAAAACTATTATCCATTGAACTTCGTTCAAGTAATGATATTTTGGCACGTTCAAAATTCTATTTATGCAGAGAGCTAAATGATATGATCAGGGGAAATTAGATTTAATTTTTAAAATGCTGTTTATAATTAGGAATATTTCGCAAAATATCAATGTGGCCACAAAACTTCAATTATTAAAAGAAATAGTCAAGCACAACTTCGATGTTTGTTCAACAAAACAAGTACACAGACAACACAGTAAAGTTTCGTAACTAACTGGCGTAATTTTCCCTTACTATTGTTTTCGCTCCAAAATATAATTAACAACCAAGTGATATTTTGGGTGATATTCCGTTTATTTTTACATTTGATAAAGACTAGTGTAGGTGGTTCTCTCCAAAAGTATTTAATGCCATCTTGACCGAAAAATAGTAGGCTCATTTTTTCTCCGAAATGCATTTCTTTACAAGGTCAATCAAAAATACCCAAAGCAATGTCTTCTGAAGCTTCGGCCATCAAATTTCGTGATGGAATATTTTTTATCCTATTTAAGTTCGATTTTAGGGGGGGCATTTCTACAACTTCCATGGATCTTCTCAGTGGCCATCTTCTAGTGCAGCAGTCACTGGTAATGAATTTTCACATAATGACCATTATTAGCAGCTCCTTTGATACAGGTAAAGTGCAACATCATAATAGATTTAAATTATTTTTGGGTCTTTTTTTTTAAATCTCATTATGTTGGAAAAATAGAAGAATAGTATAATTTTTGTGAGACAATGGAACTACAGTGATTGTATCTTTAAGTCCAAATAAACTAGAAAACGTTTTCCTCAAAAGATTGTGAGGAATTCTGCTGAAATATCCCCTTCATATCCTATGAGAATATAAGTAATAGTGAATTTATTCTAAATCAGTTTTTAAGGTAGCGGTATGGATGATAACTGTTTATCTCATGGAAATCTACAAAGTGTTGTAAAATGCGGTTGAATAAAGTCACAAATAACCTTTACCACCTTTTTTGTATTTCTATTCTCCCTTAATTCTGGTGCGAATTTGTAAGTTAATTATATAAGGTGATATGGAATAGGCCCATATTTTAATTCCATAATGTCCATTATTAACCAAATAACTTTTTATGCAGAAATGGAATCGATATTTTCCTGTGAACATGGCAATTCTTATCTCTTTCATGATATCAGTGAAAGATAAATAGCTGCTGTATGCAAGAAAGTGCTCATATTCCCTTAACCAGGTCCTTAAAAATTGTCCAAAGACTTACTTCACCTAATTGATTTTTTCTCAAAAATTAAATGAATAACAATTAGACTATGAGATTCAAAAAAGGGTTCTCTTCAAGGATACTGGGTCCGTAAAAGAATCATTTGCATTAACATTGAAAGGCTTGTACAAAATATAGCAGAAAAATAGAAGCAAAAAACAGTTGTGCGTCAGGTCATTCACCAATGTTTTTTACGCTCAATGTCGTCCGGAAAGTTGAACTTTATCTCCCACTGATACCCTAATTTAGATCTTTAAGTATCCACATTCGTCAAGGAGCTGCAGGAAATGCTGTTAATCACATTACTGCGGAATGCATATCAATTTATCTGCCAAAATCATGACTACTTAATATCTTGCATGAAATCCTGTTTCCTTTATGTAAAACATGAAATGAATGCATCTAGATGAAACTATATTACTGTTTACATGATATACAACATGTAATTATCTTACCACAGCATAATTCAAGAGCATGCATTCGGGGTATTTGTGGTACCCCACCAATTAGAATACAGATTTTAGATGACATTTTCCGATGGAACAGTTTATTTTTCCAATTAGCAAGAGCTAAAAATATGTTGCACAAATAGATAGAGAATTGGAATACCAGACACTTTGCCACATTTTAACGTAAAAATTTAAAAATAAGGTTACTCAGTTTCACCGCACGGTCAAGGTATTGTTCAAGAAAATTTATTTCAGTTGGCGGGTAGTGAGAAAACATAGGTAAGACGTATGAATCCGATGATTGGTTTGCAAGAGATCTCCAAACTATCCTGTTCCCTGCATATCTCGTATTTAATCGAATTAAATCTGTGTCAGTCCTATGAATAGCTTCATTTTCAAGCCAGCTGAGGGATTTTTCTGGTAGCAAACCTTCACTGGTTACCCCAGCAGGCATATGAATAGAAAGTGCTCTCCCCTTCCCCGTGTGTACATTTTACCTGCCACTCAATGCGAAGTAACCCCTAAAACAAACTGTCAAAAACAATGCTAAAGCTGATTTTTACGTTAAAAAGATGAGTTATACAATATTCCCTACGTTTGTAGATTGAGGAATTATTTAAACTAATGTCCTTCCTTCGAAGGTATAGGGTTTTGTTAACTCCATATATAATCTTACACATGCATTAGATAAAACAAGTCTATTGGTAAGTTGCCAAATCGTCGATATGCATAATTGTCACTTAGAGTGCATGAACCATACCTATTTCCACAACGGGACGGATATAAACAAATTTTGTGATGTTCTAATAGGAATTTTATCCACTATTCACGAGAAATATAATTTCATTTTTCCTTTCCGCGTGCACTGGCTCTTAACGGAAACGGGAAGAAAATTTCCTCCGCAAACTCATATAGTCTCGGATATTACCAAGATCCTTTACTTCCTTGTAAATACTGGAGAAAATTCTTTCTCTCCCTCTTGAATAATATAATGGGGAAAATGTTTAGGGGAAAATGGACGTGGGTTTTGCAAGAGTAGTCAAAGCACGACCAAAAACGTGGATGTTTAATCTGAGAATTAAGGTATTCGAACATGAGAGAAAAGGGTTTGGAGGTAAAATAATGATTTATATTAGATCTGACGCTCTCACACAATTCTCAATGAGCAATAAATTTAGTTTAAAACATTTTTATGCAAAAAATTGTGAGGGAAATAATACAATCCCTACAGTTTATAAATAAAAAATAGGTGAACTACTGAAATGTTAGGTTAAATTTTACTGATATGACATTCAGGAATAAAATCAAGGTAATACTGCATTAAAATCAGTCTAATTAATTGAAACTGGATACAAAATTTCACTATGATTTCTCCATTAGCGGGAATCGGTGTACCTATGGTAAGGAAAAATTTATAAAAAGTTCGTTTGAATCCCCTTTCAAAGCTAACCTTATTTCACAGAACTTCCACTAAATTCATCAATGTACTCCTAGAAACATAAAATGTCATTAAAATTAAATCCTGTACCAGCTACTGCGTCCAATATTGGCTAACGCACTTTTGAGTGGGTATATATTTACAAAATGTAACCATGTGGTTTCAAGAAGTGAATAAATTAGTTAATTGATTAGCTGAGCCTCCAGGTCACCAACCTAGTATCCATTAGCAAAATTTAGGGCGACTGAAAACTTTGACGCCAAACTTCCGCCAGTTTGAAACCATTTAGGGATTCTTCCCAAACTATAATGACCAAGAATATTGGGGCATTTGAGACCTCTGATTGAAGAAATCAATCACTTTTCTTGTATCTCAAATTTTATAAATTAATTTGTGATTCCTCATTGCGTTTGAATTAAGTTTGTGAAATACCGTAACTTGACTTGTAGGTGCTAATGCGCTCTGATTAACTCTACCCGTAATCCCATAGTTTCTTTTAAAAAGCCACGATAGAGTGTCTTTCGTGACTGAATACAACAAAAGATATTAAAATACATTTCAGTTTATTAATATAAAGTAATGCAATTTGGAAATTTATCCCGCAGGTTAAAGTAATTCATAAATGTACACATTTGACGCATTTTAAAGTTTTCTAGGATATATACTTGATTATTTTAGTTTTTGGATTATTTGATTAATTGATTCGTTAAGAATCAATACACACGAGAAAAGAAAATAACCATGAACAGGTGGAATGCACGTATGACAACCAACCTTTTCAAAAGCGGGTGGAATTACCGTTAAGAAAATGTAAAACCTGGATAGTATTGAAGCTGAGTTAGCGCTTATTGTAATGTAAACAAATATTGATGGATTGAATATCTCCTCGACAAACGTGTAGTACTTTTACTAAATCAAATTTTTAACAATGGAGTTCCAATGGCAGTGTTCAACCCGAAGGTTGATTTGATAGATGAAGATAAAACTTCCTTACTCCCTGCCCCAAAGATCGTGTGAAATCCACACCCAAGGGAAGGAGGGCCAGTTTCTTGCCCAGGGTCACTTGCACTTTCCCAGGAATATTTGCTACCCGAAAAATCATTTAGTTCAGTTAAATCTGAAGGTGGGGGAGAGCGGGGATTTCTATTTTTAGAATATGTTAAAATTTTAGCATTGATATTCGCGGAAGGTTGCTCCTGCACGAAAACAATTTACCTCAAAAATAGGGAATAAATATCGCTACTCTAGGCACGAGTGTATAGATAATCTTTTAAGTCGCTCTTAAATAATTTGTTTCCATTAAAAGCATTTTGAAGTGCTTTATTGAAAGAGTTGACAATTAAACTTCTTTGTTTTACGTGCCATTTAGTAATTGGCTTAAGAAATGTGATAAGTTTTCAGTATCAAGTAAAACTTCTCAGGCAATAAGATACCTGCTGTTGTGCTTACATAAATAAACTAGAGGAGAGTGCATTTGGAGTTTGATATTACATCTTTAACCCATATTATATACTCTCCCAAAATTATTAAAATATATTTTCCGCCTCCTACAAATACGTCAGTTAAAATATGTATCTATACCAGTTTTTAATTATTCTTGCATTGCTCATACGAGCAAATAAGAGAATTTTGAACTGTATCTCACGTTTTTTAAAGCCATTATCGTAGTATATCAATGCTAACGGTGAATTGGCTTACTAGCTCTTGGGAATGGGAGAAAATAGATAAGCATCTCAATGGATTTGCGGTATGGATATCAGCAAGTGAAGATGATACTTACACGTCAGTAAAAGTGTAAGATATGGCGAAAGCAACGAAAATGGAACGGGCCAAGGAAGAGTGAGAGAGGGAGAGATAATGGAAGTTTGAATAGAGACGAAGAAAAGATGAGAGGGTTAAAGAAAGAGAAGGATGCTACCTCAGAGGTAAGTCGAATGGATAATAATATAGCTTCTTGTGTGTTGCGGAACGTAGGTGTAGCCTTTGCAGAAGAAAGAGCGAGGAGATGGACGTGAGAAAAACGGCAGGGGAGAGAAAAGGAACTGCTTTCTGTTATGAATACCGATTTGGGAGTAACGGCTTTCTGGCGTACGCCCACACACTTTTGCGAGCTCCTTGCGGAGTCTATTCACCTGCCCTTGGAAAATCCCTCTTTCTTCTCCATCCGCCACACCCACATCACCTAATTTCTCATGTTTCATTCCTCCCTCCCGGCGTATTCTGTGAGATTCGGACCTATCACACTGTTATGTTACTCCATTTTACTCAAAATTTCTTATATAGTCAGCCCTTCTACGCAAGAAAATTCCAAGATGCAATATTAGATATTACAGTGACACTATCTATAATTATAGCCTAAAAGGGATAAATACCTACTTCTACAGAATCCTCCTCACTACTTAAACAGGCTTATACAGCTCAAAAAATATGCACCAGCTAAATAAATAACTGTAAATATGAGACATGAACGTGATATAAAATAGTGGTTTTCACGACTAATGAGGAAATGGTAATGGACTGAAATAATTTTAGCTATATTTCGAGAAATGAAGAAGACATCCATATGATATTCCACAGTACAAAGATATATAGTTTGAAGACTTTCATTGCGATATGTGGCGCATAGCATATTATCAAATAGACAGCATCGATTTCGGTTTCGTTAGAAAAATCCTTATATGAAAATGATTTGCCTTATTAAAAAATGATTTGAGGCGTCACTTTGTGAAAACGATTAATATCGGAAAAGAAAATACTTTGTTCTTCCACATATATTTTATCATGTACGACCTAGGTTTAGACTTACAAAGTCATCATCAGGTGAAGTACATAGAACACGCAGCTTTATATACTAGACAGAGAAGAGGTGGGGGAAGGTGCTTGTAAAGGCAAAGGCGAAAAAAAAGAGAAGGGAAATTAGTGCGTGTATGGGGGGAGGGGGAGAGGGCTGTAGGTTATGGCTTCAGGGGGGAGAGGGACTGTGGAACAGAAGGAGATTCAGGAGGGGGGAGCGGGAGGAATACATCATGTCATTGACCAATATACCCTTATAATGTGTGTTCTTGGAAATTTCCAAACGTTCCAAGGTATCTAATCTTATGCATTTCTTCTCCAAATGTAAAATCTCTGGAAAAAGTCACTTGTGCGTTTACTGGCCAATAGGTGCTTCGCAAAATGGGAAGGAGGACTTCTGTTTTTGAAACAGGCGTAATGATCTTTTACTTGTTCACGGAATTTCCTCCCAGTTTGTCCAATGTAAATAGCAGAGCCCTCACAACGCAATTTATACACTCCACTCTTTTCCATGATGGGAATTTGGTCTTGCTGTTTGATAAGAGGTTTTCTAAGTTACCTTTTTCATAGAAATCTGGTTTTATACTTTTTTCTGGAAAGGTTCTGGTCACTTAACGAGATAAATTCCCCAGAAAGAAAATTATTTTCCATTTCTGTGTCTTTCTTGGGGATGGATTTAAGAATGGATGTGGCTGCTATTTTTTCTAACTTTTTCTGATGCAAGTTTTCAACTAATTGGGAGCAGAAACCGTAATTTTCAGCTATTTTTTATTATTTCTTCTTAATTATTATTTTACATTCCTTACTTTTTAACTATATTTTATTATTTTTTCTTTCTTCTGACTTCTTAAAAAATGGAGTGCTGGGACTGAAGGGGATTTCTGCTTTACGGGAACAGTTTCATATTTTCCATAAAAAATGGGGCGCTGGGAGTAGAGACCTTCCACCCCCCCCAATACACATTGATCAGCTTCCGTCGTCTTTCCCCTCCTACCACTTTATCAGCACCTCCCCCCTCCTCTTCTCTGTCTAGTATATAAAGCTGTGTCCTTCATACTTCACTTGATAACGACTTTGTAAGTCGAAACATAGGTCGGGCGTAATAAAAAAAGTGGAAGAACAAAGTATTATCTTTATGATAAGCCTTATATGCATATGGAGATAGATAACGTTCAAAGAAGATGAAAACTAAGAAGAAATACCTTTGAGCTTTAGAGATAAACCATTTTGTAACTTACAATGGTAATAGCCAATCATTTTTACTACTATCAGAAAGAATCACACTACACATTGATTTATTGATAGAATAACTTAGATAACATTGAGGGAGAATGAATCTCGTAGTTACAGGAAAACTATCCAAAGCACAGTTTGCATTCATCAAAAACTTAAGCATTCCACCGAGTTGAATTAAAATACGGAAGCATTTACTTACTCTTAGACCGTATTGTGTCCGTCTGCAACTATTTTACCAACATTTCATAATAGATAATAAGTAAATATTTAAAGACTGGTGCTAATCTATCACACACGTATTTGGCTGTATGTAACACAAATATATGTAGAAACGATTTGCGGCGAAATGATGGAAATGACAGTTTAGCAACGAAGAAATACTTTATAAAATACGATATAGAACGATCCAGAAGACCATCAAGAACTGATGACGATTTTGGAAATTCTTAAGGCATTAACAATCCGAAGCAAAGCAACTAATACATGGTAGTTTATATTACTCATGAGAGATTGAAAAATTGCGGAACAATCTTAATTCCTTAGAATTTTAAAACAGCAAGAAAGGCTTCATCAACAGCATATAGCGTATATTTTATGTTATAAACTGACCGCTTTTTTTGCCTGAAGCGAAATTATATTTCTTAACATCAGTACTAATAAAAACAATTACTCTGCGAGGGAGAAACTGTCAGCTTGCATAATATTTTTAGTTAAACGACATGAATGCACTTAGCACACAGTTACTATGAAAATATAAATAAATTACTACCGAATATTTAATCCAATATAATTAAAACCGCGTATCATTGTAAAAATATTATCCATATTTGGAAAAATTGTGTTTAAATAAAATAGAACATTTATCTGGAAACAGCTACGAGCAAAAATTTGATTTTTATCAAAAATGTCAAAAGTTTACACACTCAAGGAAAACTTGTTGCAAATACATAATATATTAATTTTTAAAATAAAACTTGATTTCAGAAAGTCAGGAGTATCATGCCCTTTGGGCAGAAATAAGACAATATGACCCTATGCCTATGAATATGACAGAAAGCGACGAAATATATCCAGCAGCAGGGATAAAGGCATACACATACACAGGTTGGTGCGGATGTCATGCACGAATTTACTATGCATCGCTAGGTATAATCCGGCGCTCTTCCGAAAAATGACAGCAACGCTGTCCAGACCCGCACCAAATAAACTTGTGTAAAAGAGCTCTTCTCCCGCACGACATACACGCTGATCCCATAATACTTGACCTGACTCCAAATAGACCTGAGGCCTTAATGACCACCCTATCCTAAAGCCGCTCCTCCCACTCCCAAAACAGATCCTACCACACGTTAGGCATCCACTGTTCCCGAAGAAAACCACAGGTAGAAGGAGAAAATCAATATTAAATTTTGAAGTTACCCCTCCAATTGTCAGAACTACGGCAAGTAACACCCTCAAACCGTTCACCATGGTAATTCTTTTTCAATGCACTTTTCCCCACCCACCAGTGCAAAACAAGTGATTGAGCGAGTGTCCCAATGAGTAAGTTTGTCTACCAAAAATTTCGGTGGAGTATCTTAAAAGCAAAAGTGAAGTCACTTTAAAATATTTTAGATATTCACAAGGGATTTATGAAAATATTTTATTAACTTTTATTTAAATCTTATTCATGTTGTTCCATTTGTTCCTTTATGTTTACTCCTTATAAATGTAATACATAATTATTCCAATAATTGTAAATATGAATAAAAAGCTATAAACTTATTATAATAAATAACCAAAGGTGGCCCGGGCTAGGTTGCCATCGGTTAACCTTAGCACGAAGGGTGAAGCAACCTTAAAGTTGCTAAAGAGAAAAAGCAACCAAAAGTTTAAATATAGTTCCGTGCGGTAAATGACAAACGTAAACCCTGAAGAGGCAGGCGCCTAAAACAGGATATTTATAAAAATCAATAAAAAGATTGGAAATGCGTAAGACCTGTAATTCATTGTAGAGTTATCTGCATTTAACTAAATGAATCTGAAAAAATAAAATTTTACAAAAATATAGGCATAAAATAATAATATGCGTTCAAATTCTGACGTTTGTTCTTTATTTTATCCATCTATTGATACATAAAATGCATAATGTGCGATATTTCTCGCCTTTATTAACTCAGCTAAAGAGCAATATGAATTTTGATAAACTTATCGAATATTACTGTAATAACTCTCAAAGTGTATACTACTCTGCGATGTAGGTTTATGGAGCACATGGAAATAAATGAACATATTTGTGAATAACACTGTTATTGAAGGAAACATGTACAGGTATGAGATAAATGACAAGAAAAGGACTGGGACGTACTAACAAAATCAGGTAATGGAAAATGTCTGTGCAAGGCGCTATAAGGGAATGAATGGAATGGCAGGGAAGTTAGGAGATATTGGAGAGGGAATAATTTTACACATTTTTTCAATAAAATGTGGGAATATGGCATTTACTTATGTAAGCATAAGAATTTCCTTTTGGCGAATTATAGTGCAAAACTCCTTACACCGTAAGTCTCGAAATTAAATGAAAGGTCACAGTATAGCTCGTGCAGGTGGCACATAAACAACAATCGGGTGCAGCAGACGGGGAGTCCACGGGAGGGTGAGGACCTTTAACTCGCACTACTTCGGGGTAGAGCACGTGTGTCCCTTCCACTTGCACCCCCAACGTATGCGAGTGCTTCGGGTGACGACGGGAGTGGGGAAGAATGAGGTAAGTGTGATACATGCGCCCATGTTGGAGGGGACGTCAAGTGGGGAGTTGACTGGCAGCCCTCGAGCAAACACGTAATACGTGTGTCAAGTTGTCGCGGATCTTGCGCTCGCCTTGCGTTTATCACCGTGACGCAGCGTAGCGTAGCGCAGTGGGAGGGTGGGCTTGGAATGCACCCTTTTCATCCCCCGATCCACCGTTACTGCCGACTCCACCCTCGCTCGTCTGACCGTGCATATAATGCGCCTCGTGACCCGGAATTAGCTCTTCATACTTGGCGCGGAGAGAGAGAATGTGAGAGCGAGCGGGTGAGAGATGAAAGAGAGAGAAAGAGAGAGAGAAAAACAAGAGAGTGGGAGACCTATCACCTCTCTTCCGATTCCCCTTTCTCCCCCATTAAGTTCTTCCCCTTGAGTGGCTGCTCCCGTGACTTTTCCTGGCGCGGCAAAAATACCCTACGGGAAGCAATTATGAAAAACAAACAGTTGAGGGAGTGCTTAAAATATTAAATTTGCAGCGGGCCGTAAATTAGGACTAAGCGTGGGGGGGCTCAACCTTGATGTCTGCCTAATATTTACCAGGAATTTTAATTCGCCTCACAGATAAGCTTAATTTAATGAATATGGTGGAATAATTGAATTTATTATTCCTGCTACAGTAGAAAGTCTAATGAACTATTCTAAAAGAATTAATTACTCATTTTAAATACTTTCCTCGTTAAGTCATAATGAATATATGATATGCTCCCCTAACTCTGAATGTCCAGAGCTTGCAAAATATACTACCGTCGCAACTACCATTTCTGATAACCACAAGAAATCTTGTCTCTAGACGTTATTACGATTAAAGAGTGAAGTCAAGTGTTTTATCGCATTCACCATTAAGTAGAACCATTTGAACTTATGGTATGGCGCAATAAAATACTAAGCTCAATTATTTAAACTTAAAAAAACGGGATAGGACTACAAATGAAGCAATACTATAAATAATATAAAACCATGAGTGCTGAATGTTCTTGAAAGAGAAAAAATCATGCGGTATGGTTATAAAAAATCCAAAATCATCCAATAATATTTAGTGGTATGAATACTCCTTCACTTAAATCGAAACAAGGCTGAGATATCACTCATTTGTGTTGCCCTAAGTAATCTTCATAACGGGTACTGGATTCCGAGAGGTAGAAATTCAAGGTACATGCCAAAGGCGAAGACCTCCAACCTGGTCAAGGAAGGTCAAGAGACACCTTTGACGCTACCTAAGCCATACTCTATCCATCCATTCTCTTAGTAATTACTTCAAAGGAATTCTTTTCCAAAATTTACTTTTATATCGAAAAGCCCAAAACAAATTACACAAAACATTTCTTTTGAATTTCCAATTTACGATTTTAATTCAATGCAGACAATTTCTAACCCCTTTGCCATGAAATAACTGAAAATTTAATTTCAATTCTATTTGTTTTCAAACCAGTTTAAACTATCAATGCACCATCCCATTAGATGAAGATTACTTTTTCGGAACACGCCTGTAAACTGTTGATGTGTTAACTATAGAAGCATCGTGGCTTATTAGTATTTCGGAAATTCGAGAGCTACCACGAAAATTCGGATAGTAAAAAAAAATAATTCACTCAATTAGGACAACTGTTTTCGTCCTTATTTGAAACGTTTTTTACATTCTCCCACTAATCGTTTTACCACGCTCTTCTCACATTACTGATTGCTCCAATTAATTTCTTATTTAGTTCTTGATACTTTTTTCTCACAATCTCCGTTTTAACTCACGAATACTTTCATCCCCTTACTTTACTCCAATCTGATAATCTATTCTACGATCTATTGGTTATATTAATGCCCTTAGTGCATGCATTCCTATCGTTTCCGTTACCACTCTTTTATCTCGTTTCGAAGGCCTACCCACCTCCACTCAATAGGTTCAATCTAATTGTTTTCATTAGGATTTTTTCTTGTATTTCCTTTATTTTCACTCCAATTATGGGTTTGACATTGAACGCTTTTTCCTCACCTAATCCTATCCATTATTGTGAGTTTTTAAAACGTCTAACCTTGAAGTTACTTCATTTGCATCATTATTATTTCCCTGCATCTTCCGTACGTAACTTAACTACTTGCAGTTTAGAACCAGGTACCAGTTAAACTCTCTTTCGTCCGCAGAGTGTCATCTCCCGCGATCGTTTCACTTTCGTAAAACGTACTCTCCTGCGTCAATCTTCATCTACCACTGCTTTTCAATCCCCCATCACCCTCGTTCATTTTGGATATTTTACCAAATAATTTCCCCTCATTGATTGTAAATCCTGCCAACTTTAATCTTCAAGTGACGACTTTTCAGTATTTGCTTTCACTTGGACTACAGCTAGATTCATCGGGTCTCCGTTCATCTCTACCAATGTATCCCGCACCACATGCTCTAGATTCACCAAAATTTTCCTATGTTGTCTATTAGTCCTGCGTATAAAGTACGTTGACTCTCCTCACACACCCAAATCACTATAAGCTAATTAAAGTTAAATTATTAAAAATCCCAGCCCTTTACGTCTAACTTGACGCTGAAATTACATGCCCATACCACGTTTCACTCTTTCTTTCTAGATATCTCCTAGTTTACTACCCATCATAATTTTCCTATCATAACGCGTTCCTAGCTTAGAGAGTCTCGGTCGATCTGAGCCTTATTTTACACTGATTTTAGCTCGGCTGTGCAATGAATTAGTGTGATGACTACCATTAGGCCTTAAATACACTGCTATCAACCGAGACACCTGAGCCGGTCCAGTGAGCCGGGGTCCTCTTTCAATAGAGTTTAATATGTGACGGGGCCAATTAAAACGTCCGCCGAACAGGGAACTGACGTCTTTGAAGGTGTCTCAATATGAATCAGACGCTGTGCGGATTTTCTTTCGTCTCATTCCTGCCCTTCGATCAGCCTTGCACAGCTGCCCTTATCGGAAATAATTTACTCAAGACTTTTGCAGGCTTTGAGTGGAAAGCGCATTCACGAATAACTTTTAATTTTTATAAATATATTTTACATTCACAGAAAATCAAGGATTGTTCAGTTTTTCTAGCATAATATTTTTATAAAAGATTATTTGTTTTCCTTTTGGCTATGAAAAGGCGCTATTTCATGGTGAATTTTAACGGATACCAGAATCAGACTTTACTTTGCCCTCAGGCGTCTTCCCAATTCCATTTAAGTTGTAAATGATAAATACATACAGAATTGAGAAGAGCATAGAGTATATTTACCGATTTATTTTCATTCGTCTGTGCTTTTATTGGTGCTCTCTTTTTTCCAAGTGCAATTTAAATTTGATTTCTTTTATCTCCCTTGATTTGCCTAATGCCAAGACTTTGAAGCCCTCCAAAAAAGAGCATTCACCTGCTCTGAATCCAGGTCTCGTAAAAGCTTATTTAAATTCAATAAAATTTCGAAACCTCATTTGCCTCGGCATTATTTGCAAAAGGCATTATCAATCTAAGGCCGGGTAACTTTCTTGATGCGAGAGATTAAGACATTCAACCTTTTCTTTCACCGAATTGGATTCATTGGAACGAGGAGTGTGCTTTAAAATAAACGTGGTAGGTTACTTTGGGGTCTGAAATGGGCCATCCCTGCAATCGAAATATCGTACGTGGAAAACGGTTTGCTGTCAATAAAGTTACCTCCTTTAGCTGAATGCACGCTCAATGCGCTTAATTTGATATCAGAAAAATCTTATGATAGGCTATAAACCAACGTACATAAATATTAATAGCAGAAATTTATCAGGTTATTTTGTCACAGTTCACCATTTTTAATGTTGAATTGTCTCTACAAAAAAATATGTCTCTTAGTTTATTTTTTCACACTTTCCAATATATTTCGAATTAATTATTTTACATTAACGTTTTCGAATGTATTATTAACGAGAGAAAAATAAAAACTGATGTGTCATAATAATTTATTTTAATCAATTGTAAAATATTTTTGAATTGGCTCAAGTGTAGAGATGCCATCGTGCATATATTCGAAAGCATTGACTCTAAACTGGAGGCAAAATATGAAGATACAATATGTCATTCATCCCGAAATGGGTTCACTCTAAAATATGTTTTAGTCATTGGTCTGGATTATATACCCTGCGGTCCAAAGTGGATCATATAAGCCCAAAACCTCGTATAAGCCCATAACATCTTTCGCTTTCGTTTTTTACCTAACTATTTAGTAATTTTGAGACGGTATAATCCATTCCTACCGGCTAGCATATCATCATTTCCACTAGAGTTTTTTTAATATAGCTATCTTCTATTCATAGAATAAATATGTACTCGTCTGGTTGCTCTAATTTTTTTTACCATAAACATGTTTTATATATTCATTAAGCCTTCTCTATATACTTTCATACTCCATCAATACCTTTTCAGCCCCATCTTGTTTAATCGATATAGTTTTTCTCTTATTACATCTGGGACTCTAAAGCCATTATTTAGTGATTCAACCTTTCCAAATCTCAATTATTCTAGAGGAATATAGAATATATTCAGAATTGGTTTGTTTAGTATATTCCGAGAAGGCATGCAATAAATAAATGCTGGTAAAATTGGTAGATCGAGAATGATAGCTTGGTAGAAAATTATCAAATGTATTACAAAAGTTGGACAAGATTGGATGGATAGGCGACTTATCCGCAAACTGTACATGTTCAAATTTGAAGAGTGCATTGAAAAGTCAATACGATTGGTACGAGTTGTAAATAAATATACCTAAAATAAAGGTTAATTGGCGTTCAAGAAAGAGGAACACGGAAAAATAGGAAAGAAAAATCTACAACTATAGATTTAGGTAGTATTTCACAAACTAGAGTAGGTAGAAAAATTAAATTATCTCGAGATTGTTTTAATTAAAATGGTCAATTTGGTAAGTAAATAGGAAAAAGAATTATGTCAGGTAAAGAAAGTTTCGCAATTACGAATTAGTGAGAATCAATGCCAAAGACGTCGAGTGAAGACGGTAAAAAAACGGTTTGTTAAAGCTTTGATCTGAAGCGTGGTTTCTTACCGCGTGGTAACGTAGTCGTTAATGCAAAACGTAATTGGAGGTTTTAGAAATGTGATAGTGGAGAGAGATGGAAAGGACGATATGGATAGAATGGAAACGAGGAAGTGCTAGTCTTTGTGGAGGAGGAGAGATGACTATCAGGAGAAATCCAATGGAGAAAAAAGGACATTTTGACTGGCAAAGGAATGTGTAGGACTGTAAAAGTGGGGAAAATACTAGGCTAGCGAGGAGGGGTTAAGAATGTTCCATGAATTTTACACGGAATGAAGACAGGAAGTAAGTATGTGGAATTGAATTGGGGCTCTTTTTACTGTCGGATATCAGGTTGTCTCGTTAAGAGAGCCCAGGAAATTCTTCGATGTACCGTTGTATTGTCAATCCAAAACCTATCTCATTTTATACCATCAATAATAATAATCACAAAAATTAAAAATCATGCAATAAAATACATTTTTATTCGTCATTTATATGAAAAATTGCGCTGGCACTTGATCAAGTTTCATATGAGGAATTGCAGTTGATATAATTGAACACGTAATTGCTTTATAGCGGTATCTCAGTATGTATTGAGCAATGAAAAGATGTAATATCCTGGACAGTTTTACAGTTTAGTTAATAAATCACTATTTGTAATTAGGATATTAGACTGACGAATAGGGACAGAGAAATAGAGAACTATAGCGTCACACACCACAGCTTAGTTTATTGTGCTGGAGTTACAATGCGATAAAAATCTAACGCACTTAATAGCGCTGAAGAACCTATCAATTAAGGTATATGATTAGTTTTATTTTTGTAAGTCACCTTTTTTATTTATAAACGTAATTTTTTTCGGTAACAGCGAATACATTTAAATTGCCATGATTGATTATTATTGTATTGTATAAAAATTATATATCATAAAGTGTATATATATATATATATATATATATATATATATATATATATATATATATATATATATATAACGATTGTACGGAAAAACTCACACGAGCGGCACAATAATGGGCTGACACAATATAACACAAATAGAAAAGAATAGACACATTTAAAAGAACACTCACACGGTAAATTGTTCGAGCTTTCGGCCCTCTCAGAGGCCTTCTTCAAGAGAGTCTCTCTTGAAGAAGGCCTCTGAGAGGGCCGAAAGCTCGAACAATTTACCGTGTGAGTGTTCTTTTAAATGTGTCTATTCTTTTCTATTTGTGTTATATTGTGTCAGCCCATTATATATATATATTAATTTATTTATATATATATTAAAAAATTCAGTTATATTATGCAAGAATTACTTTCGTGCAGTGGTTAAACACATCCGTGGACGAAATATGGCTGCAACACCACACTCCAGAGTCAAAGGAATGGTCGGAACAGTGGTTTCTTAGGCCAATCCGGCTATGGAAACGACGGATATGGCGACACCGACCGTCAAGGCGATGGACACGAATGTTCGGGATGCACATCATCTGTATCAATTATTTTCAAAAAGGACGAACGATAAATTGATGAGTCACTATTACACCGGCTGAATGAAGATATGAAGAAAAATGTCCTCCGTAGGCGAAGAAAAATTCTCTTCAATCACGGAAATGCACGGTTGCACAGCTGCACCGTTTTAATGACGAAAATTATCTATTTTAAGTTATAATCATTCAAAAATTTACCGTATTTAGTAGAAATTACCTCAGTGACTTTTTTGTTTGCAAACTTGAAAATATGGCTCAGCGAAAAACGATTCAAGTTGAACGAGGTCATTGCCAACGCAGACGCCTATTTTGAGGACCGTCCATCACTACTTTTTGGATTACTTTGGAAGTTGGAGAAACGCTGGGAAAAGTTTATGTGGCTAAAAAATTATGTTGAAAAATAAAAAAATCTACCCAAAATAAACTGCTTTTCTATATTTTTTCCCATGATCTCATTGAACGACCCACCTATCACACTAGGAATCGCTTTATTCAATAACAAATTTTTTCAATGAAGTTTTTCAATGACTATTATTATTTCATAATAAATTGAAATTTTTTTAGGATTTTATTTAATACATAAGTATTACTATATTATTTGTGGGTTGCAAAATTAGAGGAAGTGAATATTTATGGCTTTTCCAGAGAATTGTGATAATGACCTTGAAAAACGAGATGAATGAATTCTGATACAGATAAATGGCTAGAAAATGTAGTTATTATGCACAAATTTTTATCGTAAATTTTTAACTTCCTTACTTTATAGAAGTTTCTGTACTTGGCAATCCTTTATGCATGGTACTTAAGCAGAACCTTTCGTATAATGCGCATTCTTGATGCAAATAAACCTTGCCGGTGTATAACAGACCATCATGTAATTTTTAAAACTCGTACATTCAACGCTTACGAGGTTTTTTATTAATAGTATCGTGGAGGGTTTCGACAATAATAGATTTATTGCGTACAATGCCTCAATATTCTTCTAAGTATATCCCTTAAGCCTCAACACATTTTTGCCAGCAGTTTTTTTCACGACTCGATGGTGGCCTAATAGGCAGACCCTGAGAGGTCCCTAAGAGTACGCGTGCGTGCTTCTTTAACGGCACTAAGGGTCCTATGATGGTGCCCTTTGAGGGAGGATTTAAATTTTGGAAAAAGGAAATAGTCTGCTGGTGCCAAATCGGGACTATAAGAGGGTTGGGGAATCGTCACGACGGCGTTGCAAGTCTTCAAAAGCATTATTTCGACTCCGCTGTTTATCGTCCATCAAGACCTTCGGGACAAGTTAAGCAAAGATCTCTCGCATCACCAAATTTTTAGCAAAAATATTGGGCACTGTTCTCTTATTAAAGACAATAAAATTTGCGATCATCCCCATGCTTAACTGACATTCTTAATTCAGCACTTAACGCACACGTCAGGAAAAATGTTTACCATTACTTTTTATACATACCTTGTTTATCAGACTAAGTTATTTGGCACTTTTTCCTTAGGTGAAGGCTAGGGGACGCTGTTTTTGGGGGGATTGATTTTCTACCATGATCGCTAGGCAAAAGATACCGTGAACGTTTTCCTTTAAAGTAAAAGATTTAGATAACCATGAAGTGCTCAGGGCTATATTTATTCAGCAATTGAATCTTTAGAAATGCTTTTGGAAGTCGAATATTTTATATAGATAATATGTACATTCGCTCATCTCTATTCAATTAATTAAAAAAGTAATTTTTCGATTAATTGGTTTTAATTTCAACCTATAATAAGTAAAAGTTTATGAACCTAAACTTGCTTGACGCAGATTTTGTGATATTGACAATTTTATCTAAGAAACATTAAATTCTAACCTACTCAATGAATTGGCTATTGAAAATGGTCAGGTGTCACATTCTTCATGAAATAATCTTTTAGGAGCGTTGACCTTTGAGCCGCATTCGAAATTAATGCAACTCTCGTATGGCGTTACAACAGGCGTGGCATACGTGTCAACATGACAGTAGTCAACATATGTTCCATGACAGTAGTTGGCGTTGATTGAACCTTGTTCATGGAGGCAGTGTTTACCGTGGAATCATCGGTCGCTGATAGAGAGGCATGTTTCAAAGATTTGAGCCACACTAATTGATTTCGTTAACTTTAACTCGCTTCATTTTCAAATGAATGGCTATTGAGCTGTGGGTGTTATTTTAGAGATGTGATAATTGCAAAAGATACTATGCTTGTGAAAACTTACATAGCCATAATGAACAGCCGAGGACTACTCATTTATTTTCATAAGTCTAGATTACGCTGAGCCATACCTCAAATAGAAAATAAATTTGAATGTGTGACGTATTTTATAAATTTACAAGATGTTCACGTAATATAGTGCTAACGATATGAATACATTTAGTTTTAATTTTTTTAAGTGTTTTAGAATCGGGAAAGTAATTTGCCACTTCATTTTGCTAGAGTCGGCATGTAATGTGTGCACGTATTTTTCAAATTTTACGAGTTCTTAGCAACGATATCGTGCTTGAAATCATTGGAGTTTAATTGCACTCCGCTCAATATCGGCCGCAATAGCCATGCGAGGCTTTCTCAAAGAATTCAACAAACTTTACAAAAACGCATGGGAATTCAAAATTACCGAAATATACCAATGAGAAGTTTTCCAAACATGGAATACCCATGAAATTAAAACATAGTTTGTTCTTCAAGAACACTTTATAACGAAGTCAAAAATGAAAATATTTGGGTGAGGTTCTAGAAAAAATCAGGGTGTTAAATAAATTAATTTTTGGCAAATAATTTGTATTTTTAAAGCTTTGCTTTTGGTGAACAAATTTCATTAATCTCGAACTACGATGGTGCTTTCATCTTAGTTTGTGTTAGCTTATGTGTAGTCATAAGTGCTAAATAACTTCTCACCTACCGTCGCAGAGTGTTACCCTGGAATAAATCCTACATTTTCGAAATATTTTATGGGGAGTGGTTTTATTGAAAATCACCTAACCTACTATAACTGATGTCTTAAAGAAAATACTTTTGTGTCTACAATAATATCTTTTTATTTGACCACCAGGATTTCTAGCATTGCGCTGTCATTTTCGAGAGCGTAGCATTCACAAGCGCACTTTCACAAGATAACTAAGTAAAACTACCAGGTATAGAATGAACAGAACAGTCAAACAAGGTCATGACGGAACCCATACATTATCGCAGTCATCGTCATCGACTATTAGGACTTTTATGACTTAAATCGGTAGGGAAAATCATTTTATGTCAGTTATTTTGCCATATTTACAAGGGTCGGAAGAAAATATTAGAAAGGAAGTTTTTCCATTAGTTGTTACTAATACGGCGTGATAGTTGAGAATTCTCCCTTGATTGAAATGCCTATTAGGATGGATAAGAACTCCTGGTCGTCATAATATGTCAGAAAAATATGTCTAACGCAAAGGAGATATTTTCCTTTTCGTATCTTTTCATTAACTAAAATAAAATTCATTCCCCGATGGCGACAATGCAAATACAGAACCGTGAAACAATTGAAGCAATGCAATTATCATATGCCATTTATTGTTGAAATACCAAGAATTCCATACCGTGAAACTTTTTTCTTTGGCACATTATCTAACTCTTTATTCTACCACTTGGGAGAAAACGTAAGGTGGGGAAATTAAAAAAAAGGGAAAACCAGGTTAGAGAAACATGCTCAGAAAATTGAAGCATTTAGGGTATCTTTAATGGATGGAGTAATGAAACCTAATTTTACTACGTTCATTGTAACGATATGCGAGCAAACGTGGTTCATAATAAAAATACTTGAGATCACAAATTATTCATATACAATATATAGAGATAGATTGGAGAAACAGAACAAAATAGATCATTATACTACACCTTATAAAGAAGGATTTTTCTAAAAGTTGAAATTGATATTGTAAATATTTTCAAACTACAGTATTTGGTTGTAAATATAAACGGATGAAACAAAGAGTGTAATGGATACGTACGAAATATGATAGGATAATTAATGTTGCCATTTCCTGTGAAAGGATTTGGAAAAAAATTCTTTATCGCAGGATTATCCAGCGGAAACTGGAAAGTAAACGCGTACGGTGCTTCAAAACGAGAGAAGTGAAGGAAAAGAGATATAGAAGGGGTCCGTTGTCCAGGCGAGACCGTTCTTGAGAAACGGCCTTTTATGGGTTTATTGGGAGTTGGGTAGTAATGGCAGGGATGTGTAGCCGTAGGAGAATAGGAGTGGTTATGGGAAAAATGTGGGTCACCCTTGATGTTTATACGGGGGAGTGAACAGGAGATACCGGTAAATAAACCAAGATTTTTCATCCCCCACGACTTGGAAATTTTCAGGAATATTTCCCTTCCCCAATAAACGCTCCTGAAATTTACGATTGTTATCCTAAACTATTTCAATCTAGGAACTTACGCCTTAGTTTAATTTTGAACTGATATGCCTAAACACATAGGTTTTAGTTCGTTACCAGATGGTATATAATGGGTATGATGTTCCATTAGCGTAACTTGAAATTTAGGGAAACTGATGAAATACCATGAAAGGTAAAATGTAAGTCTCCAAGAAAATGGTTTCCACTACTCAGAAAATTGTCTTTAAACACAAAAAGGTTTTATGCACTACTCTTTTAAAACCAAGTTAATTAAATTTGGATATACTAGGAACTAATAACGTACATACACCACATTATATAATTGAGTAAAAAATATTTCAATGCCACAAATCAGAAGAATGCTTATGGAATATTAAATGAAAACTTAACATATTTTCTGAGAGTATCTTTGAATGGCATAGCTTGTCTCCAAGAGTCTATAAATTTAGCATGAATCATAATCCATTTATAGCGATTTAGGACTTCTAAAAATGTTCTATTCGTAAAAGTTTCTCTTGCGAACATTGGGCAACCTGCTCCCTGCTACTTTCAAACTGCTTCTCATGAATTCCCGAAACATTGCAGCAAATAAGATTGACGAAGACATTAAAGAGGCAATCTGACAGTCTATCATTTATCGTATCTTTTTTCAATTCATTAATAAACATATTACGTGAAAAATGACTGAAGTATGTCTAATGTCAACTAAGTGTCTTCTTGGAAAAAACCCGACATAGCATAAATGTATGGTTAACTACATATGCGCATTTAATTTCTCGGTGATACGTCCCATTTCCTTAAGGGTAATTAATTGAATATAACGGCCTTATTTCTTGAATAGACGGAAAATACTATTGAAATATATATATATATATAATCGTGTGGTAAGTAGTTCTTTTATTATCTTCACATTGGGATCTCTATGACCGAATGATCATTTGAAATGCCTTTACGGCTCGTGATCGACGGTAGCATGTAGCCTGGCGTGACTTCCACGTAGGGATGGATTTTTGCAGCAGCGTACGCTCCATAAAATTGAAATAAATCTGTAGGGGTAAGGACCGTGCCGTTATGGAGGTGAAGTAAGAGGGATCCTCGGCTGATGCACATCTCAGGTGAAAAATAAAAATCCCGCGGCCGGCGGAATTCCCAACAACGGACGCGCGCGCGACTGTTGCCTGGGCGATAAACGTGCGAGGTCGGAGAACGTCACAAGCCGGACCGCCCCAGTCCCACACACACACAGACCCACACCCACATTCAACCACGAAAGGGGAAGACGAAGGGCGGACGAGGGACTTGAGGAACAGTGGAACGAAGCGGGAGGGGTACAAATAGGGGCGAAAGCGGAGTGGTCGAAGGTAGGATCCGCCGAAGTGGATGGGCAAAATGCTTGCGGGTTGGGGCGGTACCTACACCCATCTGAGGTGAAGAGCCCATAACTCGGCACTGGTTACATGCACGCAAGGTAACTTCTAAACCTTCCATGTCCCTCCCGTGAAATGGGACTCGAAGGCAGCACCGGGGGCGGGTGAGGACAGGTTTATTGTTTCAGGCAACCAAGGTGGACGAGATAAGACTCTAGGACTTCCACGACGAATGCGAACGTTGGAAGGGAGCAGACTGCACGTTAGGATCGGAGTCCCTCTCGGCAGATCAGAGGAGAGAAGAAAAAATATGTAGCACTGCGTGAGTACCTAACTTAAAATTCGTAAAACGGAATCCCTTGCCTAATTTCAATCGTGGTTACTGATTTCAGTTCATTCTTCATAATTAAATCTCTAGATGTGTAGATTTAATTAAGGGAAATAAATTAGTAATACCGATTCTATGAAATAACTAATCACAATCTCTAACGACATAAAAATCCAAGAAAGGAAATTCACATATAATTAGTGATGCAGAAAAGAATTTAGTACGAGCATGAAAATTTTATATGAGCCTGTAGTTTATTTTTCGTCATTTAAATTCCTTTGTTTCAGCTGCAGGAAAGTCTCCAACAAAGCCCTACATTTTTAAGCACAGAAAATAAAATTATGTTCTCTTTGAATTATTGATATCGGTACCAATTCCTACAATAGATTTTAAAAGCACACACATTTTTAAAATTTAAGAATCTTACCTTGGCCAAATTTAATGCGTATTAAAGAGAGTGAAAAATCTTAGTAAACGTCTCTTTATTCCAACGATTAACGAAAATATATGCGAGGCTCGTAGTACTCGGCCATTTTAATAATCCTGAAATTGTAGAATGCCACCGATACACATGGTTAATGGCATTTAAACGCCACACATTTTGGATTGAGAGGGAAACTGATCTAAAATTTAGGCGATGCATTTTTCCATCAATTGATAAACCACATTATAACTACTTCTGTAGTTTTTATACAGCTAGTCAAATAAACAAATTACTCCAGAGCAGTTGGCTCATATGACATTTTTAAATCCTGGAGAAGAAAATTTTCTTTTACCAAAATATCCGTATAACCGTAGTTCTATCTTTGCCACAATTTTCGACAACCATCAGGTAAAGGTTATTGGATTGAAATTTGGGAGAACCATCAGACAATAAAAAATATTGAATGAGCACTTCCCTAGTTTTACATGTTCTTTCACCAGATTCGTCTGCATTTGGTAAAGTCAAGATTTCCAATCAGAAGTTTCGATTTCATTTTACAGTTTAAGGTAAAGCCGTATGTTCAAGAAAATTTCTAAAGGAATTTTGAATGCAATTATTTTTGCGTTAGAGGAAATATGAAGAGAGAATGTGTTAATATGAGCGTTATACATATTTGTCTTATTTTGAATGCCTCAAACAAGAACCTCATTTGATTTTCACCGGTTACATGCAACGAAACGTCAGGTCAATACAACGTGTATAGGTGTGTGCGTGCATATATATACATGTGTGTGTGTGTATATATATATATTTATTTATATATATATGAATAAAATACATATATACATGCATATATACATACATATATACACACATATATACATACATTAACATATGAGTGTACCTCTCCCCTTCCTGAACCCAATCAATCAATGATCAATTACCCTACTCTCTATCCTTTTGTTTATGATCCTTAGAACAACTTGAGCTGCGTGGTATATCAAACTTATTATCCTGTAGTCCTGCATGATGCAGCCTTAACCTTTTTCGGAATAGGAACTAACACTGATCTCACAAAGTCTTCCGGCCAGATTCCTATCTCATAGATACTACGAATCAGCCCATATAGCTTCTTCCTCCCACATTTTCCTAAATCTTTCAATAGTTCCGCGGGAATGTTATCCACCCCACGGCCTTATTTAGTTTCATTTCCCTCAATGCCCTTTCTAGCTCATCATCGAGTATGCCTGAACCTAAGTTATCTATCTCTAAGTCATGTTCCTTGCCTAAGTCTAACTTTGTTGGTTTAAATTCTTCACTCTACAGTTCTTCTATATATTCCATCTATCTCTCGTTGATCATTTCAATGCTAAATATCATCTTACCCGCCTTAATTTTGACTGTTAGCATAGATCTTCCCTTCTTACTTCCCGATAGTGATTGAACCTTGCGCACCAATTTCATCCTTCCTCCGCAAACTTTCCATTTCCTCGCACTGCGATTTCCACCATACTTCTATTGCTTTATTAGTTGCCCGTCTCAATTTATTATTTAAGTCTTTGTACTTCATTTTGCCTAATTCTCTGTTTACATTCTTTCATGCTCTTCTTCCATCCACTTTTGCAATCATCTCATCCGTGATCCACGATTTACTTGTCTTTTTCCCGTTTACGGTTCCTATAGTGTCTTTTGCGGCTTTCGATAACCCTTTCTTGATACATTCCCATTTTTGTTCGATAGTACCCAGCTCTTTACCGTTTTCCATGGTTTTCTCTACAGCTTGCTGGTACTCCTTCCTTGTCAATCCAATATATTCGATATGTGAAGTAACCTTTAAGTATGGACACGCTCCTTGTTTGAAATAAGCATTCACTAAAAATTAGGTGTTTCAAACCCTTTGTAATGCAGATGGCTGCTCTAAAACATCTACCTTATCTTTGTTTGATCTTTTTTTGCCTTCCAAATGTCAATTCCTTCGGTGCCATTCGTTATGATTGGCATGATGTCAACCCAGGGTCTCCCTTTATCCGCGAACACTTGGCTCCAACACTGAATTAATTATCTAATAGAGCAATCACAGTCCAAACTGTTTTTTTTAGGATAGACAAGATATTCATTTGTTACATGCGTCCATCCAAAACCTACCTTAACCGGTAGATTATCTATTGTTCGAATAGCCACTGTACGGTAAAACAGCAAATGTTGCTGAGAAATCAATCAACATGTTTTATTTCACAACTGTAACCGATTTTGCCAATAATATACTATATCATGAATTTTTCGCCCGCTCACATAATAGCTACATTTAGTTAAAGAGAACTTGCCTGATAACAGATGAACGATACTCTCGAAGAAGATACTTATTTTTTCATGGAAATATTAAATAAAAAGTTACAATTTCCAAAAGTCTGATTTGAATTAAATTTGTTCAACAGTAAATGCCTAAGGTTTTATGATGAAATATACTTTTTGCATGATCAAATCTTCTTTTGCTTTACTCTTGTAGAAATAGACCACCATGAAAGGACAGGGTGAGTCTAAATATATAACATTAACACGAAATATTTCTTTAAAAAACTGGAGGAAAAATATTAGGAGTTATATCGGATGCATTTGCTTTGAAGGCTGCTATCCGGGAAATTATGCGGATATCGAGCTTTGTATGTTATGAATTTTCCTTATGCTTATTTCTGTTTAATTTAAGAGTTTCTGGTCTTGAATTTATGCCCCTTGAATCAAGAAGTGACTGAATTAAAGCTATATAAAATCTCTCAGTTCATCAATTACACGTATGCCTACAATTTATGGTCCTACTAAAAAAAATGGTCCAACACTTCAAATCGTGCAATGAAATTCGTATATACTCGATGCATATACATACACATTTTATATCGCCTTCCAAGTTTTCACTGGAATTTGAGTGAATATCACTTTTGAAAAAATATTTGCCAATAAAATAAAGTGCAAATATTCTCACCGAAATTGGTACTTACAGCTCACTTCACTTACTGCGGAAGGGATTATAAAGTACGTGCTATTCTGCTATAGGTTTTGAGGGAGACATTAATTATATAAACGCATCAAAATTTAAATTACGTCACAAAATACTGGTTTTTACCTGCTACATAGTCCATCAATAAGTCGTTTGAACTTTAAAAGACGGCCGACACATTAAGTTTTTCTTTGAATATATACAGATATAAATATAGAAGGAAGACTCAATAGAATCCTAAACCCCATGGTGGCAGGTAAAAAATGGGACAGAGTAATTTCCACACAAAATAGTTTAAAAATGAATATTACCATCAAAAGTGGTACACATTCATAGAGGGGAGGGTTGTTTACCCATGGACTCAAGAGTTGGTTCGTGCGAGGCTGGTGTGATGTGTGCAACCCTCATCATCTGTTAGAAACTTTATACAAACCTCGCAACAACCAACCCTTGAGTATATGGGTAACACTCTCCTCTATGAAGGTGTACCACGTTTTGTGTTTTTTTTCATTTTGAAACTATTTTTTGTGGAAATTACTCTAATATGCCCAGTAAACTAGTAAGAAAGGCTCGCTGTCTAAATAAGAAGATAACTTCAATGAGGTGACTGACTGTCTAAGCTTGCTGTAGCGATGTACGGCACAGATCCTGATAGCTTCTTAAACATAGCCATGTAACACAAACGGGGAAATTACTCACGGAAAATAGGCAAAATGGAATTATATTAATAATTTTTATTTAGGAACAATTTATAAAGAAATGTAAGTATGAAGTTTTTGATACATCAACATGCATCTAATGGTAAGCTATACTCACATTATATATATGTATATATACAATGTGTGATATATATATATATATATATAAATAAATATATGTATATATATATATAAATAAATATATGTATATATATATACATATATATCAAACCATTGAATGTATTATTTCAAACATATGGCCCCAACAATAGTTCACAAAGAGGTACCAAGTACAGCACTACTAAGGGTCAAAGTTCTCTTTTAAAGACAAAATATATAAAATTTACTTCGAAATCGTGTTTCCTGGCGATATATCAAAGTTGAATTCGAACCCCGGACCGTATGTAAATCCGCCAGACACGTTGGCCACGACAAATCACAAAACGTGCACTTTTAAAGGTTTATTATTATTGGTAGCTTAAATCTTAACTTAGTTTAGAACTGATCATAATAATTAAACACCGAAGTGTGTAAATATGTATGCATATATATATATATATATATATATATATATATATATATATATATATATATATATATATATATATAATATAATATATATATATATAATATAAATATATATATATATTCTCTTGAAGAAGGCCCCTGAGAGGGCCGAAAGCTCGAACAATTTACCGTGTAAGTGTTCTTTTATATGTGTCTATTCTTTTCTATTTGTGTTATGTTGTGTCAGCCCATTATATATATATATATATATATATATATATATATATATAATATACATATATATATATATATAATATACATATATATATATATATAATATATATACATATATATATATATATAATATACATATATATATATATAATATATATACATATATATATATATATATATAATATACATATATATATATATATATAATATATATACATATATATATATAATATATATACATATATATATATAATATATATACATATATATATATATATATATATATATATATATATATATATATATATATATATATATATATATATATATATATATATACATATACATATATATATTATATATATATATAATATATATACATATACATATACATATATATATATACATACATATACATATCCATATACATATACATATATATATATACATACATATACATATCCATATACATATACATATACATATATATATATATATATATATATATATATATATATATATATGTAACATATACATATATAGGTAAGTGAAATTCATATTTATGAATTAGAGTTTAAATCTAAAATGTTTTCTACTAACATTACAGGAAGGTTAAAGGCCAGGGTAGAAAAAACGTCGTACGAACTCTTACGGCGTGTGAAATTCACACGTTGGGCCAGAAGGGCATATCCATTTCCACTAGTGCCTTAGCTTTCGCATCGATTATCTATTACCAGAAAAATCACAGTTTGGGAGTAACGAAAGAGGGCTAAAGACATGTGCCTGATTTGACCGTGTCATTAGTTGTATGCTCAACCCTCTAAGGTAATGCGACCTTTATTCATTCGTACAAATTAGTTTTTGTGCTTTGGATTTAGATATAATTAAATGCATAAAAAATTATCTCAAATACGTTTTCATTAAATTTTGCCAGATTGCACGTTCAAACAGTACCATAGGATGATTCATTCAGGATCGTGAAAAAACTTTCCTGCTTTCGCATTATACCTCTTGATGAGGCATACTTAATTGCGGGCCGACGCAGAAAACCATTATATGAAAGAATAGTTATGATTGAAGCATCTCGTGCTCAATGTACGAAGTCCATTTGCTTTCCCAACACATATCTGCACTCCTCCTCGAACTGAGCTTGTTCGAGTTTCTCAAATGTAAACCTCTCAGTATCCTTCTCGAACAAGTACCAACTGTGTTTCCTTTCCACCTCGCGTCCCATCCAAAGCCACTCGTCTTTCTTTGTTGCATGAGAAAAAAGGCACCTATGTCCGGCCGAGATCTCAATTCCATCTCGTTTGCTTACCCAGCTAATTACTGGTACATCCAGGGTAGCAGGGTGGATGATCACCAGCATTATGGTCTATATATGGGCCTTATGGTTCTTAAGAGTGGATTTCCTTGTAGGTAATTGAAGGCAAAACCACCATAAAACACTTTACCATTTCCAGAGGCAAATGGTCGGCGACAGGTCGGATCGGAAGAGTTTTCACTATTCTCCACCAGCAGTCCCCTCTAAGAAGAACTTTTTTATACTGGAGATTTTTTAATGGAAAATGAGTAATTGGACTAAAATTAAGATTACAAAAGTTTACTTAAACTCAAAATAACCGATTAAATTTAAAGGGGGAAGGATAAGAACATAATTTTATCTAAAAGTGTTGTAAAATTTGAAAGGCTTTATGGTGACCAAATCACCCATGCAGGTGGAATTACATTCACACTGAATGATTACTCAATAATTAACTACGAGAGGAAAAACGTTTCGCTCAAAAATATGATGATCCTTCAAAAGAGGTAATCTGTATAAGGGGAAGAAACTATGAGCGTTTAAGTCAGATGCTGTACTTCTTTTCGCAGTTTATATTGGGCAGCCCTGTCACTTACTTTTCCTCAAATTAAATAATAAAATTTCCGTACAAAAAAATTAATGTCTTTTACTCGATTTTTAACATGAAATCACCATAGATGCTAAAACCGTACTCTGGCTCATAAAAATTGCAAGTCTCCTTTGGCATTTCATTGCAGTAAGATTGTACGTATGCTAATACCATTCACTCCATACCTCGCGTTGCGTTCCAACTTTGTATCATACAGGTAACTCTACTGACTGAAGTAGTTTGAAAAATTCTAAGTACGAGGTTTTTTATTTTAGAGTTTTAAATAGATGTGCGTTCATTATTTCTTTGAATTCGTACACACACAGAATATACACACCGTCAACGAAAAACGAACTTTAAAGCAATGTGACTCAGTTCAAAAAAGGGCAAATCAGTGCAAAACTCTAATTTTATATTGAGGTCATAACTCATTCAAAGGTCTCACACCTGCAGCAGGCATTGCAGCATACTTTAAAAAATACATTAAATAACTCTCTCACATCAAAGACATTTCCGGTCAACATCAAAATGAATATAAAAAATATTTTCTCGTACTAATTCATGACTCAAAATGAGAAATACATACAAAAATGGCAAAGGAAACCTTAGCATCACGCGCACACAGCTATTATTGATTGAATTCCTTGCGTTCTCAATATTTAACATTATAATTTTTACATGTCAAAAACTATGATGCATGATTTTTTTTAAAACACGTCAAAAAGGACAATATATGACTTAGTATGTTTTGTGTTAAAAGAAAGAGGCGATCCTGTTAATATATCGTGTTATATATATATATATATATATATATATATATATATACATATATTATATATATATATACGTACATACATACATATATGTATATATATATGTATATATATATAATATATTTATATATATATACATACATATATTATATATATATATACGTACATACATACATATATGTATATATATATGTATATATATATAATATATTTATATATATATACATACATATATTATATATATATACGTACATACATACATATATGTATATATATATATATACATACATAAATATATATTTACTATTTAACTCTTTGTAATTCCTTCTCTTAAACTGTTTTTACATTCTTTCATTGCCTTCCCTCATATATATTCCTAATCCATCCAATCCGTAATCCAGTGTATCCAGGTCCTTTTCCTATCAACAGTCCCGAGAGTTTCGTTCGCGGCTTTCGGTACCTTTTTTTATAAATTCCATTTTTCTCTAAAAAACGCTAACTATCCTTACGCATGCTTTCCTTAAAGTCCGCTGATAATACTTTCTTTACAATACAGGTAATGCTCCTACATTCAATTTCCTTACCCACTTTCCCTGCCATATCTTTTTGAATCGAAGGCGACCACTAAAATATGATCAGAGTGCGTTCGCTCTGGGGTAACTGTTTGAGTTTATCACGCCCCTCCTAAATCTGTGTAAAACATTATTTAACCTCATTGATCACCTTTTGAGTCACCTGGCATTTTCCATGAATGTCTACGCCTTTTGTGGTGTCTTAACCGAGTGTTGGTGATGGCTAACCCCTGTCTCCTGCAAACCTCAATTGCTTTCTCCCCGCGGCCATTCCTCGTACCTAAACCTCAATTTCTCACCTCATCACCATCTTTTCCTTCGCCTACCGTCGCATTCCAATCGCCCATCACTATCAAATGTTTCTCTGCCGTAACGCACGCGAGTATTCCCTCTACATTTTCCTATTAATAGTTCCTATATATACACACACACACAAAAATACATACATTCTTAAGTATATGAGAGTACAGCAGAAATGCTGCCCCGCAATACTGCCCTGTATATTGCCAACAAATACATACCGCCGCCTTCTCTAATCGTAGCCTGGTGATTCACAATGATCTGATCATTGATATAAATGCCACGCAATCTGAGATAGGTCCTTGAATGCAGCGGTATTACTTGTCAATCTACTGACTGGCAAACCTCTTTCCCAATCACGAGACCGGAACCTTGGGTCTCTTGCTCTGTGATTCTGTTCTTCACTCCCAAGTTCTAGTCCGAATATGTCAGAATACAGTGAGAGATACCAGCCTATTTAGCTTTTACGTTATATATGTCTGCAATAAATTGTTTGGGATTGCAATAGTTTTGAATGATAAAACAATACTTTCTCAATCCCCTTTTATCTCCTTTTTTCTATTTCTATATGCTCAATAAACATCGTTTTTAGATGAAAATGAATATATTTTAAAGATTTGCGAACCATAAATTTGTTTGCAGATCATTATATACTCATAGGTGCAATAAATCACACCTGAAACACTTAGCAATGTAATAATATTTCATATTTTTGCCGTTTTCTTATGGGCACAGAGATATGTTTGCAACTGAATTTTAGATTGAGATTTACATTCCTATTTGTTGATAATCATGCAAACGTTTAAACATGCAGTAATGCTTACGTCGCCCGTTTGCGTTACCCGTCATCTTGTTAAGTTTAGTAGGAATGTTGCCGGAGAGAATAAATAAAAAATCCTCAATACACTTCAATGTTTAACTTAAATAAAGAGCAGCAAAGACCCTAGTGGCAGTTAGAATGTTTTTTCAAGCGAAAACGTGACGTGAAAAACTCTAAACAATAAAATGAAACCCTCTATGCGATCGTTTTACACTCTGAATATTCTATTATGAAAATTTCACGCCTTCGGACTTTCTGCGCCTCTAGTGGTACGGCATTCGTTGCAGTCGAATTTCAATAGCTTTTTTTGAAGAGCAGATCCTTGTTTGCAGTAAAATACTACAAGAACGTGTGCCATTTCTCACGTTAACATTACACAAAAAGCTATGCAATGGTTGCTGTAGGTGTCTCAGAAAATTCGGTGATAGACTCGTATCGAGTAAAATAAGGTGTTTTCTGTTCACATGTATTTCATACGATGACCTGATCATTAATGTGATTGCTAGTGGGCCCTACATTTTTCAACACAATTTTCAGTTGAAGCGTTATCTAGATTCTTAACGATCCAAGGTCTATCTTTTACTAACTGAATTGTAGCTAATTTTGATCTCTATCATAATATTCCCAATACAATTCTTGTGAAAACATTTTTCCTTCGGCAACTTCTGAAAAAACCAACACACAGAATTATTTGCTAGTACGATGGAGTTTTGCTAGGAATAAGGAACAATTCTTATTAATACATTTTTCATACACCAAGAAAATTTTGCTGATTCGTAAGAGGCTGAAAAATATTAATCATGAATGGCACTGACAAGATGATTTAATTATACTTTGGCCCATGATTATTTAAAACAAATCTATCAAATGCTTTAATAGTGCCTAATAAATAAAATCCGTTTACGCAAATTTTATTGGCACAGAATTTGGAGTAGAATGGCGGATTTAGCCAACAGATAATAAGGTATAATTCTTTTTTTAAATAATGCGATCATTAATGTTGGTTTGATTTTGATGGTAGTAATAATCATTCATTTTACTTTCCATTGATCAATGTTAAGTAATGTTAGTTTTATCATCAATAGTAGTATTTGATTGAATTAACGATCAGATGAAGGTTAATACCGAAACTATTGTGAGTTTGTTCAAACATGAGCTTTCCGCAAGAAAAGATGAGCATTTTCTGCTATTTAAAAACAGCTTTTGGTTAAAAATTACGCAGCATATATATTTTATTTGTATATTAATTTAAAAAATGATGCTAGGATTCTTTATAATTTTTTTTTAATTTCTTGAAAATTATATCAACGCCAGTTCCGCCAAGCTTCAAACGCCGCATCATGACAAAATTCATCGCTTCTCTTTTGCAGACCATTGCTTTTTGTGAGAGAAGAAGTTATGAGGCGAATTGTTGTTTGATACCCCCGCAAAATCTTAGTCCTAGCCGCTTGGCTTACTTACAAGTGGTGGCAAGCTGACGCTGCATTGATAACTTATCTCCGGCATTTGGAGGGTTGAGAGCTGAGATTTCATTCTGGTAAAAGCGGAGACAGTTTTAAAGCGTACCTTCTTATCGGAATACCACAAGATTTCCAACTTGTACGGGGAGGAAGAAAACGATTGATTTATTGGGAAAAGGTAGACGGTATGGAGCAGATATTTCAGAAAATGAATTACTTTGTCCAAAATGATCTATTGACTCATTCATTATATCAGATTCTCGTATCGACCATTATTTGAATTATGTCTGTTATCGAATTTATATTTGGAATCATTTCCTACACTTGCATCAAATAATTTAAGAAATATTTCTTAAAGCTTTGATAAATTCAAGGTTTCATATCAATGGTAGCTCAAATAAATGACCTTATCTGTTTAGACCAAAATAATTAGATGCTCTGTTGGCAGTTCACTTTTAAGAAATTTTTAAAATATACCACTAATCAAATTTTTTCCTTTTTTATTGACATTCTCTAAATATTTTGTTTTTGAGACAATTTTTGCACTATTTTGAATAAGAGAACGTACATTTCTAATGCCGTCTAAGGTCTAAATTATAATTTTTTAATCGATTTTAATCACAATAAAATTCTGGGATATTGTAAATACCTGAATTACATCTCGTAGTTGAATTTTTCTGCAGCTAGATTTTCAGATGAATCAGAATATCTTTAAATTACAACCATATATCTTTCAATAAAGCATTTTGTTTGTAAAGTGTATACACAGTTGACTAAATTTAATATTTATTTCATACATTTTATTCCGCTAGTAATTTATCATTGCGAGGAGAAAAGAGATTAACGAAAGAAGTGGCTATAAACTCCATTTGAAATTAAAGACTTTTGAGCTGATTCCCATTGTAAATATGACAAGTAAACTGCAAATATAGAGGGTCAGCACATTAAGTATCGGGACTGGTTTCAAAAATCAACATTTATTGCAGTTATCATTTCAATTACTTAATGATCTTCAAAATACATTCCTCCTGCATCGATACACTAACAGGGTCCGTACAATAAGTATCGTGACTGGTTCGCTGTAGCCTCAACGGACCGGTGGATGGGGGTCTGACCAACTGGATAGGTAGAGGGGTCCCCCACCACCCAGGCGCGCTTTAGTTCAGTCGCCTCCGGGCCTGCTTTGAGACGGGGGCGGATTTTTGTAACGTGTGATTGTTTGTGGTGTCGTCGCGCCAGCATGGAGCGCACCGTCGAGCAACGCTACGCTGTGAAGTTTTGCGTTAAACTCGAAAAATTCGCGTCGGAGACGCTTGAAATCATTCAATAGGCTTATGGGGATGATGCCTTAAGCAGTACAAGAGTTTTTGAGTGGCACAAAATGTTTAAGGAAGTCCGGGAGCTCATCGAAGACGAACACCACGTCGGATGCCCGACGACCGCTCCAACCGATGCTTAGGTGGCCAGAGTGAAAAATGTTTTGGACTCTGACAGGCGTTTAACCATCGCCCTTATCAGTGAGGAGACCGACCTTTGAGTCTGAACCGTCCACACCATTGTAACAAAGGATCTTGCGATGAGGAAAGTGTGCCGAAAGTCTTGAGCGAGGAACAAAAAATGTCGTGGGTAGAAATTTCGCAAGAAATTTTGGACTTCGTCCAGAAAGATGAAGATTTTCTCCAAAGCGTTATTACCTCAAAGCTTATTCTTAATCTATCAATGAATAAAGGGATAGTTAAAGTATTTCTTATTAAAATATAAAAAACTTATTCTTAATCTAGTCATCAATTAAGAAAGAGTTATATCAATTCGTATGCTCAGTTGAATAGTTTCATTAATATATTGTCAATGCTTAAACCAGTGAAATTAACCAATAGTCCTATAATCATAACATTCTTAGTAAAATTTTTATCGAAGCCTTTTTTTCCTTTGCATGGATATGTCCTCAGATTCCAGCGCACACAAAAAGAAATAAAAATGCAAAATTTCACGATGTGGTTCCTATCACTCTTACCTAGGAATTACCTTCCAATTATTCTACACTTACCATGTAACACAGTACCTGTGTATTCAATACCTGCACATCCAATACATCCCTTCAAATGGGTTATTAAAAGTAGCATAACTCACATGCAAAACTTCATTGATTAATACTGTTTCAAAATACACTCAGGCAAGGCGCTCTGTCAGCTTATATGGTTCTTGGCATTTCGCCTTCGTGCGTTAAAATACTAGTGGTAGTCTAAAAAGTAGCAGTCTAAAAAGTTGAATTATTGACATAAAAATTTTCACAGTCTGGCAATCTTAAATCACTGAGTATATAAAAATGACAAGAGATAATTAAATACGTAATGACACATTTCCTCCTGCTTAAATTTTCTAATGTTTAAATTTGGTCTACCATATACTAATTTTGAGACAGATTTTAAGTTCAATTTCTCAAAGAACAAATGACTTGTTTTTGTCCTATCTTAATGATCGCACTGTGGTTGCCACTGGTTCGAATTATACAAATGATTCAACTAGGCAATAAATAGATAAAGAACGTACTACGGCCGAGTGCATGGAAAGAAAGTAAAACCTTAAGTGTACGGCTTTGGGTTTTACTTTCTTTCCATTCAACTAGGCATTGAACAATACGAGGTAAAATTAGTAATTGGAAATCTACAGGTACCTAATAGGTATCGAAACACTGTGTCGACACTGCCGTCGCTCTGGTTGGAGAACTGCAAGCTGACAACTCAAAAGTGTGCGTAGTTTTTGGGATGCCCTTGTTGGTGCTCCAACTAGTCTCAACTTTTTCGTCTGTTAAGTTTTCATTTCAATGCACCTCATACTTTGAGGCAAATCCCCATGGTTTTTACTTCTATTCTGTGATATGGGAGTATTTTAGAAGATATGTCATATTAAATCCTAGTAAAAATACGAGAAACAGTGTTCAGGGTATAAATATTTGTTTTTTGTTAGTCCCAAGATTATACTTTGTAAAATACTCAATTTGTTCGCCCGTGTTCTATAATGTCGCCATGCTTAAATTGCAAACTCATTAGAATCGTAAATACGTTTATTTCAATTTTAAATATGTTTTTTTCAACAGAATATTTTTTCTGACTTCATTCCACCATCGGGACTTAAAGGAAAGTACCCGTAATTACAACTATTATGCAGAAATATACTTCAAAGTATAATGCCACTCAATCGAATACCCTACATTGCCTTTATAGCGCTTGATATACTGACATAATACATTAATGTCTGTCGAGAAGATCTCCAAGCAGAGATTGACGCAGCGATTTCCGATAGAAAACTACGTAATTTATTTTTAAACTGCAGGCTGGCGCGGCGTTTCTTCTTACCCGAACTCCTCAGGAAACCAAGTTGAAACAACGGCTTCATCGCGTCGTCTCTTTCACTCCTTCTCACGGCCGTCTCACAGCGATCGCGACATTGCGAAGCGAAAATTACAGGCACGCAAAACAAATAAGAAAAATGGGAAATGAAGTCTTCGTTTCCATTCCTATTGCACTGATTCCTATTCCCTTCGCCCCGAATGTGCCTCTCGCTCAGCTTCGTACAAACGCACATAGCTCCAACCCCGCTCTTCCCCTCCTCCAAATTGAGAGCCGACTTTAGAGCGGAAGTGCTGCTTTGTGAGACGAAGACTTCGTAGGACCGAGTGCAAGAGTGGGGTAGCGAGGGAGATGGTGGTGTTGTTGGGGTGGGCAATTTGCTTCCAGATCAGGCCTCCGCATTTTACCACTTCCCTCACTCCTTAGTCCTCCATTTCCTCGTACTCCCTTCTCCGCACTCGGCACTCCCCGTTTCAATTCAGCTTGTTTTAAACCCCCGAGCCCTCCACTCGAATTGATTTTGCTAGAAACTTTTAAGTCCTCGTTAAGTGCTCAAGAAAAGCAGATTGGTTCACTCATTCGCCCATCCACTCGCACTAGGCGCACATTTATGTGCTTCAGATTCTGTTGATTTCCATGAGACATTTATGATGTGGGAGGGGTAAAAATTTGAGGACTCCGAGGAAACGGCGAAAAGCTTTGCTTCGTGTTAAAGAGTCGCAGACTCGACAAATTCGCAAGGTCTCGAAAGCATTCGTTTGACGCTCTTGAGAAATTCAGGCGGAAAGGTGCAGATCTTATCAAGTGCCCGTGAAATCCGATTTAAGGAGCAAAGCGTAAGGGAGGGCAGATGCGGCTTCTATTTCTCTCTGAGAGCAACAGCCCTCTTCCACACTTAAATTTTAACACGCCCACTTGAAGAATTTTCTGAGCCTATAAATGGAACGCAACCAGCGGTGTATTAAAACTGAAACTGTTCACCCGTACGAGTGTCGTTGTCTTTCCACAGCAGTGACTTTTTCCCTTGTTAGCAAGGTAGCCCATCTATGCATTATCCATAGGCACCGAGACTTCAACTACAACTTCAACCTTGGAATTGTCTTATTTCCGCACGCTCAAATTTTAAAGTTCGCTCATTAAAATGTCACAAAAAATCTGCGTGATGATGATTTCCTACTGAGAGTGACAAGTGTTTTACCTTGAAATCGTTTACGTACGGATCTTCTCATTCCTTAATGAGCTTCTGTGAAAAGCTATCCCTTCTAAGGATGATACAATAGAAATATCTGGTTCAAAGAATAGACATTTAATTCTCTAGGCTGGATTTATCGTCATATTTTCAAAGTAGGTAACTACACCATATCTACACCTACAAAATCTCTCTGAATTAAAGATTAGAATACGATATTAAGTATGAATTCTGTTTCGTGTTGATAAATATCAAAACGATACATCGATACAATAGATAATCGATGTCAAATGAAATTTGAAATTATCAGGGGTTGAGAGTTATCCGAAGGATGCATTCATAAAAGGGTGGAGATAAGGTGTTCTTGCTGAAAAGTTCATTAAATTAAAAAGTAACTAAACCTACAAGGGCAAACAAACGACAAGTTGTTCAAATATCAAAGGCTAAAAACAATGGTAGGTCCAGGATTACTACCCTTACTGCAGATACAACTTGGTTCTAATGTGCCTATCATATTGACTTGATATTCTCTTTTTCCACCTTCCCTCCTATCTATATTAGAAGCCTGTGTATGCCTACTTCATCGTTCCCTTAGCGTCCAATTGAAAATTAAGGATGAAAAGGAAAAAGTGTCTCCTGAGTTTAACTATCACGAGCATCTAGCGTTGTTATCATTTATTCTTTTCGAGTTTGTGTCATTTTCAGTAAACGTATATGTAGTGTGTATTGTTACTTTCAATACTCGAATCATTTTTGCCATTCTATTTCCTCGTGACTATTTAAAAGATTTTTGATATCCTCTGCAAGACAAAATGATGTAATTGTATCGTAATTATCCCTCACAGTTTATTTTTACATAGATATAATTATAGATATCTCTTTTCTTCCCTGAAGGAAGGTTTAGCTTTCTCTAAACACATAACAGGAAGACACAACCTCTCAAAGAACGCTCACCGAAATTCATAGGCATCATTATTGGTCGTTCAATCCTAAGATTGGTTGACTGTAGCCCTCCAACCTACCCTATCTTATGAAGTTTTCTCGGGTCTTCCACTGGTTCAGGAGTTACATATTGGCCAACGTTTCGATGCTCGATCATGCATCTACCCTGAGGACGATGCACGAGTCGGGCATCGAAAGGTTGACCAATATGGAACCCCTGACCCGTAGGAAGACCCGAGAAAACTTCATCAAGCGAATGCCTCGGGAAACTACCAGATCTTAGAACCCTATCTTAGGCTAATACTTCCTGGTATTTTTTGCAATATACTTTCTTCTTTATTGGTCCCATATATTTTCTCTTTGCCTTCCACTTGGAAATTTACCTTCTATTACATTTTTCAAGACTCCGTGGTGCCTCAGGGTGTGCCCAATCCATCTAGCTCTTATTTTCTCTACAAGAAAACTAGTAGAGCAAAAAGAAAGTTTTCTCTACTTTCTCTCGTATGGTGTTCTATGAGGTCCGTTTTACGTGGAAAACATGGATCCTGCAAGTCTTTCCTGACCGATGTACCCAGTTGCCTCCACACGGCGATCCGATTGGGGACTATTTTACCCCCGGAATATTTTATCAGGAAGGATGTCATCACGTCATAAATAGATGGAGTGTAGTGCAGTATCTCCTCGGGAGACTAATGCGTTGGTTTCCCGTTGCCTTCCGCATCGCAGTACTGTGGCCAATGTCGCCGGGCAAAATCCAAAACCAGCGACATGATATGAGGTGGGCGCCAGCCAGCGCTATCAAGCATTAGTCACCCGGCCTTTCCAATCAACCCCCGCCGCACCCTAGCCTACTCCGTCGTTCGGGCAATGACCGAGGCTGCCCTTTGTACCCGGGCCAGGCCTTATAAACTCGCCGTCTGAGTGTCGGCAGCCTTTCCTTCCCTTGCCTCCCACGCGCTATCTCCGGTCTCCCTCGTAGGAGACCAGAAGCGCCGCTATCCTTCCCTTGCTCGCGCTCTCTCCGGTCTCCCTCGTAGGAGACCAGAAGCGCCGCTATCCTTCCCTTGCTCGCGCTCTCTCCGGTCTCCCTCGTAGGAGACCAGAAGCGCCGCTATCCTTCCCTTGCTCGCGCTCTCTCCGGTCTCCCTCGTAGGAGACCAGAAGTGCCAGCTAACCTTGTTCTCCCCTTCTCATCCCCGTGCCTATCCTACCTGCGTGTTGACCTCACCGACACCGGCCGCTCAATTAGTAAGTTACCCTTGTAATCCAATTGTTAGTAATAAATGAATAGTCTATCAACCACTGGTGTATTCACTCAGGGGCACTGAACTCTGTGTCGTCCACCCCTACGACACCAACACCATGAACTTCACTCTCGCCCGAAGGTGTGACTGTTGCCGATCTCCTTGATCTGCACCATCAATCCCTTCCTCTCAGTAGTGGGGTCATTTTGTGTGGCGTGTAAAATTTGTCCAACGCTGGTAAATATTTGCCGACAAAATTGCCAGAAAAATATTCTCCGTACTATGGACTCGAACCTGCGACCCATAGTACAAGATTCGAACACGCTATCACTGGTCCTACCTAGACCTCGAGGACGATACCTTATTAATGAGAAAATTTCAATGGGGTCATTATTTTTTTATATATTGAGAGTGGTAACGAAATATAAATTCATATATTTGCATTTTCATGCATTCATTCTTTTAATGAATGATTGTTGGTTCCCGGGCGTAACTTTATGCAATCGATTCATATTGGAAATGGAAAAATAGTAACTTTTTTATTCCACAGAAAATTCACTACAATACGACCCTGGTTTCAACGTTCAACGTCATATCCTCATCTCCACCTGAAGATGACGTTGAACGTCGAAACCCGGGTCGTATCGTAGTAATTTTTTTGTGGAATCCCGAAGTTACTATTTTTTCATTTCCAATTGAAATGAATCAATTATTTCATAAGTAATAAAGATTAATGACAAAATTTGGTCTTTTTTACACATTAAACTCATTTATAACAAACTCCCGCTCCGGAAATGTATTTTTTTAGCCTACCCCGTACTCTATTATCCTAACAGTTCCATTTTCTTACAAAATACCGACCATGCAAAGGAGAGATTTTCAAGTTACTCTAATTTATAACAAACTCCTGATGGTCTGCGTAAGGCTTTTTAATTATAATTCCAAACTTATCTTAATATAATATCTACTTATCTCTAAACTTCGTTTATTTTTTTGAGATAAATGCTCCTCCGGGAAGAGGAAATAGATAATGCTTCCGTAGTAATTAGTAATTCTGATTTTCTTGAGAGGCGACTAAAATGGTTGGCAGAAAACAAACCCCCTTCTAGTTTGATAATATTTATCGGTAACTGGAACGGCTCATATTAAGAAGAGTCTGAACACCCGAGCATGATTCACCTGCGCCTTTCCCGTGCGCGGTTACCCATAGAAGGGAGAAGAGGATTCTGGCGGCTGAGCACCTTGGTTATTCGAAGGGCGTCGGAAACCCGACGTAGCCAAGTCTCGGCAGTCAGCTTTGGCCTAAGATTCACTTAAAGCGGGAGGTCTGTAGCAAGCCATTGTAGATCAATCGGCTTCTGTGGCGTACACGTTCTGGTCGGCAAGTGCTGGTGGCACGGGGGTCTCGGGAGGACGGGGAGGGGGGGGGATGATAAGATGGTTGTACAGGATTGGAGGGGTCGGTGCACCGGATATCTGTTCTGAAATGGGCAACTGTGCAACTGGTGCTTTATCATTTTGATTAGCTGTATCAGCTTGTGATATTGTGATATTGTGTGTCGTCCACCCCTACGACATATTGGTGTCAGGTGTGGGGTACGAGTTGTCGATGCGATGATGATACGTCATATTGGTGTTAGGTGTGCTGGGTCCGAGTTGTCGATGCGATGATACGACATATGGGTGTCAGGTATGCCGAGTCCTAGTCGTCGAAGGGAAACTAAATTCGATACCGCTATAATCAGAAGGCATTATCATGCTATTTGTCAGGTTCTTCTTCTCATTAGGGTAATGCCGAAAGCCGTGACGTTGAAGTCTTCATTAAAATCCTGTCGTTGCAAGTTTATAGCGTCGTAACAACGGATATAAAACTCAGTAATGCCTCACCAATTATTCAGATCCCGTATAATACTTCCGGCAACTCACCCACGAATTGTTCACGTGCACCGAGTCGAATAAATAACCACGACTATTCCAGTTAAGCTCCAACCTAATATTTTAACCATGGATCCGTCAAACAGGGGCACCCGAGTGAACACTGGTCATTTCCCTTTGCCTTGGGAGAGACACAATTTGCAGGGCTACCAAGACCTTATAAATTTCCCCCCATCCATCAATACGATAGAAAATGCACAGCAATCAAGCGGAAATACGTCGAGGGCTGGACAACCCCCCTTCTCGGGTAATCACATACACTTAATTCCAAGTTTTAATGGGGATCACGACGTTCATGTCGATGATTTTTTGAATTCCCTCCGAATCGTGAGCCACTTGAGCGCGTGGAGTGAAACCCAAACCTTAGGGGCTGCTCGCTTACGTCTAAGTGGTACCGCTGCCGAATTTGTTAAAACCAACCCTCATGTTGTTGATTCCTATGAAAATTTTTCCAACTTAATGAAGAAACGTTTTACTCCCAAAATTTCACTGATCTCACTCGAAAGAATGTTCACTAGCTGTATTCAACGGCCACTCGAGAGCATCAATGATTATTCTACACGACTAAGGCAACTAGGTCGGAAGCTAAGGGAGGTAAATACAGAACCCGACTCGCCGGCGACTAAGGTAATGATTGAAAACCGCCTGCTAGCCCAATTTTTAGTGGGATTACGAGAAGACATTGGACGTTTTGTGTTAGTCCGCAACCCCAGAAACATGTTAGAGGCCGAAGAATATGCGTGCATGGAAGAAGCTAATGCGAGAAATTATTCCATCAGTAGGGAAGTTAACTGTGTGCACCCCTTTCATACTCCCACCTTCTCTCGTCATTCTTACCCACAAGCAGAATCAATTCCGATGCACCGAGAGTCTTTTCATTACTGCTCTCCCGAGACTCAACTCCCATATCATTATCCGCAATGTGATAACACTGTGAGCGGGAGTAGCAACTTTCCTTCCCAAATACACGCTATGCAAACGAATAACTTCCGGGGTGACTCGCAGACACGAAACAAGAACAACGTTCGAACTTGCTACAATTGCCAAGAGGCAGGTCACATTGCCCGTTTTTGTCCCTCGAAACGCAGAGAATGTCAGAATTGTGGAGAAACTATTCATGCCACCAAGGATTGCCCCTTGGTGATGTGTGGCCTTTGTAAACAATTAGGCCACCGCCCAGTCACTTGTCCTGAGCGAGCACCAAAATTCAATTCGGGAAACGCGCGTCCCCCGACCGACAGGTCGGGGAAGAAATAGTGCTATCGGTAACACCGGAGGCTGGCATGACGGTCAGAGTGGAGATAATTGGGAAGATACGTAATTTTCTTGTGGATACTGGTGCATCCTTAAGTATTGTTCACAGCAAAATTTTTCCCTTCGCGCAACTTCAATTATCCGAGTACTCTACACCGGTCAGAAGCGCATCAGGCCACGTTCTAAACATCTTAGGTCAGTGTCACATCCCGTTTCGCATTGACCACAGATTTTATCCACACGATGCTCTGATTGCTGACCTTGGTCACTCAAATTATGACGGCATACTTGGATTAGACTTTATGATCAAATATGGGAGTAGCATTCGTTTAAAGAAATGTAAAATAGAAATATCTAAGGGTCATGAAACGAAATTAGAATCAGCTATGGCTGAGCGACAACTCTCAGAAATTACGACCGAAGGAGACTTAATCTCCTTTGAGGACGATGATGATTGCAGTTCAAAACCCGATATCAGCAACCCTACTTATAGGAACCATGGATTTTCCACCTTTGCATTATATTCGCATAGTAGTATTAGCGAGGAAGGCAAGAAGAATAGTGCCGCGTGTGACGAATTGCTCGAGTGGGAAGGGGGCAAGGATTTGAAGGTATCGTCGGATACGAGAGTAAACCCAGGTCACGGGGCTGACGATTTTTCAAATCAGACCACCTTCCCCGGCGGGACAGATGATGAAAGGACCTGTACGCCTAATGTAGAGAACAATCGCGGGACAGAAGAGTTTGCCTGTACGCGAGTGGCTAATGTAGAGAACAATCGCGGGACAGAAGAGTTTGCCTGTACGCGAGTGGCTAATGTAGAGAACAATCGCGGGACAGAAGAGTTTGCCTGTACGCGACAAGGTGAGTTATTAGAAGCCACGGTGATAGAAAACATTAAGGTTCCCCCATGTTCAGTTGTATTAGCTTGGACCAAAATCCATGGTTGCCTTGGGACGGAAATAATGATCGAAACGGGTGGAGAAGGAATAATCATTTTGCCGACTCTAGTCAATGTCGCACCCGATGGGTCTTTGCCTCTTTTGATTTGTAATTTGGAAAAGGAAAACCGACTAGTGAAGAAAGGTGCAAAGATTCGTTATGATATTCATGTTGATGGAAGCTCTATTTGTGAAATTAAAGTAAATACACCAGAGATGCGGGCTGTACACCCTACGGATGATGATCTGCTCTCCCTATTTGAACTGACACAGGTCCCCCTCGAGGCACTCGACCCCTTGGCCCAACTCATATCAGAATATCAAGAGATTTTTGTCCATGGAAATGTAAAATTAGGCTGCACTCCGCTTGTTAAGCACTGTATTAATTTAAATGACGCTAAGCCCATAAAAAGACCCCCGTACCGCGTCCCGCATTCGCAAAGAGAAAAACTCAAGGGAACGGTTCAGGAAATGCTTGACGAAGGAGTTATTTCACATTCTAACAGCCCGTGGTCGTCACCACTAATTCTGGTTAGGAAAAAACCTATAGATGGAGAACCTATTACCTATAGGCCCTGTATCGACTATCGTGCCCTGAATAATGTCACTAAAAAGGAAGTATTTCCCCTACCGAATATGGACGAAACCTTTGACCAACTTGGCGGCGCTAAATATTTCAGTTGTTTAGACTTGAGTCAAGGTTATTGGCAAATAGAAATGGAGGAGAATAGCAGGGAGTATACTGCGTTTAGTACACCAGACGGACATTTTGAGTGCAATAGAATGGCCTTCGGCCTTGCGGGAGCACCTTCAACCTTTATGCGCTTAATGACGACAGTGTTCGGAGAGCTTGTCAATCGAGGAGTTCTTTTTTATCTCGATGACATATTACGATTTGATTCCACGATAGATGAACATATCGCGGGTCTAAGGGAGATTTTTAGAAGACTAAGAGGAGCTAACTTGAAATTAAAACCACAAAAATGTAAATTTTTTAAGAAACGCGTGAAATTTCTGGGTCACATTATTTCTCCTGATGGGTTAGAGCCTGATGACGACAAACTCCGAGCAATAAGAACCTTTCCAGTGCCCCGAGATGTTAAAAAAGTACAATCGTTTCTCGGGTTAGCCGGATACTACCGGAAATTTATTAAAGACTTTGCGCAGATTTCGACACCACTCACGAAGCTAACGGCAAAAGATGTTAGGTTCACTTGGGAAGTAGAGCAACAGAAATCTTTCGAAACCTTACGCGATCGCCTCACTCGTCCACCCATATTGCGTTTCCCAGATTTTTCTAGGGAATTCATTTTAACTACCGATGCCTCCACACATGGAGTAGGTGGCGTACTATCGCAGTACTTTGACGATGGAGAGCATCTTATTGCTTGCGCGAGTAAGCAACTCACACGTCAACAACGGAACTACTCAGCCACAGAATTGGAATGTTTAGGGGTAGTCCTAATGGTAAAAAAATTCCGAGTATACCTGCTGGGTAAGCATTTCACACTTGTTACCGATCACCGCCCACTCCGATGGTTGCTCACTCTTTCCGAGCCGAGACCCAGGCTCGCCAGATGGATCATGGAACTGACGGAATATTCATTTACAATTAAATACAGACCAGGAAAAGATATACCGCATGCCGATGCGCTCTCACGCCTACATCAACCGGAGATTCATGTTGTAGAAAGGGACCCAGAATATGAGCCGGTATGGGACATGAGTAGAATCGCGAAGGAGCAGGCCACTTGCGCCGTCGTTCAGCCATTCCTTAAATTAGCCAGGGAACACGACCCCACCTACTTTATCGATGAACAAGGGGTTTTGTTTAAAGTTCACACGAAAACCCCTGACCCTCATTATACAATTTGTGCACCTTCCAGTATGAGAACGCACATAATGCGTAGATGCCACGACAATCCGATGGCAGGACATTTAGGCCTTGATAAAACAGTAAACATCATCCAGAGATATTTTAATTGGTCCGGATTGTACACGGAAACCCAGAATTACATCCAGAATTGTATTCAGTGCAAAAACGGAAGGCCATAAAAGAAAAAATACCGCTCCAAGCAGTTGCAGAAGCTTCAGTCCCCTTTGAGAAAATTGCACTAGACATAGTCGGTCCCCTCGGAGTATCCAAAAATGGTAATCGTTATATACTCTCCTGCCAGGATTATCTAACCCGTTACCCGGAAGCAGTTGCAATCCCCGACCAATCCGCTGAAACGGTGGCCCGAAGCTTCGTGGAACATGTAATATGCCGGCATGGCGTTCCCAAGTTTCTCCTCACAGACAGAGGAAGTAACTTCACTTCCAAACTGATGCAAACAGTATGTTGCATTCTAAAGATTAAATCAATTCTGACTTCACCCTATAACCCTGCCGCAAATGGTCGGTTGGAGAGAGCTCACCAATCCTTTTCAGCAGTAATATCCCATTATGTCAACCAAGACCAATCAGATTGGGATGAACAACTCAATTTCGCATTATTCGTGTACAGGAATAGCAAACATAGGATAACAGGATTTTCCCCGGCTTATTTGACGTATGGGAGAGAGCTCCGTATGCCTTGGGATGACATACTTGAACCCTTACTCCCATGCTATTCCGAAGATCCTCCATATGGTGTTATCATGAAACGTAGGCTTCAGATTGCTCATGCCCAAGCCACAGACTTCAATGCTATTAACACCAAAAAGGAGCACGAGCGATACAATCGAAATTTAGTTCTAACACCTATAACTCACGGTCAATTAGTGCTTCTCCGAAATAAGGCGCTTCCCCAAGGGCATTCACAAAAGCTTGCTTCAAGGTGGATAGGTCCTTACAAGGTGATAAGAGTTAGAAGCGCTGTCACCTTTGATATTGAAGACGTGACGAGTGGGAGAATTCTGACCGCACACCATAGGATTTTGTTACCCTTACCACCCGAACCCGAACCTCCCCCCATATTCCTTGGGGATGAATCCAACGATCAGACCAACAAGGTCGATGACCACACGGGTATTCAGATAAGGACTGAAGGTTCGTCACCACCGAATACCAGCGACAAATTCCAAAGAAACTGCGGGAGATGCCGCAACAGTAACTTTTAACGGAGTCATCCGCTAATGTGCATTTTAATGCAACAATTTCAGAGCGTAAAAATCATTCGCCTTGACTGGGACTCGAACCCAGATCCCTCAATATCCGGTCGAGTGCTTTAGCCACTTAAGCTACCGAGGCGTCCTCTTAAACTCTGAAATTTTGGGGCTTTTAAAGGAACTAGATGTTATGACGAAATACCGTACATACAATGTCACATGCATTCGTAGTCGTGCGCGAGGCGCCACTGTCCACGAGGTTAAAAGTCAAAGGGAAAACACCATACGTGTTTAAAGTTGGCTTTTAACCTCGTGGACAGTGGCGCCTCGCGCACGACTACGAATGCATGTGACATTGTATGTACGGTATTTCGTCATAACATCTAGTTCCTTTAAAAGCCCCAAAATTTCAGAGTTTAAGAGGACGCCTCGGTAGCTTAAGTGGCTAAAGCACTCGACCGGATATTGAGGGATCTGGGTTCGAGTCCCAGTCAAGGCGAATGATTTTTACGCTCTGAAATTGTTGCATTAGAATACCAGCGCCCCCGATCCGAGCATTAGTCCCTCATCCGTTCATCAAGATTCAAGTTCATCATGATCCTGTAAACCACACGGAGAAGAGATACGACTTGAGGCCGCTACCCGGAAGGAAGATAACCTAGCTCTCCGCTCAACTCTTCCTTGTGTCCTGCCATTTTTGTTTCGTAGAGGTATGGCCCGAGTTTTGCCTCGCAAGCTGGCGCGAAAACGAGCAGAACTGACGGGAAAATTCTTAGATTTATTTGGTGATGACTCCCCGTTGAACGGTCACCCTCCCACCCCAAGGGTGGACGTCACCTCAATTAAGGAAGAGTGCCAGTACTCCTCCCCTGAGCCCATACCCCAAGAGGAGGAACCCGAGGGATGGAACTTCCAAGGGTACAGCCATCCTCCGCCTACTCCCGGTCGATCCCTTTTTCCGTCGCCCGTGCACCCAGGATCGGATATCCGCATCCCGTACGCCGAGACCGTCAAGGTGCGGGAGAGAGAACGGGAGGTGAGCGAGGACTTTCGCCCCAGCCATCCCCCAGCAACTCAGTGGCTAGAGTGTGCGCCCCGTTCCATCAACGCGAAAAAACGCCATAATAACAGACGCCGGAGGTTAAATAAGCGACGACTAAGGGCCACAAACGGAACCCAGTGCAATCCCCCCCGAGACCCAGTGAGACCAAACTAGACATTTTATCCATCATTTCGGTGCTGCAAGTGGTTAACATTAATAATTTTTTTCCCCTAAAGGACATGGCGAGCACTGAGGACTGGACCCGTAGAGCCCTATGTGTTTTACTAATAGTTTATCAAGTGAACTCCACCGGACTGCTTTACATCCCCCAAGGACAACTGTATTTTGCCACGGGTGAATGGATCATATCAATGGATATGCACATTGGTCCACTTAAAATCGCAGTAAGTACAGTGAATCACCAGTATAGTGAATTTTGCGAAATAAATGCGAGACTCATTGCTCAATTCCCCTCCAACATGGCCCTTAACATGTCTCACATTACTAAGGAATATGAAGTTAACATGCTGTATGAGCTGGATATCCTACGAAAGGATTTGGCCTTATTATTGGGTCCTAATAACACCTTCCGCAAGAGTAGAGGCTTATTCGATGCTATAGGACATGGCTTGCATTATTTGATAGGCACCGCGACGGATGTCTAAAGACATTGCCCGCCTATCGGAAGAAACGGAACACGCTTTAAACTCCCGATTTACATTCCTGTCTAATGTCTCTAACGCTATTAAGAGGCATGACGAACTCATTTCTAAGACATCCAAAGCCCTTCAGCTGCTACAAGAAAGCATAGCGTCAACTAACGAAGCAATCGCTGACGCTATATCCACTGGAAATCTGGTTTATACTTTTTTCAGTCTCACCCATTCCACTTTCATCGCGATTTCTCGGCACATTAACGTGATTCACCGAGAAATAAAAGCTGTAACCGAGAAAATCACGATTGCAGAAATGGGCAAACTTACACCTTCCCTACTACCTCCAACCCAACTATTCGACCTGGTGAGAACTATGTCGAAAAAACTCAGCGTGGGAACTTTCTTCCCGTATTACCCCGCTGCACTCTCCTCCCTCTATGATGTTGCTAGAGTGAGAGTACTGCAGAATCGGGAAAATTTGGCGCTAGTGATAACGCTGCCACTAACCAGTAAGGAGACAAGCTTCAAGGTTCTCCGAGCCGTTTCATTCCCCACAAGGGATGATAAAGGGAGGGCAGTGATGCTCGCCCCAGATTCCCCCTACCTGGGTGTGTCTGCCACGCGGGGCAAGTACGTGCTCCTGCCAAAAGACTATCCATTGCAATGCGGATCGTTGAGTTCTACAGTGTGCCCCCCTACTTACCCCATCCTCAATAAATTTGCCCGTTCCTGTAATATCGCCGCATTCCGTAATGATACTAATTCCATCCGAAAAAACTGCGAAATCAAAATAGCCAAGCCACCTTTCGCCATGTACATTAAAGGGGAATCTCCCGGAAAATGGTATTATAGCGTCAGCGAAATCCTCGAATTAAAAATAAGTTGTCCCCAGTTTAACAAGAATATGTCCATAAGCGGGCAAGGAGTACTGAAGCTTGCTTCCGACTGCTCCGCCAGCGATGGCAAATATTACCTTCCGGCTATGACTGAATTTCATAATTTAAGAACGTCCCTTGCCCCCGAAATAGTGATCGACCCCTTGCCTAAGGTAAACATGACTTTTTTTGATGACCAGTATTTCAATTTAGCCAATCGTTCCGAAAAACTGCAGCCCTTGTTAACCGCCATTGAAAAATTGGATACACACGATGTACCTGTAATATCTACTTCCGATGTGGAAGCAAAAGTAAAGTTACTTTCACCAATAAGCGGGGATATTCAACGCATTCACTATACAGGTATCACTGGTATTTCTGTGATTTTATTATCTGTGACGCTACTTTTTCTGTGTGTTTGTTTCCAGTGGAAGAAAAATTTTGTTCCTTCACTAAATGTAACCCCTCCCTGTGATAATACTCCGACTAGTGCCCCCACTGTGAATGTAATTAATATTCCTCAAATGAACAACGGCACCTCGCTAGCAGCTTCTATACATGTGCCACTCTTTCCAGATTTGTGAGTGATGAAGTGAATAAGCGATGTGAGTGATTTATTATCGAATTCTTGTTCCAGTAGTCCTGTGAATGTCTTGCTACTAAGTGACTCCTACACGACTGTACGTGAAGTGAATTGTGAAATCATTAGTGACAATATTGTATTCATGTTACTGAAAATGTGGCTATTAAGCAACTAAGTATGTTCTATAATTTACTATTTGAGTTGATTTTTTGTATGTTTATGGTCATTGCACTCTTTGTATGAATTAGTGTCTTATGTGTATTTGAAGTGAGTGTGCCTTACGACGGAGCACGTTAGACGGGTGACGCATTTTTAAAAGCCGGGGTGATGTCGCCGGGCAAAATCCAAAACCAGCGACATGATATGAGGTGGGCGCCAGCCAGCGCTATCAAGCATTAGTCACCCGGCCTTTCCAATCAACCCCCGCCGCACCCTAGCCTACTCCGTCGTTCGGGCAATGACCGAGGCTGCCCTTTGTACCCGGGCCAGGCCTTATAAACTCGCCGTCTGAGTGTCGGCAGCCTTTCCTTCCCTTGCCTCCCACGCGCTATCTCCGGTCTCCCTCGTAGGAGACCAGAAGCGCCGCTATCCTTCCCTTGCTCGCGCTCTCTCCGGTCTCCCTCGTAGGAGACCAGAAGCGCCGCTATCCTTCCCTTGCTCGCGCTCTCTCCGGTCTCCCTCGTAGGAGACCAGAAGCGCCGCTATCCTTCCCTTGCTCGCGCTCTCTCCGGTCTCCCTCGTAGGAGACCAGAAGCGCCGCTATCCTTCCCTTGCTCGCGCTCTCTCCGGTCTCCCTCGTAGGAGACCAGAAGTGCCAGCTAACCTTGTTCTCCCCTTCTCATCCCCGTGCCTATCCTACCTGCGTGTTGACCTCACCGACACCGGCCGCTCAATTAGTAAGTTACCCTTGTAATCCAATTGTTAGTAATAAATGAATAGTCTATCAACCACTGGTGTATTCACTCAGGGGCACTGAACTCTGTGTCGTCCACCCCTACGACACCAACACCATGAACTTCACTCTCGCCCGAAGGTGTGACTGTTGCCGATCTCCTTGATCTGCACCATCAATCCCTTCCTCTCAGTAGTGGGGTCATTTTGTGTGGCGTGTAAAATTTGTCCAACGCTGGTAAATATTTGCCGACAAAATTGCCAGAAAAATATTCTCCGTACTATGGACTCGAACCTGCGACCCATAGTACAAGATTCGAACACGCTATCACTGGTCCTACCTAGACCTCGAGGACGATACCTTATTAATGAGAAAATTTCAATGGGGTCATTATTTTTTTATATATTGAGAGTGGTAACGAAATATAAATTCATATATTTGCATTTTCATGCATTCATTCTTTTAATGAATGATTGTTGGTTCCCGGGCGTAACTTTATGCAATCGATTCATATTGGAAATGGAAAAATAGTAACTTTTTTATTCCACAGAAAATTCACTACAATACGACCCTGGTTTCAACGTTCAACGTCATATCCTCATCTCCACCTGAAGATGACGTTGAACGTCGAAACCCGGGTCGTATCGTAGTAATTTTTTTGTGGAATCCCGAAGTTACTATTTTTTCATTTCCAATTGAAATGAATCAATTATTTCATAAGTAATAAAGATTAATGACAAAATTTGGTCTTTTTTACACATTAAACTCATTTATAACAAACTCCCGCTCCGGAAATGTATTTTTTTAGCCTACCCCGTACTCTATTATCCTAACAGTTCCATTTTCTTACAAAATACCGACCATGCAAAGGAGAGATTTTCAAGTTACTCTAATTTATAACAAACTCCTGATGGTCTGCGTAAGGCTTTTTAATTATAATTCCAAACTTATCTTAATATAATATCTACTTATCTCTAAACTTCGTTTATTTTTTTGAGATAAATGCTCCTCCGGGAAGAGGAAATAGATAATGCTTCCGTAGTAATTAGTAATTCTGATTTTCTTGAGAGGCGACTAAAATGGTTGGCAGAAAACAAACCCCCTTCTAGTTTGATAATATTTATCGGTAACTGGAACGGCTCATATTAAGAAGAGTCTGAACACCCGAGCATGATTCACCTGCGCCTTTCCCGTGCGCGGTTACCCATAGAAGGGAGAAGAGGATTCTGGCGGCTGAGCACCTTGGTTATTCGAAGGGCGTCGGAAACCCGACGTAGCCAAGTCTCGGCAGTCAGCTTTGGCCTAAGATTCACTTAAAGCGGGAGGTCTGTAGCAAGCCATTGTAGATCAATCGGCTTCTGTGGCGTACACGTTCTGGTCGGCAAGTGCTGGTGGCACGGGGGTCTCGGGAGGACGGGGAGGGGGGGGGATGATAAGATGGTTGTACAGGATTGGAGGGGTCGGTGCACCGGATATCTGTTCTGAAATGGGCAACTGTGCAACTGGTGCTTTATCATTTTGATTAGCTGTATCAGCTTGTGATATTGTGTCCAATTTGATGGCCCATGGAGGATGGGGAGAATTGGAAGGAAATCACTTCGAGTAAGGGAGAACCACCTTTAACTCCAACAAATGCATCCCGTTCAAATACGATCGGGATAGAAATCGTTTTCTGTGCAAGTAAGAAATATATTGCAGTGTGTTGTCCTAAGAGGGGATGGACCCTTACCGATTCCCAACCATTATTTCCCCATTCCTAGTAATTATATTATTATTTAATTCTGCGCTTGGAGAATTAAATCCTATCGAAAAGCTATGCAATGGTACTCCACAAATAAAAACGGCGATGAAAATCAGAGTGAAAATCAGAAATCTTCTTGGTAAAACCATATTGTAGACTATATCTGTTTAGCTTGAAATACATATAGCTTTCAATGCTTTGACTAATTTCTCATTTCAACCTTTTTCATGTTGGTACGGAGAAGATTTATCAAGGAATAGCTCCTCTAGAATTCATTCACGACCGACGGTTAATGGTAAAGAAAAATGGTTTGACGATCATCAGAATATCCACTACACTCTTCATGGACTAGCTCCCTAAGAAATCATTCTAAGATTTTAAACGCGTCCCAGTATGACCATTTATTTTGAATCCAACGCGATACTTCCATTGCCAGCGTTTCGACCACGTTTCTCAACGATATGAGGACAAGCCCACATACCCACGTTAGGCCAAGTAAAAACGCGATGGAGTGATATTCGATTCTGAACCTTTCATTGCGAATTGTGAGGGGACACACTCCGTGTATTTCTGCGAATGTCCTAAACTGCAGGGAAAAGAAAATGATGGAAATAAAAACTGTAATAAATTTCCATGTTTAGAGGCGCGAAAGAAATATAGGCAATTAATTGCACTTGATATCTCTCAATCTTTCGCTACTGTTGCTTTACATCTTATGAAGACTTAAGTCGTCATCCAGACGGATTATCTACGTACTGAAAAAAAAAATCTACTGAGAACTTAGAATATCGAAAAATTCTAAATCAACAAACACCAAAGGCCACCGAAGGGAACAAAAATAGTAATGATTTATTTAAGACGGTGGCTGACAAACCTAAAACTATGTCAGCGGTTAAGTGAATAATGAAAATTGGTGTAAGTCAAACCCCTCCCATAATTCTCCATGGTTTTTATTTCTGCCTGGAGGATACGTATGATAGAAGTCCGCATCATCAAGTTTAAAGAGAAAAAACTCAAAAACCAGTGGTGATCAGTCCCGCAGTCCTGACTAATAGGCACATCAGTGCTCTTTACCCCTTTTCATTATACTTTATTATTGTATACCACGGTTTTTTACCATCAAATTGTATCGGTTTTTATGCACACGACGGGGAAATATATATTTTAATACAATATTTATATTCTTGCCTTTTTCTGCGATATACTCATTCTAAGCATTCAGATAAGATGGTTATTTATTAGTTAAGGATTTTAGGGTCAGAGGTGGTGTTGCTAGAGGGTTTTGGTGATGATTTACCACCCCAAGTCTCCTACAGACAGCATTGTAAGCTCTTGCGGTCATAGCCGTAGCCCAGCGAGTAATAACATTTTGTAATGTAGAGCTTCCAGAGTGTACACCATATAGTAATTCTTCCGAAACTATTCGTGCTTCATGGTAATTTAAATGATAAAAATCCCCTTAATGGTTGGTAAAACGCCCACAAATGATCAGACAGAGAGAGTTGATTCTGGAAAAAAATTACTACTTTAATTTTAATGTATTTAATAATGAAGAGGTCGCACAATTTAATTGTTGTAATGGAAAATTCTCCCCCGTAGACCTATTCTTAGTCACTAATCAGATACTATAATGCTCATGCATTCAAACTGTCTGCATACATTGATTTGTGCAGTAATGATCACTTCCCTATGGTTTTAATAACATGTAAATACTTCAGCTTTCGAAAAATTTACTTATAGGGAATACCAAGCAGCAAATTTTCAAAGGGACTTTCACTTTCACCATCATGAAGACCTTGGTAGCTCGATTAACGTCATATCTGGCCGTGGCTATCATAAACGTGGCCAATGAAAACATACCCACAGCATCCGGTAACGTCCGACTAATTCCTATTCCATGGCGGACCAAGGAATGCCCCGCTGTCATTCAGAAAAGAAAACAAGCGTCATGCTTTTTTAACCAATACCCAACTCGTTTTAATTTGCAAGTTTTTCTGAGCCTACAGGCTAAGGAACGCGAAACCGTAAAAGAGGCCCCGCGGACGTCGTAGTTGGACTACGTGTCCACTCTAAATCACAAAAAAATCATTGGCAGAGATCTGCAGAAAAATCAATGAAATAAGGGGTCTGGGCCATTCCGCTTGAATCTCCGGTGAGGATGTCAACTCCCGTATAGTGACTTCTCTCTCTGATATTAACGAAGCCTTTGGGCGGTGTTATGTTACCATAAGCATTTCGGGAGGGAGCCATTCAATTTTCGAAAAGGCTACTCAGCACATGCCCACGATGAATCGTTTACGTTGCGGAAATGGCGATTTGTCATATCAAGGCTGAAATCAACGAGCCTTGATACCGATCATGCACATAACGATTTCTTGAAAAATATCCCCTAGTCGCCTTCCATGACGTTCTAGCCTCCTTCAACCAACTGTAGGGTGAAGGAGGGTTTCCGGACCAATTTCGGGAACCTGTCATGATATCGATTCCTTAGCCAGAAAAGGGAAAAGGGGAACTGAAAAACCACTGTCCAACATCCCTGAATAGTTACTTCTGCAAGGTTAATAAGATGTAGGGCATCATTGGCTAGTTTAAATCTTAGAGAGGTGAAACCTTACTTTTCACTTTCAATGCGGTTTTCGGCGCAGTAAATCGACCATTGATCATTTGGTCCGCACAAATAAGTACATCCAAGAAGCCTTTA